>NW_025544779.1:802919-917900 GCF_000003525.1 Blastomyces dermatitidis ER-3 | reverse complement strand
AGCTTGGGTATCAGAGAATATTCATGTCTCTTTTTAAAAAATTCCTCTCTTATAAGATTTTATTTCAATGAGTTTGAAAGCTTTCACTATTACAAATAGTTCAGCATCAAAGACTTCACATTCAGAGTCTAGATTTCAGAAATCTGAGATAAAATTAATATTATCTTCAGTATAAGCAATGCCTGTGTCTAATCTATTCAAGTTCTCATTTTTTGAGTTATCTGAATAAACCAGAATAGAGTCTTTTATATTGATTGTAGAAATTCTCTTCAAATACTGTTCATATTCTTTCTCTTTTGATAGTTCACTTATTTATAAGTCTATAAGAGATTCAAGCTTTTCTCTCCAGAGAGATAACTTCTCATGATCAACTTTTTCAACATTTAAAGAAGAAAATTGATTTTTAATCAGAGAGCATAGTCTGTACAGTTGAGAAGACATTTTCTTTGAAGAATTATTTTCATTTCAATCAAGAAATCTATTTCAATTCAGTTCATTTTCAGAGTTAATTAGTGAAAATGAAGAAGAGACTCTTTCTCTGATTATATAATTTAAGCTCATCTTTACAACTCTCAGAGCATAGTTCATACAGACCTTTTCAAATCTAATAGCAGAAGAAGGAATTGAAGCTTCAATTTTCATTGCTTTAATAGGAGATGATTTGAATGCTTTCAGAATTCTTCTCAAGACTCTGTTTTACAGACTTTGAAAGAGTTCAGTGAAATTCTCTTGATTATTTCATCAAACTTGAACTTCATAATCAGCTACTGATGTAATACAGGCTATATATAACTGTCTCATAGTCTGGAAGAATAGACCTCTCTCTGTATTTAATAGTCTGATTATGTTATTCAATAGTCTTTCTGCCTTGACAGTTCTTTGTTGAATAATGATATTTAAAATTCAACTTGAAGTTTAATCATACTTCTAATTATTTGATTGACGTTTACACTGGGTTTAATCTCTCTATTTAAAAGATTTAGAGATAGTTCTTTCTCATTGAGTCTAGAAAAGAAATGAATTAACTCAGTTTTTTTCATATTAAATTGAATTTGATTGATATCTGCTCTAACAAAGATTTTCTTTACAGCTTCTTCAATTACTTTCAAATTCTCTTTGATAGTTTTTGAGCTGTAGACTAGACCAATATCATTCACATAACTTGAAGATCACACTATTCTCATATTTCTATTTTTGAATAGATATGCAGTGTATATTGCAAATAAAATGAGTGAGATTGAAGATCTCTGTGATACTTCTATTTTTATCTCAGTCTTATCTTGTTTCATTCCATCAAAGAAGAGTTGTATAATTCTTTTAGATATAAAACAGTTAACTCATTTTATTAGAGAAAGTGGCAGTTTTAATATCTTCAATGTCTGAATTAACTTTGACTTTGAAACATGATCAAATGCTTTCTTTATATTAATAAAAACTGCAGTTGAGACCAGACTCTCATGCTTTGCTATTTGAATATCATGAATAACTGAGAGAACAGTGTCAATTGCAGAACACTGTTTTCTATCTCTCATTTGTTCACTGAATAAAAGAGAATCATCTATAGAGCTTATAAAAGATAGTCAAGTAGCTATTATCTTTTCTAAAACCTTTTCTAAACAGTTCAATAGAGATATTACTCTATATGACTTAGAAATTGAAGTTTTTCTATTAGGTTTTGCAAGAATCACTTCAGTGGCTTCTCTTCAGCATTCAGAATGATATTCATTTTTCAAGAGATTGAAAAAGAGCTCAAAATATTCATTCTTTAAGTAGAAATATGTATTTTGAATAATCAAGTGATTAATTGAATCAGGACCTGCAGCAGTTTTAACAGAACTTGAGAAGATAGCTGACTCTAATTCATCTTGTATAAGATCAGGCCATTCTCAGTCATTTTCATTAATATAGTTGAGAAGTGATATATTCTCTTTCTCTGAATCTGAATCTGAGTCTGATGAGTTCTGAAAGAGAATTCTCATAAAAGCTTGACATTTTTCCTCAAAAGAGTTTGCTGTATATGATTCATTCTGAAACTTATATTCTAAGGCTGGAAGTTTTGCTACACTTCTTGTTTTAATATAGTTAAAAGCTTTAAAAATTTCCTTCTCTTGTGCTTCTTTAAGAAATTTATTTCAGCAGTCTGTTTTAGCTCTTTTGATATCTGAAAAATATTCATTTCTGACAGCTTTGAACTCTTCATCAGATATTACATCATTTTTTCAATCTCTTCTAGCAGTAGCTAATTCTTTTCTTTTAGATGAGATATTCTCATTTCATCAAGGTTTTGAATACTCAGAAGATTTTCTTTTTGAAATATTATCTCTAACACTTGTTAGAATAATAGATGTAATAAGCTTCACTCTATTCTTAAGCATTTCATTTGAGATATCTTGACCAGAATTTCAATATAGCTCATTCTGTCTTTCAGATTTTAGCAGTTTTATACTTTCTTCAACTGCTTTTCAATCAGCTTTTTCAAAGTTATACTGATTAGAGAGAAGAGGATTTTCACTCATTTGTTTTTCACTCAGTTTAATATCAAATTGAATAATCTCATGATCTGATTCTGATGTCTCATTTGAATCAATAAACCAGTTTACAAGTCTTCTTTTCATTAGATTTTGTGACATGAAGGTTAGATCTATAATAGACTTCTGTTTCATGTCTTTTTTAAAGAATGTTTGTTGATCAGACTTATTAACCAAATCTATTGAATACTCAAAGATTCATTCAATCAGATTATCAGCTCTCACTGCTCTCTTGCATTCTGAATTTCATCAGAGATGATGTGTATTGAAATCTCCTGCAATTATAGAGTTTCTTGATGAAGTTATGTTCAGAAATTCTCTATCAATTGTTCAGATATTGTTATTTTCCTTCAATGACTTTTCATTATAGATATTTATAAGCTGTATAGTATCAAACTCATTTTCTTTATCTATAATATCACTCATCAGAATATCAGGGTCAGACATGATATCAAATCTTAGATTAAATTGATATCTTGATCTCTTTCTTTCATAGATCACTACTCTTGACTTTATCTCAGACTTTTGAGGTAAAAAGCAGTAGTAGCTTGAATGAGAAATAATATATTTTTACTCAGCATCAAAATTCGGCTCCTGAAGCAGTATAAAATCAACTTTTTATTCAAATGTAATTTGAAGACAAGAATAAATACAATTTGAGTTTCTATTCACATTATTTTGAATAAATGTGATTTTTGAAGAGTTTTTAAACTTTTTTTGTTGTTTTTGTTGTATATTCATACTAAAAGAGAGTAGAGTAGAATCTAATCACTATCATCAGATAGTAAATTATAACTGTTCTGAAAAGTAGAAATCTCAACTGCTTGTATTATATCTAGTTTATCATCAGAGTCATTTCTCAATTCTCTAATCTTAACAGAAGTTTGAGAATTCAAGTTCTGTTTACATTTAGCTGAAGAGTTGGAGTTCGAAGACTTAGATAGTTAAGAGTTTCTTCTTTTTAAGCTTGCAGTTGTAAGTTTACTGACTTGACTCTTCTCTTCAGTTCTAGATTGACTTTGAGCTTCATCTTTTCTCCAGTTCTTTTGAGTTCTAGGAGCAAACATATATTCTTTTGAGCTAGATACATGTTTTTCTTTGCAATTAGAGCACTTAAGCAGAGTATATTGACAAATTTCACCTCTTTTTGAGCATGTTTTACATTTATGCTCACTAGTTTTATGATCTCTGGCACAGAATGCACATTTTAAGTCTCTAAAACATGAGATTGCAAAGTGTTCATATCTTTGACAGTTTGAACACTGTGTTTGAGCTTTGAGGTTCATCCTTGAGTCTTTGTATTCATGAACTCTCATTTTCAAACCTGCTACTCTTACTTCAGAGATCTTTGACTGTTCAAGTGTTTTTATATATACTAGAACAGAGGCATTTCTCCTGCTTTATCTGAACTCAATTGAATTTAGTCATACAGGCTTCTTTCTCAGTTGAATAGAGTTGTATTCTTTCAATTCATTTTTGAGAAGTAGCATTCCTTCTTCACAGTCAAAAATTTCAACTGAAATATCATGAAGAATGAATTTGTCCCACTTTTCATCTCTTTCAGATAGAATTATTGTGTTTAACAAAGATTCTACTGCTGACTTTCAGAGATTCTCATTCTGAATAAGAAATTCAGCACTGAATTCAGGCATTGTAGTCAGAATGATGAAGTTTTCAAAGAATGATAATTCAATTGAAGCTATAACTAGTTTTTGAACTTTAATATCAGTTATCAACTGAGAAAAGAACTGCTGGTTAATTTCATTTCTAATTCTGAAAATGAGATTTGAGTTTAGCTTGTTTCTTTGCAGAATGTTCTGATTTGAGACTTTGAGAATAAGTCTTCTATTTCTGAAGATTTGAAAGTTTTTCTCTTTTTGCATTTTCTTTTTCACTTTTCTATGAATAGAGACATGAGCAGTATTCTTCTCAGTTTTCTCAGGATTTTGAGCAGGTTTTGAGACAGCAGGTTTAGAGATAGCAGATTTAGAGACAGCAGATTCAGCTGTTTAAGCATATATTTTCTTCTGATTCAAAGAAGAAGAAGAAGAAGAAGTAGAAAAGAAAGAAGAGCAAACTGAAGAGTCAGTGATTGTATTAGAAATTTTCAAAGTTTTTTGAACTGTATTTGAAATTCTAAGTTTGAACTTGATCACTTTCTGTAGTTGTCTAGTCTGAGCATGAAGAATTAACAGAACTTCTTCATTCATCTCACTCAGACACTGCTTTTCAAGAATTTTACTTACTTTTTCAAGTTTCTGTATTTCAAGAACTTGTTGTTTCTCTATCTCTTCTTTCTTTCTTCTCTTCAGAATTTCAATCTCAGAAATAGTATTTGAGAAAGCATCTTTTTCTACATTAACTGAGTGTACTTTTAAACTCATTGTTCTTACTCAATGAAAAGTTGATCAGACTAATTCAATTGAGATATTTATTAAACTCTTTTGAATTGAAAAGTTGATCAGACTGTTTCAATTAAGAGATTTCTAAGTCTGTTTTCAATTGAAAAGTTGATCAGACTATTTCAAAAGAAGAATCACAGACTTTTGTATATAAAACACCTGATTTTTTTCACACTAGTTCAGTAACTAGGTTAGATTTTTGAAGAGAATCTAATAAACTAAAATTGATTTTTAAGATAAATTAATAAAATCTTTACAATCTCTTTCTTGAGATACAGTGAGAAAAAGTATGATATCAATTGATAGTAAATCAGATAATATGACAGTTTTTGAGAGAAAAACTGACAAAAAATAAATCAATTTTTTGAAGAGAAATTGATTAAAACTATTCAATTTTATTCTAAATTATTCAATTCTTCTCACACAACAGGTGTGCAACTCAAATCAGTTAATAAAGAGTGTAAAAAAGAATTAAGTATTAATGAAAGCTCTTCAGCCACTGAAAAAGTAATTCTTACTTAAAAGAATATGAAATTATGACAGAAAACAACTCTGTTTTTAATTCTTTGTAAGAATATTGTATAAAACTCAGAGAAAAACACCTTACTTTTTTAAGAGAAGTAAAAAACTATTTCTAAAATCTTTTTTTTACATTAACTGCTGCAGAAGAATGAGATAGAAACTGCTAAGATATGCACTACTGTATACTCTCTATCAAGACTTTCCCTCTTCAGAGTCTTGATATTATAGAGAATATAAGTCTGTTTCTATATAATAATATAAATATTGCCAGCGGGATGTAGAGAAACTGGTTATTTATATCTCAAAATAGAAGACTTTGTCAATGATTATATCAATATAGAGTTAATTCTCAAATTCAATAGAAATCTAGTGTTGCTGTTCTCAATCCCTTGCAGAATCTATTGAATATTGAGGTATTAAAACTAGATTTAATATATCTCACTGTGCAGGGATCAAAGGCTCAGTCAGATCTTGAGATATACTGATTTTATAGTTGTCATGTCTGTTGATTATGTATTAAGTACAGTTACTGAGGTATCTTTTTGTACTTTTCTATCAGGGATGGACCAGATTGAGAGGGGTGGTATAAGGGCGAGACTTGACATTGATGTCCAGATACACTGAAGACAGACTGCAGAGATTGCACTTCAGAAGTGGCTGTTGATTATGTGCTTGATATTATCACTGAGGTATCTTTTTGTATTTTTCTGCCGGGGATGGGCCAGATTAGGAAGGGCGGTACAACGGTGGGACTTGGCATTGGTGTTTTGGAACATCAAAGATGGACAGGGTTTTCGCGGAGGTCGCTTCTCAGATATCTCCACAACTACAGATCAGGGATCTTCCAAAATCAAGAAGATTGGTGCATATGGCTAGGTCTCTTCACCTTACAATTTGTATGGCACTTTGGCCCGGGGTTGTGGTGTGGTAGGGGAGAACGGGGGATACTCCCACACAGGAGTTTCGAACAACGTCCGGTTCACATTTGGCTGGATAACTCCACCACCACACAGGGTATGCGGTCGGCGATGGGGTCAGAATGCTCGTATGATCGAGGGCTTTTCGATGGATCTATCGGCGGGTTCTTATTCGAAAAATCGAGCGAGTTCGTGGTGGAGCGGTTGTCGCTGTGTGAATCTGAAGAGTTTTGACTCTAAGCTCTTTATTATAGTATAGTTATACAGTATTATTAGTTATAATTATAAGAAGACTGAGACTAATATCTTAATAGTTATTTTTAATCACAGTTATTAATATCTCTATTATATAATTCTCAGTATGACTACTAATTAATAATTTAAATTTAATTAATATTTCTTAATAAGTTCAGTTCTTATTAATATAATAACATATAACTCTTATAAATATAAGATTATTTATACTAGTTTATATATTTATTATAAGAGACACTCTTTAATAATTCTTCAACTCTGATTCTAGATATTATATATTAATTTTATAGTATATCTCAAGATTGAACTGAAGACAGAATTGATATAAAATATAAAGATTTAAATTAAGTATTGCCCCGGTAGCTGAATGGTTAATACGGCCACTCAGTAGCATCTTGACATGAGAAACCAGAGCATGTGAGTTCGAAACCCGCAGGGAATACATTAAATTCAGAACTCAAGCATCTCAGGTTTCTAATAAATACAAAGATGTATAAATTGCTTCAATAAAATTACTCTATGTTTCTGAGCTGAGAAGTTATTATCATATGTATTTAATTGTCACTTCTTTGTATTTTCTATGTTCTTGTTATCTTGATATGATCTCAACATCTGTATTTCCTTCTGTATAATTAACACTTGACCTGTATTTAACATCATGCAAGAACTTATCATAAGCTCCGCTTGCATATGAGTATAATGAAAGAATAATAATAATAATAATAATAATAATAATAATAAAATTAAGTATTTAAAGAAGTATTCAGAATTCAGAGTTTTCAATTAATTAAAGAGAAAGATTTAGAGATATATATATATAAAATAATTATTTATAAAAGTTATTAAATAAGAGTTATGAAATCAGAGTACTGATATATAATTATTTTCATATAATTTTCTTTAAATTAGAAAGTTAGTATTATTAAAAATTATTATCTGATAAAGTAACTTATTAACTTAATAGTAATTTTCTAATTATTTTTTCTTTATTATCTATATTCTGATAACTTCAGATATTAGAAAATTTCTTCAGAGTTATAATTAGTTTATAATAAATATTTCTGAATGAAGTTATAGTAATTATAATAAAGAGATAACTCTTCAGTAATCTATAATACAATCTATTAATAATTATTTCATAGTTTATCTCAGTGTTTATATTGAGTTTTTCATAAATTTTATAATCTAAAATCAGATGTAAAGAATAAAGTAATTATTTATTATAATTAAAAGAGAGTATTCTATATTGAATTATAAATAATATAAACTTTGTAATTTATAGTAATTTCTTAAAGAGTTTGTGAATCTTCAATAGAAGTAAAAGAAGTAAAAGAAGTAAATTCAGAAGATATAATAATAATTTAAAAAAGATAATAATTTATTTTTAATAACTAATCACTGATGTGTATAAGAAGAATTAATATAAGAGAAAATAATCTTCTTTCTTAGCTTAGTTATAATTTTAATACTAACTTAGATTGAATATTATCAATGTATAAAAGTAAATAAATAATCTTGATTAATCTCTATTATATTTCTTGAAATATATTAATATTATAAAAGAGAGTGTTATTAAATTATATTATCAGATAATATCATTAAAAATATATTAATATTATAAATATCAATGTTGAAAAAATATTAATACTTATACATTATAGTGATATGATAGTTGAATATATATATATATATTATTTCTGATATTGATAATTGATTATAACTTATACAATAATTTTTGAAAACTTAAAATTAATTTCAATTATTAATTAATAGTTATGAACTTATAACTAATTAATATAAAAAGAAAAAAACTTTTTCTATTTATTATCTTTCTTCTCTTTCTCATTCTTCTTATTACTCTTTATAATTTATTTCTTATTCTTATTTTTCTTCTTCTTCTTCTTATCTGAGATAATAATTATCTTAAAATCTTTCTCTACTATCTTCTCAAAGAAGGGTTTCTGCTGCTTCTTCTCAGTTAGATTAATTTATATCTTAAAATTCTGCATTTTCTGATCTACTGTCTCAGATTTCATCTCAGTAGTAAGTAGATTAATATACTCAGAGAGTAGAACTGTCTTCTCAATATTCTGAATTATGAAGTGTATTTGAGATCTAAATAAGATCTTAATTCTCTTCTTCTCTATCAGCTTCTGCTAATCAATTAGAGAACAGAAGTGTTATTAAAAATTATTATCTCTTAATAAAAAACTTATCAGTTTTAACTTCTTTATCTCTTACTTTAATATCTTCTCAATCTTCTTCTATTACTAGACTGACCGTGTGACCGTGTCTGAGACCAGAATCAGATTTTTTAATAGTCTCATTATCAATTTAACTGATCTCATTACACGGTTTTAACATTAGATAGTAGTTTCATACTATCTCAGTGAGACTTACTGTCTACTCTTATTACATTTTTCAAATAAGATTATGATTTTCACTTCTCAATTTAAATTATTTTTATTGCTTTAAATGACTTTAAATCTCATTTGAGTGTTATCAAAAAGTGTTACTTTTTAAAAAATTAAAAATAGTCTAAAAAAAACCTTAAAATGTCTAAAAATAGTAACTTTATACTAAGAATGAGACTAAATGAAATTAAATAAGATCACTTTCTCATTTTTTTCAAGTCATGATTTCATTTTAAGATCTGATATATAGTCACTTTACCTGTTTTTTTGATAGCCAGTCTTAGCAGAATTCACGCCAAGAAATGTATGAGATCAGATTAAATGAGATCAAATATGAAATTCATAATCTCAGCAGTCAGTCTATCTATTACTACTTATTTATAGTAATACTTTTCTTCTTTCTCTCTCTCTTTATCTTAATCTTAAATTATTCTCAGAACTTCTTCTGATCTTATCACTACTATATAAGACTTTTTACTGTCTTCTTTTTCAATCTCTTACAGATGATGTTATCTGTATTATTTCTATACTTAGTTCAGTCTAAATCTATTAAAAGTGTTACTTAAAATTGTTATTATTTTACTCTCTTACAGAGTC
The DNA here is from genome assembly GCF_000003525.1 of Blastomyces dermatitidis ER-3. Taxonomy (NCBI): domain Eukaryota; kingdom Fungi; phylum Ascomycota; class Eurotiomycetes; order Onygenales; family Ajellomycetaceae; genus Blastomyces; species Blastomyces dermatitidis. The sequence goes on along the minus strand of NW_025544779.1, from coordinate 908,265 downwards.
TCTTTAAGATATTATAATATATCTTACAATCTATTTTCTTATACTTGAACATCTTCTTCTTCTCTTTCTTCAATCTATAATAGTACTCATGTGTCTTGATAATCTGCAGAATCATAGAATATTTGAAAAAGAATAACATAATTAATTTAGTAAGTATTAAAGAGAGATGAAGATAGAGAAAATAGCTAGTAATAATATAATAATAATAATAATAATAATAATAATAATAATAATAATAATGATAATAGTAATGATAATGATAATAATAATAATAATAATAATAATAAAAGAAAGAGTGCATTGAAATATATTATTAACTTATTAAATATAAAGAGATAAAGAAACTATTAACAGCTTTCAGAGATGTACAGAAATGACTACAATATTATATAGTAATATTATCTTTATTTAATACATACACTATTAATATTCTTTATATACAGTTATTATATAATCTATATCATACAGAAAACAGATCTTTATTACTAGAGAGAATAATTATAGTAATTCTCTATTTTTATATTATAAAGATAAGTTATTCTCATTTCTTTCTTCTCTCTTTTCTCTTCTTCTACAACTCATCACTAAGTTCAAGCTGATATGAAAACTATTAAAACATTTTTAAAAACTCTTAAATTAAAGAGTATAGACTAATCAAATTTTAAATACAGATGAATTAAATTATATTTAATAATATTAATTATTTATTTCTTTCTTAATAAAATAATAGTTGTATCTTCTCTCTTTCTCTTCAAATGAAACATGATCTATGAAAAGTAAGTATTATATTAAATTATAATAATTAATACAGCTCTAGTATATAGAGCTGTATATACATAGTATGTACTGAACTGAGAGACTATATAAGTTATAAACTGATAGCAGCATTTCAGAGAGAGCTGTGTAGTGTGAGAAAGTTATAACTCTCAGTTATATATACAGAGAATGAATTATCATAGTAAGTATATATATATTATATAGAAGTAACACTTTTTAGTAATACTCAGTCTCTGATATTATAAAAATAGAGTCTCTTTATAAGATCTGTTTTTATCAGAAGTCAGAGAATCTTATATTTCTCAAGATTATTTTTATATATCTTATCTATGAAATTAATAAAGAGAATTATCAATTTCAGTATTCTATTCTTAATATTATTTAAGTGATAGCAGAGTTCACTCTGATCACACTTTTTAAGTATATATTTTCTAATTATTCACATTTATACAGATATATACTGATTATTTATTAGATAATATTAAGATAATAACTTATTACAGTCATATTATTCTTACTATAAGAGATATACAGTTAATAATAAATATTATAAAGACTCTGAGAAATAAGTATTTTAAGAGTACTGTAACTCTGTAATCTTGATTTTTTTTATTTTTCTTTTTTCTTTTTTTATTTTTCTTTTATTTATTTTTCTTTCTTTTTTTTTCATTGTAATTTTTTCTTGTTTTTATTTTTATTTTTTATTTTTTATTTTTTCTATATTTTATATTTTTTTCATAATTAAAATTATATAAATTATAATCTATATTTAAAAAAGTAATAATATTTAATATCACTCTCTGTTAAATTTTCAATAAATGAGTACTATATTATAATATTATATAAGTAAGAAATAATTTCATAATCTCATTTAATATCATTCTTAATAATGATATTAGAATGAAAATATAACTAAGAATTTAAATATATTCTTTATCTAAGACTAGATTTTTAATTAAAAAGTGAATCTGAAATCTTTAATATTTAAAATAACATAATTTAAGATTAATATAATGAATATAAATTATAATTAGAAGTAATACTTTTAAATAATATAATAATTATAAAGTTTAATTCTGATCTCAGACATAGTTACACAGTCAGTCTACTCTTTATACACTATCTTTTAAGATATTTTAGAATTATACTGATATGATAACTACAAATTACTTTGTAAATAGAATTATTATACTTTGAAGAAGTCTATACTTCTCATCAGTTTTTAAATATACTATCAGATGTAATTCAAAGATTTCTTGAGCTAGTGTATAATTACAGATATATACTGACTTTTTATATATATTATTTAAATTAATTAGTGGCCGCTAGAGCTTCTTTACATTTATAAGTATATTTAAAAGCAGCTGTATTATTATTCAGCAGTTGTATATTCTTTTGAATTATATAAGTAGTAGCAGAGTTCATTCTGATCATACTTTTTAAGTGTATATTTTCTAAATATTCACATTTATATAGATATATACTGATTATTTATTAAATAATATTAAGATAATAACTTATTACAGCTGTATTACTCTTACTATAAAAGATACACAGTTAATAATAAATATTATAAAGACTTTGAGAAGTAAGTATTTTAAAAGTACTATAACTCTGTAATCTTAATTTTTTTTTTTATTTTTTTTTATTTTTTATTTTTTTTTGTATTTTATATTTTTTTATAATTAAAATTATATAAATTATAATCTATATTTAGAAAAGTAATGATATTTAATAACACTCTCTGTTGAATTTTCAATAAATAAGTACTATGTTATAATATTATATAAGTGAGTAGACTGATTATCAGAATTATAAATTTCATATTTAATCTTATTTAATCTGATTTCATATATTTCTTAGCATGAATCTCACTGAGACTAATTATTAAAAAATATGCAAAGTAACTATATATCAGATCTTAAAATAAGATCATGACTTAGAAAAAATAAGAAAGTAATTTCATTTAATCTCATTTAGTTTCATTCTTAGTATAAAGTTATTATTTTTAGACATTTTAAGGTTTTTTTTAGACTATTTTTAATTTTTTTAAAAGTAACACTTTTTAATACTTAAATGAGATTTAAAGTCATTTAAAGTAATAAAAATAATTTAAATTAAGAAGTGAAAATCATGATCTCATTTGAAAAATATAATAAGAGTAGATAGTAAGTCTCACTGAGACAGTATGAAACTACTATTTAATGTTAAAACAGTGTAATAAGATCAGTTGAATTGATAATAAAATCATCAAATATTCTAGTCCTGGTCTCAGACATGGTCACACGGTCAGTCTATAAGTAAGAAGTGATTTTATAGTCTTATTTAATATCATTCTTAATAATGAGATTAGAATAAAAATGTGACTAAGAATTCAAATATATTCTTTATCTGAGACTAGATTTTTATTTGAAAAGTGAATCTGAGATCTTTAATATTTGAAATAATGTGATTTGAAATCAATGTGATGAACATAAATCATGGTCAGAAGTAATGCTTTTAGGCAATGTGATAACTGTAAAGTTTGATCCTGGTCTCAGACACGGTCACACGGTCAGTCTAGTGTAAGAAATCCCGCTCCTCGCGGATTCTTTACCTCTATTTCTATCTCTCATGTAATCAATAGGGCTAGCAGCCCTTGGCTACACACAACTATATAGACTGAAGTTCACAAATACTATTCATAACTCAACTTAAATGCTATTATACATTTAATCTCTATATTTTATCTTTCTACTGTAAACACTTCTAGTAGTTAACAGTATATATCACATCAAGCTGCAAACACCTGAATAATCATCTGTGAGCACTTATTCTTACATTTCAAGCTCAGTCAGTCAGCAATCATCTGTTATAACTGAAAGAACTAGAAACTTACATACTCTCATCTCTGTGAACTCTACTGCAGACACTCAGAAGCAGTTACTTGAATCATGAATAACTTCTGTGAAAGAAGTCTCAGAGAACTTATTAATTACTTATAGAACATCATTCTCTACATCTCAGACAGAGAAACTCTCTGAACTCATGAATAAATCAATCTTAGTGAAGAATATTCTTGAGCATCTCTTACAGAATTAAGCTATTTTTCTACAAGAAATGCTTACTATCTGTAAACACTCTTGAACTGAGTCTCTAGACATAATCTTCAGAGACATCTGTGAACTGAAAAGAAACTTTCTTAAGCTATGATCACTTAAGATCACTTATCAAATTACAATCTATAAAAGCTTTTACAAGTTTGTATTTGAAATTGACTCATAAGTCTGACTATATAATATGAAAGATGAAGAAGCTGTTATCTATACAATGACAGATCTCTATTACACTGAAGTCAAGAACTGACTGAATTATCTAGAAAATGATTATAAGAGATTCTGATAATCTGTTCTCAAGATCTATCTAGAGAATAAGTTGAGAGACTTTACAAGCTGAACAGAGAACATCTGAGCTGTGATCATTAACATTAGAAAAAGAGATGAGAAATCTGATAAAGACTACTTACAGTGCTTCATGAAATTATGATATGAATTGAAATCTGTGAAAACAGAGTTCTGAAATAAGATCTGAATGATAATATTTATAAAGAGATTGAATAAAGATATGCAGAATAAGCTCATTAAGTAAGACTCTAAGTTCTTAACTCTGAAGAAACTGATGACTCTTATTCACTGCTTATGAATCACTGTGAGAGTCACAGACTCACAGAGAGCAGATCACTGACTGACTCTGTAAGAGTCAGAACAACAGAGGACAGATTTATCAGAAAAAGATGACAAGATATAGAGAGATTTATATCTGACTGCTGAGCAGAGAGAGAGAGCTTTACAAGCTTCTATGAACAGAGTGTATAATAGAGAGACTAAGAAAAAGAGACTCTACTTCATCTGTTCTAAATCAGAACATCTTCATACAAACTATCTGAATAAACTAAAATAGAAATTTGAGAAGTTACAGACAGAGTCAGTAACAGCCTTCTTAAGAGTCTTAAAGCTGACATCTGAATCTGTTGCTCTCTCAATGAAAATACTTACTTATAGAGAGAGATCATACTGCAGTACTACTATTCTGCAAGCATGAGAAGTATTAATAAACTCAGAATCTCAGATCACTGTGATATCTCTAAAGCTTGTAAAGTGAATGAGTTGAAAGATGAAGACTGAAAACCTGCTCTTATAATAAGCAGAGTGTAAGAACTCAGATCTGAGAACTGAGAAACTTATAAGAGTTATCTTTGAATTACAAGATCTCTCTGAAATCTGAAGAAGATTTGCAGAAACTATGATTATCACAGATATCACAGATAATATGTATTTAAGACTTGTATAACTTCAAAGATATAATCTGCACATAGCTGTTTATAAGTCAGGTTTATACTTCTGATCAGTGTTGATAGACTCACTTATAGAGATAGAAGCAGTTGATACTACAGAGTTGATTAGAGAAGATAAGCTCATCTATATAATGACTTTATAAGTGTCTGAGAACCTTGCAGTCATGAAAACTGAGCTTCAGATATTAAAGAAATACTGAGATCTTATAGAGATATTCAGTTCAGCTAAGACAGCTGAGCTTTCTTCTCACTGTAAGAAGAATCTGATAATAGATTTAATAGAAGAGTAGAAACTCTTCTGAGAATCAATCTATAAGCTCTTTTATTATAAGACAGAGATCTTGCAAATCTATATAAAGAAGAATTTGAAGAATAGCTTTATCTGATCTTCACAGATCTCTGCAGAAGTCTCTGTGATATTCATGAAGAAGAAGAATAAAGATCTCAGATTATATATAGACTATCATAATCTGAACTTCAAGATAATAAAGAGTCACTACTCTCTATCTCTGATTAAGAATATAATCAACTGTCTTATGAAAGCTGTCATATTCACACAACTGAATGTGATTAATATATATACACAGCTATGAATATAATCTAAGAATAAATGAAAGACTGTCTTTAAAACTGCACTGAGATTATTTAAATATCTAGTGATGTCTTTTGATCTGACTAATATCTCTGCAGTATTTCAGTCTTTCATCAATAAAATACTTCATATATATCTGAATGTCTTTATAGTAATATATCTGAATAATGTGATAATATACTCTATGAAGAAGAAAGAACACACTGAGCATATATAAAGCATATTAAAGATCTTAGATAAGACAGAACTGTATATTAAGCTTATAAAGTATAACTTCAGTGTCTGCTGAATTAATTTTCTAGAATATATAATTACTACAGATGATATTCAGATGAAATCTTTATAAGTTAAGACTATTCTATTATAGCTGAAGTTAACTAGTATTCATAAGATTCAGATCTTTCTGAGCTTTGTGAATTTCTATAGACAGTTTATCTTTATATTTATAAGAATCTTCTTAACTCTTACAGACATGCTGAAGAGTGAAAATAAGAAGAAGTTATTTTATAAACAGAGAATGAAAAGATTATTAAGAAGAGAGAACTGTGAGAACTTTCTTATCTCAGAAGCTCATAAGATCTTTACAAGATTGAAACAGATATTTATAGACATAGTGATACTATTTCACTTTGATCTCTTACTTTTAATCAGATTGAAGACAGATATCTTCTTCTTTATAATTTCAGAAATAGTCTTATAACTATAGTTAAATGAGAACTGAGTTTTAGTAATCTTTTTCTTATGAAAGATATAATCTGCAGAGATCAACTATGACATTTATAATCAGAAGCTTCTTATAATAGTGAAATTCTTTTATCACTAATATCACTACTTTAAGAGTCTTATAACAGTGATTACTGTTAGAACTGATTATAACAGCTTATAACAGTTTACTTCAATCAAGAAACTCTTATAATAACAGATTTACTGAGCTCAGAGACTGAGTGAGTTCTGATTCAAGATAGAATATATTAAGAGAACTAAGAACTCAGTGAACAGACTCTCTCACAGATCAGACTATATTAAGAAGATCAGAGTGATAGATATAGAGAGATTAGAGAAGATAGAAAAGCTTCACAGAATACTTAGACTGAGTGTTATAAAGAGATTGACTGAAGAGTCTCTCAATTCTCTATAAAAGAAGAAAGAAAAGAGAGAGAAGAAGTCTGTATAACTACTCTCTATAACACTGAGAGTCAACACTCTGAAAATCTTTACAAGAATTCTTGAAAAGAGTATCTATAATCTGAAGAGTTTGCAGGCTTTGAGAAGTACTATGAAAGACCTGATATAAGAGAAAACAGAGTATAAGTCTTTATAAAATCTTCTATTCAGATTATCTGAACTGTAACTGAAGAATGAATATACTCAGTATATTCAGAAACTGCTCACAGCAGAGATCAACTCTGCAGAAATAAAGAATTAAAGAGACTTAAATAATCTCTTATAAAGAGAGAACTGAATTTATATATCTGTGAATAAGTTTCTATATATAGAACTTATTAAAAGATATCATGACTCTTCTCTAGCAGGTCATTTTATAGATATTAGAACTCATGAGTTGCTCATAAGAAAATACTTCTGACTGAAGATATAAGAACTTATGAAGAAGATAGTGAATTCTTATACTATTTATCAGAATTCATGAATAGTGCAGTTCAGATTATATAAAGAACTTACTTCTCTACTCATTCTGTAGAAACCTTGAAAACAGTTAGAAATGAATACTCTTATAAGTCTCTCTGAAAGTAAGAATATATATAATATCTGCTTTAACAGTGTACTGATGATAGTGAATTACTTTATCAAGATAGCACACTTTATACTCACTTACAAGAACTTAAAGTTAAAGAATTTAACTCATATCTTTGTCTGTGATATAATTCAGTTATATGAGTTATCTGTGAATATTATCTCAGATAGAGAATTAATCTTTATAGAAGAGTTCTGATCTGATCTGATAATTATACTGAAGATCTTATGAGATCTAAGCACAGCTTTTCATCAATAGATAGATAATCAGACAGAATATCTGATAAGTATATTAAAACAGTATCTACAGTGCTTTATTAATTATAATCAGAATGACTGAGTGTATTGATTATCACTCACAGAGTTTATATACAACAACTCAAAGTATATCAGCACAGATAAAACTCTCTTTGAAATACTTACTGAGACTTATCTATGAATGATCTTGATAAATCTGTGAGAGTACACTATAGAGTGTGATAATATCTGTGAATAGACTGAGAGAATTCAGAAGATCTGAGAGAAAGTCTGTAAATTCTTAAGAAAGACTCAAGAGTATCAGAAGAGATACTATGACTTTAAGTATATTATAAAAAGTTTTAAGAAAGATAATAAAGTCTGACTGAGTCTAGAAAATATTATTATATAAAGATCTAGTAAGAAACTGAATCTCTTACAGACAGAGTCTTATAAGATTATGAAGAAAATTAACTCACAGTTCTATAAATTAAAACTGTTATCTGAGTTACAGATATACAATATTTTTTATATCTCTTTACTCTATAAATATAAGAAATTTTCAGAAGAGAATTCTGTGACTTATCACTCTATCTATAAAATACTAGAGAGTGAAAGAGAATATCAGATTAAAGAGATTATTAACTTAGAGAAGTGAGATTATAAGCTCTGATTTAAGATTCAGTGATAAGAGTATTCTGATAAGATAAATAAGTTCACTTAAGAATTATCTGAGTAGATAAGATATCTGCAGAAGCTAAGATATAACTTTTATACTGTGAATTCTGATAAGTTAGAATAATATAATCTTCACTAAGAATCTGATTGTGATAAAGATATTAATACTGTTATTTATAAACTCTAGTCTATAAGATGATGAGTTTCTACTAAGATGAACAGTTCACAGTGTATATAAGAGAAGAAGAAATCATATTCTTATTAAAGCTAAAAAATAAGAAAATAAACAGAGTTATAAACATAATTTGAAGATTAATAAAGAAAAAATAAAGAAAACTTAAACTTATATTCTTAATATCTGTAATACTCAATTCTCTTATAACTATCAATTTCTCTTTTTAAAGAAATAGAGAGTATTATATCTGCAGTACAGACAATTATTGTATTTAATATAAAGACTGTCAGAAATGCACAGACTTCAGAGAAGCTGAATATCAGAGTATATATAATTACAGCAGAGTCTTGAGAACTGACTATCTATATATATAATCAGATACTTCTTATAAAGTTGTATTCACTCTCTCAGTTATACTGAAGTATTCAGTCTGAAAATAATTAAGATATGAAGAGAGAGCTTATCTACTCAGATTAACTTTTATTATAAATTCATGATATTTATATTATCTTGATTACTCAGATTTTATAAGTACTCAGAAACTTATCTCTCATTAATAATAAGATTATGAAAATGCACTGTAGTGTGAGAATCATTGATAGAGAATCTAGACATATTCACATATATCTGATCAGTGATTGTATAAGCAGAGAAAAGATAATCATAGATCTATAAGACTGCAGAAGACACTGATAATATCAGAAGCTTTACAAAAACTGTTAGCTAGAGTCTGTAAGAAATTACTTATAAGAAGACTTACAGTAAAGAGAGAAACTGTATTACTTAAAGTTAGAAACTGATCTGAAAGAGACAGAGAATTGACTGCTGATCTGAAGATCAGATACAGTGATAGAGCTGAGAGAGATAAAGATACAGTTATAAGTAGCAGTATCTCTGCTTCATCAGCTGATAAAAAGTGATTAGAGAAGTTATAAAGATATTTATAAAAAGCTCAGTAGTAATTAGATATTATTTATAAAGAGATTAAAATTGAAAAAATTTTTTTATTCTTAAGAAGTTCTTGAATTAATATATAAATATTATCAGAAACACTCTCTCTCTATTATCTGAGTGAAAACACTTCACAGATAAATAAGAATACTCACAGTTTATAAGAATAAGAGCTGTTATAGAAAAAGAAAAAAGAAGATGAGATTTTATAAACAGATCTGAGATATTTATACTACTTTAGAGAGATTTACTTTCACTGTGAATAATTCTATAAAACAGTCAGATTACTCTAGTAAATAAAAGTGATTATAAATTATAGATCTGAATCTTTCTATATAACTATAAAGAGTGATTATAGACTGTAGATATCTTAATTCTATAATTCTACAGAGTTAATAAAAGAATGAAAAATTCCTTATAATTCTACAGTATCAAAGAACAATGATTTATAAGAATAAGTAAAAGATTAACTTATAAATGTTTCTCTTTAATAAGAATAATCTTATAGAGAGTGATTTATCTGTGAGATGAATCTGTATAATAATTATATAAGAATCTTATAAAAATAATTAAGAGTCAACTAGAACTCTTCTATATAAAAGATATAAGATGAATCTGTATAATAGTCAGAGAAGAATCTGTAGATTATAAAGAATCTTACAGAATAAGAAACTAAATAATAGACTCTTTTCTCTTCACAGTAATAAGAGATTTTTTCTCACTGAGATTTTTTATAGATATAAAGAATTTTTAGTAAGTATCACTGCAGTGCTGAGCTGACTATGAAGTCACTCAGTGAAAGGCTTCATGAATGAAGTCTTAGAGAGAGAGGAATATGTAAGAAATCTCACTTCTCATAGATTCTTTATCTCTATTTCTATCTCTTATATAATCAATAGAGCTAGCAGCCCTTGACTACACACAACTATATAGACTGAAGTTCATGAATACTATTTATAACTCAGCTTGAATACTATTATACATTTGATCTCTACATTTTATCTTTCTACTGTGAACACTTCTAGTAGTTAACAGTACATATCACATCAAGCTGCAAACACCCGAATAATCGCCTGCGAGCACTTATTCTTACATCTAGACACAGTCACATGGTCAGTCTAACTGTGATAATGTATATCAACTGATTCTATATTTTTAGCAGTCTCAGTGTAATTAGGGATTAATTGTATATTCAAATCATCAATTGCTGCCTGTATAACTGCTTTGTGATGCATGTTGTGAGTGTTTCAAGATGGATGAAAAAATGAAGATTGAGCGGGCGTTGGGTGTAAGCGGGCGTTGGGTGGGGTGGTTGATGCATACAAGAGGTTTTCAATTAGGTAACTTAACTAGATGAATACAATATTTACAAGGCCTATTCCACAGCAGCGCCGAATCGTGGCATCTATGCCTATATAGGAAGGCCGTGCGTACTAAATATTTCATGCGACTTGGCGCTGCAGGATCCCTCTATTAAACACATGTACTCTGTTGCCATGAAAACACGCAGAATGGTAGAACGTGGGTGGGACTGAGAGTGTTTTCTCTCCTGGTCTTGCTTGTCTCTGATCTCCGACATCATTCATGAAGTGGCGCCACCAGACTCGGTAAAGTAGACCGTGAGGGTCAGCCCAGGTCTAGCACGTCTCGCTGGAACACTTGTGACGTGAGAAGGTCGTCGCAGGTGATGTTTGCAGGATGAGGAGTCTAACAGCTCATTCTTCTCACAGCGGGATGGGATGAGGTGGTGCTCAGGAGCTCTCTAATCTTGACCAGTTCTCTTGTCTCCAACTTCATCTTTTATTTACCTGTACGCCCACCACGACATCGTTCATTGAGGCAGTATGAGGAACCGAGCATTCCAGCAACCCAGATCGAAGATAGATTTCAGAGTTTTCTAAGCAGCCATTGTTGAACGTCTCTTGGTGGATAAAGAGGATGGATAATTAATCTTCCAACCTCAGTATCATTTGTCAATGTGTGGTTGACCCTACGTTTGGCACAGGGCGCGATTGTCGCTTGATTCCGTTAAATGGAGCTCAATCATCTCTACGGCAAGGCCACCGGACAATCGATGCTTGACTGCACGCATAGCCAGAATTAGAATGGGGATTCCCTGCTCTGCTGAAGTGCTACCGCCAATGAGAGCTCACGACAAGGGACCAGAATGAATGTTTTCTTCTTCGAGGCATCCAATGTGTTCATCCTCCCGCATCGCAGCCTTGTGCTGCTATTCCGATAGGTCCCTTTACGGAATGGCAGGGGGAAATGATACATCCGAATGTATACTACTGTGCTTATCCACCAATGGGGCCGGCACAACGCATCAAAGAATTGAACACGCATACTCCTCTTAATGTGGAAAAGAACATAACAGAAGCTCTAGGGTGAGGCCTCCAATGCAGAATTTACTGTTCCATGCTACAAAAGTTCATTTTACCTACAACACCCCGCATTTTGGAAATGATCGCTTTTGTGATTGGACTAAGAGGCGGCTCGGAGCATGTAGTTGGAGGGGTTCCCAGAGCTCTTTATATATGTGCCTACCCGAGGGAGGAGCCATCAAAACTTGCCAGCGACTCCGTCCTCAAATTACAAGTCTAATTGCTACACCCACTTCTCGTACAGATTTGCGTTGAGATTGTTTCTTCAAGGTTTGGACCTCCAATTTGGCTGTAATGGGGCTCAACAAGAAGAAGAAGAAGGGGAAGAAGGGGGCTGCAACCTCGAGTGACCTTACATCCAGTTAAGCTAACTCTAACCCTGGTAGCAAGTTTATACACGCTGCTGACATGAACCCTACTACTAGAAAATGAAGTAACAGCTGCACAGCTGAATGAGACAGCAAACCCTCTGACTTTGGCTCAATATGCCACTGTCTTTTCCACTGGGGCCCTTTCCCAAGTTAACCTACCTCCTATAGCAAGCTCTTTTGAAACGGAACCTCCTTCTAATTCCGCCTGGAATGGGGTAAATCCTCCTATTGCCTCCAACCCCTATAACACAGAGAGCCCTACGGTCCACGTGGCAGATGGAGGCGACACCTTTATTTCCTCCAGCCCCTACGAAACAGATATTGTTCAAGTTCATGTTGGCCCCATCGGTGGCCAGAGAGCCTTTCATGTCCACTTGGGAATTCTGAATCAGGCTCCATCACTAAGCAGCAAGATAAATCCTACGACTTGTTCTGCCAGAGAACATAATAGTATATCCCTAGTGAACACAGATCCCGGGATTTTCGAGCTCGTCCTAATGTTCCTGTACATCGGAAAGTATCTAGACTGTCCTTATCCACCACTATTATTTCGTTCACTAGAGCGGAATAACGACAATCAATGGCCTGGCGCCGATATGGAGTTCGAAATGCATTCTCTCCTTTACTGCTTTGCCCAGGAGTATAAAATGGACGAGCTCTCTGCCCTTGCACTAATAAGCATTGAAAATATGACACAAGTGCCTTATTTGAATGTACTTGACGTTGCGAAGAAAGCATACCCGGATGCCGACAATGATGACGCGTATCGCGAGAGGTTCCGGCATGAGACGAGAGTTGCGATGAAGGAGAATAAGGATCTCATCAGGAAGCCTTGGGTTCTTGATGTGTTCAGGAATGAACATGGAAATTTGACTGTTGACCTGTTCACAACCTTGACGGAGCCGCTGCGATGCGACAGTGAAGCCAACAATAGCGAGACTTCACCCCCAGAGGAGCCACTCAGATCATCTCAATCTGATAAGGGGAAAGAGGGAAATGTGCATTTGAATGGTGGCAATGCAGATTACTGTACTCAAGAACCAACAGCAGCTTCGGTGGTGGGAGAGCCTGCCCTTCCCGGCCCCGAGGAAACTATCGCCGAAGATATCCCCGAAGTCCCATTTGAACAAGTTCCTGAACCACCGGTCTCAGAACCGGAACCAGAATTAGAATCCGCCAAGGAGCCTGCTGACATCGTTTAGCATGCAGTTGATGACGGGTGGGGACTCTGGGGAGGCGTTGAACTCAGGAGAAGGATGAAGAAGAAGCCCAAGAAAAGCCCGGAGCCCGACCCAGGGCTAGAGCCAGAGGGGGCTCCAGTAGAGGAGTCCCCAGTTGAACCTCATGATTGGTCGGGATGGGGCACGAAGTCGTTGTTGAACCAGGCCCAGAAGCCGGACACGGACCAGCAGACGACCCTACATCCACCAAGAAGAGGCAAGAAAAAGGGTAAGAAGAAAAAGATGATCGAAGCCCCAGGCTCGGAACCACCGCCAGCACCGGAGCCTGAAGTCCACATCGACCGATGCGCTTTTCCCGATGACCTAGCGCCAGACGAGCCTTACCCACCCGACGAACCCCTAGCCATCAACGACCACCACCACCACCACAAACTAGAAGAAGAGCCTCCCCCGCCCCCTTCCCCTCCCCCTGAAACCCTCTGGCCAGCGGACCCAGAGCGCCCCCCAACCCCCGAAAGTCCCGAAAACCCCTCCTGCACCTTCATGCTCGGCGATGCAGATAGCCCGATATCCAAGGCGAGGTATTTCAAGGAACCGTGCAGCCGGCGGAAGCGGCATTTGACCAGCGAGAGTTATTGGATGGATTGTGTTCGGTGTCGGGCGGAGCTGGGGAGTATTGCGAGGGGGATTGTTGCGGGGAAGGGGGGTGGTGATGGTGATTATGATCGGGTTGATGGGGAGAAGGGGGAGGGGGAGGGGGAAGGGAGGTGGAGATGAGGGGGGAAGGGGATGTGAGGTTTAGTTGTCAGATTGTGAAGACTATGATGGGATAATTTCTTGGTTGGCCTATATTGTGACGGCTCTTTTGTTTTGTTTCTACCTCTCGACCTTCCTTTTCTTTTCTTTTTCATCTTAGTTTTTTCTTGTCCAATTGTTATGAATGATGTGGAGGAGCGCGATAATGATAATAATGATAATGATATACGTTCCATCCCCTGTCCCGGAGCGCTGAAGTGAATCAATCATATTCACTTCCTACAACCCCCCATTTCCAAGCTCTTCACACCCAGATCCAGCACCTAAGTAGAATGAATGTACGGAATACCGCCTCCTCAGTTCCAATTCCAACAGTGATATAAACAAGTATATTAGAATATATCTATATGTACATGTACATATCAGGACGGCAACCCAATGTCATCTTAGCACACAACTTGTGTGTGATTCTGGTTGGCTGTTGATTGTGCATGTAGCAAGATCTCTCTCTGATCGATCTGCTTTTGATTATATATTATCTTATCAAAACACTCTGCAGTCTCAGGGATCAGATCTTCTATTTTAAAATTCAAACTCTGGGATGCTGCTGTGTGACTAATATCATCTTAAATAATAATAAGATAACTGGTTCATATGATAGATCTTAATATTCTAGTTAACTTATCATATAGCTAGCATTATTTCAATTAATCGAGCTTTACACCTTTTACATACATGTAAATCAAAGATATTTTCAACATGCGGGGAGATGGAGATGATATAAAGTGGTGGGGAGATTTGGCTTGAAAGTGAAGAGAGAAATAAAAATAAAAAGTTAAAAAGAATAGGAAAATCGTATAATAAAAGTTAGTCTATTAGGCGCTTCAATCAGTCAATCAATCAATTAGTCAATCGGTCTTAAAAAAAAAAAAAAAAAAAGAAAGAAAGAAACATAAAAGCGTTAAACAGAATATGGCCAAGTGCAAAGGGGAATCATCATGCATATATGCAATCAAAATAAACACCGTAACCCACGCGTACAACCAACAGGTAAGTTAGTGGAAAGAACATAACTCCAAAAGGGCAAAAGTAAGAAAAAAAAAAGTGGGAGCGGGGGAGGGAG
Organism: Blastomyces dermatitidis ER-3; assembly: GCF_000003525.1. Classification (NCBI taxonomy): domain Eukaryota; kingdom Fungi; phylum Ascomycota; class Eurotiomycetes; order Onygenales; family Ajellomycetaceae; genus Blastomyces; species Blastomyces dermatitidis. The sequence goes on along the minus strand of NW_025544779.1, from coordinate 892,955 downwards.
GAGTAGGAAAAACATCAATATCTCAGCCATTTGAAATCCTCGAACTTCGCATCAAAAACCGATAAAAACATGAGAGAGAAAAGGAAAAAAAGAGTGAACTTGGAAATGTTAAGAGGGCTTAGAGCTGGCCCTTCCAAATAGCACCAAACCTCCTATTAAGTAACTCTTGAATATCCAACGAGCGCCGCGAGGGACTTGGGCTTGATACATCGCCGCTTTCTTCCGCCGCTCGGCCTGCACCTCCTCCTCCTCCATTCACAAAAGCTTGACCATTCCCCAACTCCACCTCCTCCATCTGCACATCAGCACCGTCTCCACCTTTCCCTTTCCCCCGTCCACGCGGCGCGCTCCTCCGATCCAACAACTCCTGCACCTGCATCTCCCTCTCCCTCTCAGCTTCCATGTCCGCAACATCTCCACCGTTCAAATCCGTCATAGTCTCCAGACCAGACTTCTTCCCCCGATCCCACCCCTGCTGCAGCTCCGATGCCGCCGCCTCCTCAAACCGCTTCCGAATCTCCAAATCGCCCTCGAACTCCTGGAAGTGATCGACATCGGTCGGGAACAGCGCGACGCGCAGCGTCGTCACGCATATCTCGAAGAGAAGCACGGCGACCACGGCGAGGAGCAAGGTAACCCACCAGAGCAGGTTGCGCCCGGTGCGAGGCAGGAAGTTGTCGCGGACATTGTAGATGGCATCGAGCGCGTAGCGGCGCGAGAGGATGATGTTCCAGAGGAACCAGCCGCCGATGGACACGATGATGACGATGGCGGCCATGACGGTGCGGTAGCGGATCTCGAGGAATTGGAGTTTTAGGTTGATGATGATCACGCAGGCGGTGTAGGTTAGCAGGCCCATGGCGAAGACGCGGTTGTCGAGGGTGAAGATGGCGCTGCCGAAGAGGCCGTACATGGTGAAGTAGACCACCATGGCTTCGCAGCTGCCCATAAAGGCCCAGCCGAGGTAGAGTTTGACGTTGAAGCCGCCGTTGCGTTGGCCCTTGGTGTACAGTTCGGGGACGGCGAGGAGGGTGGAGGCCGCGAGGTCCTTTTCGAAGATGCCGAGGAAGATGACGGGGAGGGAGGTGAAGAGGGTGTTGAACATGCTGAGGGACCATGATTCGTAGAGACTGGTCCCCGTGTAGCCATTCCAGCGCTGGTACAGGGCTTGCGTGAGGTAGAAGACGGTTTCTTTCCAGAAGGTTCCTAGCGTGTATTTGCAGACACGGATGTAGTTCCAGCGGCCGTGGACGAGGAGGAGCTTGAGCAGGAATCTAAACTGCGCGATTGAGTAGTCTGATATCCTGGCGGCTTGTAGACCCTCCTTGCCGGTAATGCCAATGCCCACGTGCGCCTCCTGAATCATAGCGATATCATTCGCACCATCCCCAATCGCAAGGGTAATGGATCTCTTCACCCGCTTCCGAATCGATCGCACGAGGAACGCCTTCTGCTTCGGACTCGCACGGCAACAAATCACAGAGTCGGCGAGGATGGCAAGATCAAAAAAGAGTTCCTGGAGTGGCGCATCCGCCTCGACGGTCGACAGCGTCTGCCCATCCACCACAATCACAGAATGGGCACAGGCACCCCTCACAATCTCACTCGTTGTCTCCAGGATAACCCGCTCGACGTCCCCGGCATCATGGTCCAAAATCGTCACGGTCGAATAATCCTTCACAAGCCGACACGAATTGCCAATGTTGATCGCAGTCTCCCGCTTATCGCCCGTAAGCATCCAGAGCTTGATATTCGCCCGGCGCAGCTTATCAATAGCCTCCGGAACGCCCTTCTGCAACTTATCCTCAATAGCAGTAGCCCCGCCCAACTCTAGCTGCGTCTCAATCTGCTCGCCCACCTGTTCAATCTTCTCCTGCCGCCCGACCAAACTCGTCGTCGCTTCATGATACCTAGCCTTCCACTCCTGATAATCCGCTTCCTCAATGAAGCGATAGCCATACAACAGCGTCCGCAGCCCTTCCGTCGCAAAGTCATTCAGATGCTGGAAACACCGCTCAAACACCATCGCCTCATTAACCACCAACGACTCCTCAACCAAATCCTCCGCGCCATCGTCCGTCTGGAAGGACGCGCGGTACCGTTCCTCTGAAAGAGCCCCAGACGGCCGCGGGGAGAGTTGCATAGATGGGCGTGGGCTATAATAATAATCATCATCGCCATCTCTCAACACCAGACCGCCATCCGTCTCTCGGTCCCGCAGCCAGACATCGATACTATCCCGCAGCGACGAGCGGCGCTTACCAGACACGCTCGACCGGCGACCAGCCGCGAAGCTAGGACGGCCAATACTCATGCTGGTCTTGCCATCCTTGCGGTGGGCGTGTTCGCTATTGCGCCTCATGACCTCTTTCGCCTCCAGCGATTTCCGCTTGTTAGCGCGGTTTTCGATCTCGGCGACTTTCTCTGCAGCGAGGCCAGATCGTTTCAGCAGGCCCATGACGGTCGAATCAGCGCCCTTGCAGAAGAGACAGATGCGCTGGTCGGGCATACGGACGACGATCGACATGCGTTTCCGCACGCTGGAGAATTCAATGATATCTAGGATTTCATAGACTTCTTCCTCTGCGACAGGCTCTCCGTCTTCGTCCTGCGCGGTCGTTGATAGTCGAATGGTAAGCGAGTTGGGTTGTCTATCCACCACCAGATATCCCATCTCCTTCGCAGCAGTGACCAGCGCAGCCTCATCCGGCGAAGCAGCTTGGAATGAGATATCACCATCATCATCGCGCTCCGGTATGCATGTGTGGCATAGCGCGAGGGCGAGGATGAAGAATTTCGCCTTGCGCGCGAACAGGGTATGCGGTTTCTGCTGTATGTATTCCAACATCTCCACTGTCCGGCCACCGTGATACATTCTACCCCTCCTATTCGACCGCCAGTGCGTCGTTGTCGTCGCCGTCGGTGATGAGTTCTCCTCCTGCCTGTGATTTGACACACCGGACTTCCGCCCAAATGTTACTTGGTCATATGTGGACGATTTCCGTGAGGAAGCCTTCTTCTCCTTGCGTTTCTTATGCAGGAGCATCTTGCGATCCGCGTCTCGGGCTGCTTCCTCTTGTAAATCGGTGTCGTGCAGCCAGGCAGTTCCCGCAACGCTCATTTTGCGGAATTTCATGGAGTTATTCGTCAGCGTGCCGGTTTTATCGGAGAATATGTAGCTGTTGTTATTTAGTTAGCATTTATCTTTAAACGGGATATTCCGAGCGCAGCCCCCTGCGGGAGGGGGAAAAAAATAAACGAAGACAAGGAAGAACATCATCCATACCTAACCTGCCCCAACTCCTCATTAATCGTAGATGTCCTCGCCTCCAACGGTGTATCCGATTCGACATCATACATATCGATATCATTCAGCAAAAAAATCTGCGCAACCTTCACAATCTCCAAACTGACATACAACGAGATGGGAATCATGGTGTTAAACATAATGATAAAAGAAGTGAAGATGGGCCCAATCGAGACGTCTGCTTCCTCCAGATACCACGATTTATCCTCCACGTCGCGCGACCAGAACGTATACGCAATCGTACACGCGGACGCGAGCACGACGACGAACAGCACAATGACGGCCACGACGCGGTTGACCACCGTCTGCAGCGCCGGCGCCTTGATGCGCGGGTTTTTGTTCGCGTTCATGCGTATCTTACACTCCTCGCCGGTATATATCACCATGCCGAAGGCTTCGTGGGTATTGCGCAAGATGCTGCCGCGGTAGATGACTTCCGAGTTGGTGATGGGCAGTTTCTCCTGTCCGACTGTGACATTGCCGTCGAATTTGTAGAGGTCGATGTTGGGGTCTTCGACAGCGAAGTGGATGGATGTGTTGTGGATGATGTCTTCAGCTGTCTTGCATGTTTTCGCGACGGGGCGGCAGGGTTGTTTGCTTTTCAGGTTTGTCTCGCCATCTAGCGCCATGGTTTCGATGTATGCGATTCCGTTCGGGTCGTCGGCATGGAGGAGAACTATATCTGCTGGGGCTGGTTGATCGCGGGACAGTTTGATGACGTCGCCCACTTTGATATCTACCCATTTGGTAGGCGCCCAGTATCCTGCACTATTGGAATATGAATCAGTGTCTGTGGTGGAGGTTATCTTGGCTTCCATGGCATCCGTAGAAGTTGTGCTGGTAGTCTTAGAAGTGGTGGCAGTGGTGGCGGCAGTAGCATTCGAATTTGCATTGCGGGCTCGTAAAATATACGCAATGCGGTTATTCTCCTCCTTATCCAACCGGTAGCGACGGAGATCATCAATCCCTTCCTTCCCCATAGAAATACCAACAAAAATCATAAGCGGAACAAAAGTGGTGAAAGTGCCAGTGGTACTGAGACCGGGTATCATCTGCAAAATTGAAACGACAAGAAAATAGAAATTCGCCAGCTTGGAGAATTGCGCTACGAGTTGGCGGGGGAAGAAACTCCATAGGCTATATCGGCTGGATCGGATATGATTGCTAACGTAGTACTTGCCAGTCCGTTCGTCGATCCGCGGTTCTTGTCTCTGTACATCGAGATCGATATGGCGACCATCCTTGCTAGGTGGGATTTCTTTGATGCGAAGTACGTGCTTTCGGAAAGCGTCTGTAACAACTTTCAATTTGCCCACCGCTAGCTCATGGGTAGCACGAACTTTGCATGCAGCAGCTCGTCCCGCTGAGTACGGCTTCCTTTCCCTTAATTGAGCCTTCAGGTCCGAGAATGTGGTAGATTCTTCGTCCTTGGAACTCGTAGGGAAAACGACTTCCTGGCCTGCCCCATGCTGTATCTGTGGCTGAGAATGGACCCTCGACAGAGGCTCACCGCCCGCCGACAGCTGGTGACGTAATTCAATATTATCCGTCTGGTCATGCTCCGACTGGTTGGCAATGTTCCGGTTAAAAATAGCTCGTCGTAGGGAATAGCCCCGGTTCCGCGTTGCGGGCAAAACGAGAGGAGGGGATTCGTGAAGCGGCGGAAGGGGGTCTGTGGGGGAAACGGGGGAAACTGGAGATATCCACTGGCCGCTACTCCGCAGTGACGGGCTTCTTTGTTTCGAAATGACACTGGGCAAGGATGTGTCCACTCTAAGGCCCAAACCCGCAGCACGCCCGCTACCACCACCAACATCCCTCCCAGCGCTGTCCTGCGATTCCTCACACCTGGGACTTGGAGGAATTGTGTTATCGGGCGTGCGCTCTAGATCCACCGAAAAGCGCACTCGAGCCTGAGACGGCCTCCTTGTATCCTGGGAAGAAGCGCGATCTGTAGTGTCGGTATGTGTACTTGCACCGATATCTCCCGCATCTCCAGTCGTCCGTCCTCCTCCAGCATCCTGAAGCAGAACCGTCCCATCCTCCTCTCTATCCGCACCACCCTCTCTCAAAATACTGTCTCTCAACGGCGATCTCGATGAAGCCCGGCGAGGCAGTCGGGGCGAGTCCAACCTTCCAAGTCCGGGGTTATTTCCATCGCGCCCCGCCATCGGGTTGACGCCCAGCTATGATACAGTGTACCGGCTTCCTCCGCCAATATAAAGAATCTCCGCTAGCAGGCTTATATATATATATGTAAGTATATACGTATATAATGCACGTCCGTCTCTTATATCTTTAGCAGTAGCCCGGAACCAGCCCTGGAACGTAAAATGGACGGGCGGATCGGATGAAAAAGCAGTAGGTAATTAAGCGGGGTGTGAGACGACTTGCGATGGATAATTTAATTGAATATACCAAGGACAAAACGTGTAAAGGCGGTAGCTAGGGAGAAGTTGAGCGGAGTTAGAATCATCGTTGGAAGTGGCGCATTTGGTTGGTGGGCGGGCGGGGAGAAGGATATTGAGGAACCAGTGGACGTAGCGACTTCCGGTAAAATCGGTTTGGCAGTGGACAGTCCTGTGCTGTACAAGAGGGATGATAAACTTCAAATTTACAATAGAAAAAGGCAAGTAGCTGTTACTCTTAGAGGGGTGTCGTATATACAGAAAAAGGAAGAAGGCATGGTGGTAGTGGAGGGTGTGAAGATGGTTCGAGTCTGGGACAAAATGATAACTAGTTATAGTTAAAAATGGCCGTGCGGAATAAACAGCGTAGTGGAGTGGAGTGAACTAAAAGTTAGTTACATGTACTACGGCAGCCTATAGTGACATTTGAGTCAAATGACTTTTTTCATGTTTTTCTGCTGTAAGTACTTAATTCCACTTATAGACACTCATCAATAGAAATTTATATAAAAGTTTGCCTATAAGCAAGAAATATCTCATTTTCATTCTAATTAATTACAAGTATTAAATGTTCATTTACACTTGCTTTGCTGCTTGTATAACTCTCTCTATTAATTTCACTCTCTATCTTTACTTTCTCTTATTATCTTCTTCACTTCTTTCATCTTCTCTACTATTATTACTATATCTATCACTATAATTAATAAAGTAATTAGTATATTTTAAAATATATAACTACTTACAAAGTTTATTTTTTACCACTCTGTACTCTGTATATTTTTAATTAATAAGCTCTGTTTAATTACAAATTGAATGAATATGATTGATGCGTGTACATGGTAACACTAGTATAAAATACTCAAAAATACACATTTGACTCAAATGTCAATATAGGCTGCCGTAGATACAGAGTAACTACATGTACTGATACATACAGAGGCAGAGAAAGAAAAGATTTATATAATTACATCTACTTATTAACAATTAATATTAATGATTGAGTATGTCTTATTATAAACTTAATATTATTATTACTTTTCATTAACAATATAACTTTAATATTCTTAATATATTAAAATTACTTTCTTTATTTATAAAAAGAATTTAATTATCTGTATCTCTGATACTTATTAATAGATTTACTTATTAACTATTTAAAATCTCTTTATCTGTATTATATTATTATTTAATAAATTATCTCTGTATATATACAATACTAATAATTAATCTATTGTTAATTCTTTTGAATATTATCTATTAAGCTTTAATTTATTAATTTATATTCTTAATTATTATTATACTTTCTACATTATCAAGTGTTTGAATAATTAAAAATAGTCTTTTTGAAAAAAAAACTTGATGATTTTATACTTTAATTATCATTTTAAAAGCATATTGAGATAATGAAAAGTTACTATATAACTGACTTACTTATTATAATGAATATATTACTTATGAAAATAGAATTTTCTCAGTCTTCTCTGAAAATTAGTAGTAAAACACTATTAAAAAATCAAAATATCTGTATTTCTCTAGAATTATTTAATATTATTCAATACATATTTTTTTCAATTAAATATTATTCAAATATGTGTCTTTCTTATCTTTATTATTAATATGTTATCTCAACTCTGTGATTTTATCATTAATAAGATTATATATTTTCTTAAGAATAATTATATATCTGCTGAAATTATATGAAGTATTGATTATTATCTATATATATTAAATTCAATGAAATCTTCACTGTTTTGAAACTGCTAGAGAACTCTGTTCAATATATGATATAAAGTCAAAGATTATATCAGATATCTCTTCAATTCTGAAGAGATTTAATGAAGATTTTGAAGCTTTTTTATATTATACAGTTGAGAACTTTATAAGAGAAAAAGATATAAAAGAATATTTCAGATTTACTTATATAGAATAGTATTATAATAATTAGAAAGATTCAGATTATAATTCATTATAATATAAATTTAGAAGTGAAAGTAGTATGAGATCTATTCTCATCACTATAAATAGTGAATAAAGATGATTTAAATTTCTGCAATTTTATCTGTTATAATGAACTTTTTAATTCATCTCTTATAATTTGAAATATACTCTTGTCAATATTCATATGAAGCAACTGTTCCCTTGTCAATCAATTGAAGTATTCATCAAATTGAGGTATTGAACTACTTTGAATTGGAGATGAAACAGCGGATTCAATGAAAGATTCAACGGCGGATTCGATGGAAGATTTCAACAGTGGATTCAATGGAAGATTCAACAGTGTATTTGATGAAAGATTCAACAGCGGATTCGATGGAAGATTCAACGGTGGATTCGATGGAAGATTTCAACAGTGTATTCGATGGAAGATTCAACGGCGGATTCGATGGAAGATTTCAACAGTGTATTCGATGGAAGATTCAACGGCGGATTCGATGGAAGATTTCAACAGTGGATTCAATGGAAGATTCAACAGTGTATTTGATGGAAGATTCAACAGCGGATTCGATGGAAGATTCAACGGTGGATTCGATGGAAGATTTCAACAGTGTATTCGATGGAAGATTCAACGGCGGATTCGATGGAAGATTTCAACAGTGTATTCGATGGAAGATTCAACGGCGGATTCGATGGAAGATTTCAACAGTGTATTCGATGGAAGATTCAACGGTGGATTCGATGGAAGATTTCAACAGTGTATTCAATGGAAGATTCAACGGTGGATTCGATGGAAGATTTCAACAGTGTATTCGATGGAAGATTCAACGGTGGATTCGATGGAAGATTTCAACAGTGTATTCAATGGAAGATTCAACAGTGGATTTGATGGAAGATTCAACAGCAGATCTGGATGTGAATGATAATGAGATTGTGAATTCAGTTCTTCTATTCCTTTCATCATATATTTCATCATCATCACATTGATTATCTTACTTGAGAATGTCATATTGAATGAAGTTGAAACTGTCAGAGCTGAAGAAGAGAATATAATCACTGACATTTGAGAGATCTGTATAGAAGAATTGATTGTAGAAATTATAGATTCATTCTTCTGATTCTTCTTCTTCTTTCTACTCATTAATCATTTTATCATCTCTCTTATTCTTTATCTCATTGATAATCACCTGTTCATACAATCTGTATGAGATATCAGACTCAGATGTAGAGATTCATGAATATCAAGAATTCTCAGACTGAGTCTCTATATTCTTCTCATCCACCTGCTCCTTCATCTCATCATTGACTGGATCCTCTCCATTATCCAGAACTTCTGGAACAGGTAGTTTGAGGAGACTGAGGTGCAGGATAGAAGTCTTTGTACAGGCTTGTGAAGCAGCAGGACGGCGGGTGTTGCGAGACATATTGAAAAAAGGGTTGATTGATATATGTGGATTTGATGATAAAGATAAGAAAGACGCATATTTGAATGATATTTGATTGAAAAAGATGTGTATTGGATGATATTGAATGATTCTAGAGAAATGCAGATATTTTGATTTTTTGGTGGTGTTTTGCTACTAATTTTCAGGGGGGGCTGGGAAAATTCTGTTTTTGCAAGTAATATGTCCGCCACAATATAACTTATGCTTTTTCCTGTGAAAGCTTCCTTTTATCTAAACCTCGGGCGGGGGTCAACCTTAAGGATACAGGCACAGAACTACTGCTGGGGACTATGCACATACGAAGACGAAGGCGAGGAGGGAGAGGCAATCTGGGTGAGGGCTCTGTTGATCTCTTCTTCGCCTTCAGGAGTTTTGCGCCCTTGATGGTGAGAAAAATGAGGTTAAGGTTAACTAGCCAACCCTGATAAATGCGTGGTAACAAGTGTCAGATTTCATACTTACAGGGTGGATATAACATTAAATAAAAATAAGAATGTAACTTATCTGATTTAACATGTGCTGACCCCTGATCATTTTCATAGTACTGTACATGTACTGTACATGCTGCTGCCGGTTTTCCACATCGGACTCCGATGCGGACACCGACAGGACAGAGAGCCTTCTTCTCATTCTCATCCTCAATCTCTCTGCTAACCATCCTGACACAACACAAGAGGAGACAAGACAGGATACCAATTTAGATCAACTGGATCTGACTATCTCTATCAATACCCAGCATAACCCTCGTCATTCCCATGTCATCGATACCAAGAGTCTCAGACATGCGTCTGTCTCGAGCTTCGGAGTTGCAAGTTTGCCAGCACAGCCTCAAGCATTGCCCTGCCTTTGCCCTTGCCCCTGGACCCACCACGCGAATCCAGATACGAGCTCCCTTCCACACAAGGCTCCAAGGTTGCAGCATCAGAGACCTCCAGTAATAGTGGATAACACACCCAGGTTTTAAGGATGGTTCAGGAGTGCGATGCTTAAAAGTTCGCTAGTCATTTAGGCGTCAAATCGCTGTCACTTGTACATGTACAGTACAACACATTCTGCAGCATAGAGGTTTTCATCTAGGTATCAACGATGTGCCAGGCTTTTTAAGAAGGTTTTATACAGATAATATCGACTATGTCAAATCAGAAAAAGTGAATTAGAAAATTCAGTGTCACTAAGATGGAAATTTTGAATTTTGATGATATTTGATCGTAAATTGATACATTCAGAGAAAGTATCAGAGGAGTTCATCACTGCATTATTAAACACATACAAAAAAAAAAAAAAAAAAAAAAAAAAAAAAAAAAAAAAGAAAAGAAACATATCATGAGAAGAGACCCATCATAACATGGCCCAAAAGGCACAAACACACAAACAACTCAAGGCAAGAGCCCATTTTCATCAATCTCTTATAGAAATTTGAAGGGAAACACGCAAGCTAACTAACTACCCCCCTTTCACCTCCTTGCCCCTAATACCGCGGCGGCGCACCTCCACCGCCATAACCCCCCTGCGGCGGATACCCACCCTGCCCGTACCCTCCATGCTGCGGCGGCTGCTGACCATAACCCCCCTGCTGCGGCGGTGGCTGTTGGCCATACCCTCCCTGCTGTGGTGGCGGCTGCTGCTGCTGTCCGTAGCCGCCATATCCGCCCTGTTGCGGGGGCGGCGGGGCGCCTCCGGCTCCTGGGTATCCGCCGTAGGGCGGTTGTTGGCCCTGTGGGGGCGGAGTGCCGTATTGGCCTGGGGGTGCGCCGTATTGGGATTGTGGGGGCATGGGGGGGTGGCCACCGGCGGAGGGGCGATTGGATTTCTCGTCTTTGGTGTCGTAGGAGGAGTCGATGGCGCCGAGGATCATTTTTGTGAGCTGTTTTTAATTGGGAAGGGGTGGGGTTAGTTGGTTGGGTTACTTGGGGCGGGGGTTTTTTTTATATCTGTATAAATGTTGGATTGGTTGGGTAAGGGGGGGAGGGGAATTACTTACCCATAGTTCTGGGGTTAGGTCAACTGGAGGGTTGGCGCGGGACATTTCATCTTGCTCGACTTCAAAGTCTGTTTTTTTAAATAAAATAAAAATTACCCATTGTTAGCAAACGATGTTGATTTAAGCTTTCGAATGGGATTGGGTTTAGATATTGTCTTTAGTTAACACGTACTGGATGTGCAGTCAATGAGTTCACCAATACCAGGCTCCTCGTCGAGTTTGCTTAGGAATTCGCGCGCTTTCAAGTCATTCCCAACCTGCGCAAACTGGAAGGAAATAGCGCCAGGTCCATACTGCGGGAGTGCTCTCAGTTCGGAGCTCGCGAATCGAATAGCATCGGATACGGCGCCATGCCTTTCTCCAGCAGGCTGTCCATCGGTGATGGTAATGACCAAGACGGGTTTCTTCAGCTGACCAGCTTTGGCGGGCGCGATCACCAACGGCTCCAAGACCTTAGCCCTCAAGCTGGATCCCATTGGAGTCAGGCCGGAGAACTTAATGGTACTGATGAGGTGTTCGATCTGCTGTTCATTGCGGATGTTATCTCCCTGTAAGTCAGAGTTCATGAAGCGAATCTGGATGCCGTCGTCGTCAAATAGCGTTGCGGCATAGGTGACGCGGCTGAGGATCAATTTGAGATCCTTGATGCGCTCGCCCCCTTCTTCAAACTGCATGGAGCCGCTGTCATCGATAAAGAGAATGACATCGAACAGGGCGAGTTTGAGGATATCCTGCCCCACTTCACGCGGGACACGCCATGTGGCGCAGAGCTGATCAATCTGCGTGGTAACTCGAGAAGCAATTTGATCGAGGACAGGCGAATTGGGTGGGTACATTGCATGAAGATTCTTTTCCTGAATAGTACTCATGAGGATTTGCTTATAGGCGGCAATCACATGGGGTCCAGCTTGGGGAGGCGGGGCGCCATATTGTGGAGCTCCCTGGGGAGGATGCCCCTGAGGGGGATAACCTGGCGCCGCCTGGGGAGGATATTGCCCTGGTCGCTGTCCCTAATTATAATGATAATAGGTTAGCATCGTCTCATTAAATAATAATAATAATAATCATAATAATAATAATAATAAATGACATAAATAAACTTGAATAATTCGCAAATAATAAAACAGCAAAGATAAATAGTACACAGGCATAGGAAATCGACGAACGTATGGGGCTTGGCTCTGTGGGTAGGGTTGCTGCTGTTGTTGAGGATACTGCTGGTTGTAGGATTGGCCATAAGGGGTTTGTTGCGGAGGCACTCCATAAGGCTGCTGTTGTTGCTGCTGTCCATAGGTAGGCTGTTGATATGGCTGTTGGTATGGCGAATGAGGTGGTATTGGTGATATACTAGGTTGGTGGGGTTGTTGAGGGTTCTGATATGGCGATGGGGAAGCAGGGTGAGGAGATCCCTGGTAGCCTGGAGCTGGAGAAGGAGTCGAAGTTATCCCTGGTCGTCCATATTGATGTTGGTATTGTTGTTGTGGCGGTGGTGGTGGTGGTTGAGACGACGTGGGGTAAGGGGGTTGTTGCGGCGGGTTCGTGTAGGGCTGTCCAGGATACTGTTGTTGGCTAAACGGACGATGCATGGTAACGGGGAAGCAAAGAACGGGAGAATTCAAAAAGCGGCTCGTTTCCAGGTGAGATTTATTTGTTGAAAGGAAGGCCGATGGGCAACAGTAGACAGAAAAGGACAAAGATGGGAAGCAGATGAAGAACAACAACACGAGATGACGATGATGTAGTTGAGAGGAAGCAAAACAATATTGGGCAGGATTTTATTTTTCGTTTTCTTCTTTTTTAACTTATCAAAGCAACAGGAAAACTAGCGCGGGGTGGGTGTTGGCGACTGGTAGAGAACTGTGATTTGCTTACCGCGGGAGGTGGAGTTGGTGTCGGGCCCGGATACGCCTGGTATTGCTGGGTCTGTCCAGGCTGCAACGGAATATGGCCAGTCAGTCAGCGTCAGAAACTCTCGTACACAGCCAGCCCATGACATCAGTCAGAAGCTTCCACTTCGCCACAGCATATGATATGATATGATATGATAATTTGCTATGTTCATGGGCAGTACTTACATATGCGCCTGGTTGACCCGGTCTAGGCGCACCTCCAGCGGGCGGAGGAACACCTGGATATCCTGACCGCGGGGGAGCACCTCCAGCCTGTTGGGCCGCAGCCATCTTTGAAGCGAGCTATATAATCCATCAAGGTTGTCAGTGTCCATTTCGATGCCGCGTGCAGTTGAAGGAGAGGACGATCAAAGTGTAGACAGGAAAACTTCCACGGGTCGCAAAAAGTCACGGAGGGGTAATGGGTAATGGCGGGGTACGATCTTTAGGAACATTCCAGGGGCATGAACTTACACCCATGTTGAAGTCTGGGAGAGTCGAAAGTCAGTCCTAGAAACGAGAGGAAATGGAGAGCGCGAGGTTTACAGAATGGTATATGGATGGGGGAGAGGAATAGAGGGAGAAAAGCAGGGAATGGGGCAAAGGAGGGAGAGACAGAGCGTGTTAAATATATAAAAAGAAGACTGGCTGGGCTGGGAGGATATTCCGGCGAGAGCCCAAGCGTGACATTGATAATACGTGTTTTACCGTAAATAATAATCATATAACTTTATATCTACAAACAAGATTCTTCGAACAGACAGTCCTTGAACGGGGTATCACCACGTGGGGATGGGATAGTAACATCTGATATGTACTGTATATTTCTCTGTTCAGCCGCACCATATTGCAAACACCACTAACAACAGCCCGTAGCCCATGATGTCCCCCAGGATCTGCCTGTCCCCAACGTATACAGCACAGTATAATCCAATCTGTCATTCATCAGAGGAAATACGCTGCATAGCCACAGCGTGCACAAGCCACATTAGTTATGTCATTGCCGTACTAACGAACTTGTTGGCGGGGTTCTGCACCGCCCCATTGTTGAGCCTATCAACAGGGAGATATACATTTCTTTCTTTTCACAACGACAACAACAACAACAACAACAAAGGAGCAAATGACACACTCATGTGCTGCATGGTGTCTGGAGTTGTTGCTGTTGCAGTTGTTTTGCAGAACGCGTTAACTCCCCAGGTAACTATTATATAGCTGGTTGGTGGATTCTACTTTCAAGGCTGACTTTATTGTTGAGTATTCCTGGGGTTTTGCATTCCCATATTTCACATATTAAGAGAGTGCGGATGCAGTAGATTATGTCAACTGAAAGAATAAGAAATCTCAGCTGCACTCATCCATTTATTATTCCAGAATGAAAAGGTATGATGAGAAACTCACCTAGAAGAAAATATGTCATCTTTCCATGCACAACTCTTCCAAAACTGGGATACTTGTTTTGGTGCATTCTTAGTCTCTGTCAAAGAAATGCAGGAAGATGAATACTAAAAACCAAGTGAATCAAACAAGCATAAACACAGCAGTCTTTATTTTATCTTATCAGCAGCATCAGGTTGCTACCCAGCCACAAGCTAACATGCATAAGATTTCGGCAACCCGAGAATATTCGCGAATCAGCCGATCCTTGCCTGATTAGACCCCCTGTGCTTACGGCCAGCATTTGGCCCTCACTGACAATGTATAAGAAAACTAATTTAACGTCCTACATATGTCGATGTAAACCTTCCTTTATTGGTAACCTTCCCTCTATATCTCTACATACATTGTCAAGCCGGGCTATCTGGGGGTTTAATAATAATAGTACAGATATGCAACAACCGTGTATGGCTTCTGCGGGGGTGGAAACAAAATCGCGAGCGTGTCAACTGCACATCAACGAACAAGCAACGACATCGACATTCACCATATCCCCACAGAACCCCATTGTGAAGTGGTGTATGAACCGAGTTAGTACGTTATGTTTTAAACACTTTCGGTGCCAAAATATCGCGATGTGCACCTTGAACGAAGCATTGCGAAACCACGACTATGAGGAATGTACGGGGCCCTGGGCTACAACCTCCTTGTCAGGGGAGGGAATGCACAACTTCTAATGTTTGAACCGCTACCGTTACTCACTGCAAGAGCAGGCACAAACCTCTCAAATACAGCTGATAACTATATTGGTTTCCCACAGGAGAAAAATCAGGGGACACTTGGAAGCAACCCCCGCGACGTCAAAAGTTTTAAGGCAGAAAGGCTCTGGGACAAGTTGGCAATCTTCCTCCGTCCGGTCTTCTCTGATAAATGGGGGCTTGTTGAAGACAATGCCCCTACCTGTAGGGAAACAGGCTCCTGGGCGGGGTTGGTAATGGGCAGAGGGAAGTACTTTGGCTCACAACTAACCATCTTTTTACCCTCATCAGAGCAGATTTCTGGGCATTTTTTCTGTCATTAAGCATATTATGTTAGTAACTATGCGTTTCTGCTTATTCCCCTGCCGCCCGTAGTTGTAGCTGGGGGTGAGAAGGGTTGACATTTGTTTGACTAGTTGCCTGTTGGTGATTGGGGGCTGGAGGGTGAATAGATATGCTATACATAGAGAGCTATAGATTTGGGCTTTATGGGATAGTTCAGATATGAAGCTATAGGAAGAAGTAATTGCATTCTTGAAAATTACTCCTGGTTTTCCCTTGTCTAGGAAATATTACAATTCGTTTCCCCGTTCTACTGGCTCTAGGTTGCCAGTGGGAAAAACTGGCAGGGGAGGCAGAGGACGACATCAACAAGCCAACCGGCGACTAGCGAAACGTAGAAGATATATATATAGACATGAAGTATCTAGATACACCATTCGTCCATCTAAAACAAATGAGATAACAAGGAAATAATAACATAAATCCAAAAGCAAAGCAACGGTCATCACTTCTTTCCCTTCCCCTTTTTCTTCTTCTGATTCCCTCCACCCTGACCCTTCGCCTGGATAACAGGCGTAGAAGCAGCCGACTCCTCGCTCTTTTCATTTACGACACCACCCTGCGTACGCTCCGCGGCTCTCTGCTTCCCCTTCTTCCCCTTCGGCCGATAACTGGAGCGATCACGCAATGGTAACCAGCGCTCTGGATCTGGCTTTTTGTTAGGATCGTAGTCCTTGGGTAACCGTGATTTGCGGACTCGTTTCTTCGTAGCCTCTTTCTTGTTAGCATCGTCAGCTGCCGGGCGCTTACGACTACTTGCTCCCGTGGCGGGAGCAGAAGCCGTTGGTAATATGGTGGAAGTTGTGGTGGAGGGGATTCCAGCGGCTTCCAGGGAGGAAACGTCGATGTCGGCAATTAGATCTTGGACGGGTGAAAGTTTATCTACGGCGGAGCTAACTTTATCAGGTGACGTTATGGCGTACGAAGAAACGTAGCCTGCGGTTGCAAATTGGTCATTTGGATGGGCGGTATGGAGTTCTGTGAATATTTTCCCTGCCAGGGCAAGGTCTGTGGGCTCACCGGATGTGAGGAGCGAGGAGCCCGCGGCGCGAAGGAGAGCGGGAGATTTGTCAGAACGCGATTGCCAGTGTGATGCGGCTTTGGAGAGTCTGTCTTTATGTGGCTTTTGCGCCCTT
The DNA here is from genome assembly GCF_000003525.1 of Blastomyces dermatitidis ER-3. Lineage (NCBI taxonomy): Eukaryota > Fungi > Ascomycota > Eurotiomycetes > Onygenales > Ajellomycetaceae > Blastomyces > Blastomyces dermatitidis. Next base: position 876,377 of record NW_025544779.1, on the reverse strand, counting down.
GGATTTTATATAGGGAAACTAGGATGCCGATGAGGCCTGGGTTGAATCGGATGTCTTTATCTGACTCTGATATCGATTGGTCAAGACGCTTGAAGAACGCTTCTAGGACAGAGATGGCAGAGTTAACGTTTCTAGCTGAAACGTATAATTGGATGAGAGTGAGGACAAGACCAATGTCATTCGGTCTTTTCGCTAGAAGAGGAAGTACTTCTTTGAGACCAGCTTTACCTGATCCGTCTCGGGCGTGAGAGGCAATGTTGAAAACGGAGAGGGCGTTGATGTCAGGCGATGTGGTAGGGGCAGGGTGTTGGGAGAGAGCCTTTTCCGTCGATCTTTGTATGCCTTCGAATTTGCGGACGAGAAGATCTACCACAAAAGAGTTCCCGGTCAAGGGTCGACTTTGAAACGAAAATAATCTATCGCCGTCTATTGACGTTGGGATTTGATGGAATTGTTTGTGTAGTATATATGGATTTGATTGAGCTTGGGAGGCAAGAAGGATGTTATTTTGCGCGATTTTTTTGGTTGAAATCTCAGGGATTCTGTTGGAAATGTTAATATCTATGGTCAAGTCTGTAGTACAGGGGTAATACATACTCAGCTATGTTGATTTCGTCTGCCAGACTTTTAGCTTCGTCGGATTTTCCTTGCTTTAGCGCGATATATAATTGCTGAACTGCAATAGGGAGAAGCTCTGCCACTTTATCTTTAGGTGTAAGATCCTCGGACGATTTACAAAGTTCTGCGGTTTGATCTGTTAGAGATTTGTTCGGAGGTCGCAAGGGAAAGCAAAGAAATGCTAACCCTTTGCTCGTCTCAATAGTACTTCTCCTGTCTCTAGTTCTCCTCTCCCTATAGCGCCGCATGCCACATTATAAGTCGTTTCGAAAGATTCGAGCTCTTCCCGACTTGGTCTTGTATTGTCCACCTGACTGGCCAGTCCAGACCACTGGAGCTGTGCGTCCGCAGCTCGTGAATTGATTCGCAGGTCATTTTTCTCCCCGACAAACGCTGGATTCTCTGTAGATAGCTCTTTATAAACTTCTGCGGTGCGACGAAAGTTTTCCGCACGATATGTCTGAAAACTATGAGCGACCCTTCAGTGGAAGCAGTGTGCGGAGTTCGAACAACTTTCACGTACCGCTTGGGCTTCAACATGTTTCCCCCCTCTCCCGGTCCCGGCACTCGCGGCCAGTTTTATCGCATCTTCTAATTGCCCGACCTTATATAAAGCGTAAGACCATTCCAGAGGGACTTTCTTTTTCAGCGCATCCCCGCCATCCTCGATCACTCGAATCGCATCTTCGAAACGGTCCAATTTGACCAGGGCAACAGTTTTTACATGGAGGGCATTGAGATCGTTTTTGGACGTTTTCAGTACCGCATTGCAAGCTTTGATGACTTCTTCATGGTCGTCGATTGTGCTTCGCTGAACCAACGCACTGATGCTCTGGGTCGCCATACGGAGAAGTTCAAGGGCTGTTCAGGCGCCGCACTGGCTCCCGAAAAGGATTGTTTAAAGAAATAAAAAAGAAGGAAGGTTGGCGAATAATTTTAAAATCTCCCGACACGATCTTAAAATTGTAATGTATGTAAATAACTTCCGTTTGGTTCAGCAGTGTTCGCTTGAACTCCCCGCTGATGAATTTCGTCAACAAATTGGAGTTCAAATCACGTGATATTTAAATGACCGCATCGGGCAAGCTCTGCGAACATCCTTGGATCATCAACCTTCATTTTGACTCCCATAATCTCGCTCCTATATACGAATTCGTCCGAGGAATATACAGGCATGGAAAGCGTACGGTGGATGAATGCCATACTGATTAAGGCTTGTCATAATATTCATTTCAGCCTTTACTTTGAAATCACACTCGACTTTACTAAAAAATAAGTAAGGCCATTTTCCTCTCAAGTATCCCCATAAATTATTCTGTGGAACAAAAATGTTGTCATTAGTATCGACAAGAGTGGGCTCAACTACCTCAATTGAACTGGAATATCCCCTTTCATAAACTGAACAGTTGGTCTTATCAAACCGAAGGGAGCGGCGCGGAAAATTCTGCCCTATCACCATTTATCCGCCTTTTCTGGAGGTCGACCATATTATCTGCCCGGGCAAGGGTGAGGCTGTTTTAAATAGCATGCGTTAGGGGAAAATCGAAATGGTTGTTCTACCTCGCCTAACAGGAATTCTGAAATGCATGTATATCTCTTTCAGCTAGTTCGAGAACACCTACTGGCGTCCGAGAATCCCACCCCTGAGAGACGAACGCTGTGCAGAACAACTCAGATTTCTTCAACTCTGACGGACGGTGGACCATACACCGTAGCGTCGTCTGGGATTGCCTTTGCGAATCTCTTGTCTCTGCCAGTCCATTCTGCATTATCGCATGGAATGGGTATGTGGGCATTCTTCATATACACTAGGACTAGCACGGGTCAAGTTATTTATATCAAGTGAATTAAGCGTCTATTTGGGTCAGGGTATGACTATTTTTTGGAACAGTGTGGCCAAATTCGACCAGAAGAATGATCGCACTCATGAGTGTGTACTCACTTCGTCATGACCGCCTAGCTATCAATTTTCGAACTAGAGAAATCATTTTGCTATCTACTCATCTCAACATTCTCCTGAATAACAATGTTGACTTTAACGTCCAGTTACTGGAGAAAGAACATGCGCACAAACTCAACACGCATGCGTGCAAACTCTCTTCATAGCCATCCCAATCCCCCACACACATTAAGGCCTACGTCCGCGATCCAACATTAAGTGCAACATCTTGCATGCCGTGCAATTTACTCCCCTCGGAGAAATCGTCCTGGGCCAGGTCGAAATATCCCTCGGCGCAATCCTCTTTGGATACAACCGCAAGTGACCGACCATTCACGGCAGTGTCGGAGGCGATTCTCAAGACTGCCTTACAGGCATCATCTTCTGAGGCGAATTTCACGCCCTTTGATTTAAAGAAGGCGATTATTTCTTTGGTGTAGGCCGGGGTTATGACGTAGCTTCAGTCTCCATTAGCACGCTGAAAAAAGAAGTGGAGATCTAAATGGGTCGTTGTTGCCATATCCATGTCCATATATAGTTAATTCTTAAAATGGCTACATACCCTGGTGCAACTAGATTGACACGAATCGAATCAACCCAAGCGTTCCTTCGAAGGGAGAGCATCAGTGCTCTCACACCAAACTTTGACATGGAGTATGTCGCAGAACTCGGTATGCCGAGGTAACCAGCAATACTACCTATCAAAATCAAACATCTGTCTCGAGTCGACCCAAGGGGTTGGCGTCGGAAGTAGTAAATGGCGAGTTTTGTTGTGAACATTGTTCCCGTAAGGTTGATATCAAAGATAGTGGTGTCTGGCTTGGTAAGTGGAAGGGAAGGGTCTGCAAGTTGCAGTCATTAATCTGCAGAACCACGCACGTAGCTACACGGTATTCGCGACTGCAATATCCATGTAGAGAAATACTTGTTAACCTTACCAGGCAACAATCTCTTAAGTCCAATAAGGAATCAACAGTGTCTAATAACAATAAGATTGCAATGAATATAAATAAACTAAAATCGATTCTAAACATGTACTCATTCCAACGCGTGGAAAAGCAATGCCCCGGAGGATGCATTAGCATATGAGCCAAAACACCAAAGGGAAGCCGGCTACTCATGCTGTCATTCTCAAAAGGAATGAAACATATTTGCAAGAACCATTCATTCCACTGTATCCATGAATAACACACATACGTATATATATATATATATGTATTCCTAGGCATAATATTCCTAGGTATAACTATAGAAGTCGAAGTTGGTGTCCATTATCTGCACACAGAATTAGTTAGGGCAAGAGCGACCAGGTGACCGTGGGTTGTTGACAACCCCTGAGTTCCATCTCACGCCTTGCAAAACGCAAAGAGTCAGCGCTCTTCTAGAAAAAGCATGATATTGTGACAACTATTCATCGAGGACTAAGCGGTCGAATGACGTGAAGCATGTGCGTGTCCTTATGAGAGAAAAGAAGTCGGAAAAGCTAATTTCCAGGTGGACACTCCTCGTGCGGATTTACAAAATCCCAACTTTTCAAAGATTCCACATGCACAGAGTCCCCCTTCATTTATTATCCCAAAAGGTCAACCTCGTCACTTCGGAAAAGACTCCAGCTGAGAAATGCATGGTAGTCGCATGGAGGATGCATAGTCGCATGGAGGATGCATACTCATTCGTCCTTGGCGTCTGAGTGACGATCTGTCCGAGCGAGCGTTTCATCGCGTAATTGTCAGAGTGAACCATCATCCAGAGAAGGGTAACAGATATTGCCAGCGCGGTTTCCCACGGATGTTCAGCAATCCCATAAGCACAGGCACAAGAATATGTATGGCAACTCAAGTCACTGCCTACCGAGCCTCCATATATCACGACCTCCTTTCTTGAGCATGAGCAACATATTTCTCCGGATGGCCAGTTTGTCCACAGTCAGAGAACTGGTGGGACCGACAATACACGGTGACTTCATCACCACTGCACCTCGCTCCACTCCACAACCAAGCCCCCAGTGACACATCATCCGACTGAAACGACTCCATTATTCCAGCTTCAAAGGGCGTGGGATTACGGCACGTGGAATGATTTGGAACATTCCTGAATCTGTGGGACCCTGTGTCCACCAAGGTTGTATAGACCCTTGTCTAGTCCGGTGGGTTCTTGATTGACAGGTTCTCAAAACATCCGTGGACTTCCTGCACCATTGACATGCTTGCGCTTAATCATGACTGATCCGGCTTGAGCAATCGCATTGGAATCGAGAGTTTACCGAGCATTGGCCCCTCCTCTCAGGGTGCTGGCATAAATTTCGCATCACCGAGAGCAATTCGGGTAATTTGTACTGGGTTCAATTGAATACTACCATTCGCAGGGTGCCATCGGCACAATGGGTCAGAAACTGAAAAGCACTCTGCGCGACAAGGGTATCAAAAGCGGGAAAAAATGAGGGAAATCATTCATGGATGATGAGTTGAACATGTTTAGTGCTTCACATGAACATTGCATCAGTGCCCTAATTGCTGTTTCAAGTGGTTTGACTTTCCGTTAGGCACAGGGGCAAGAGGGACGAGTAAACTTCCCTGGATTTGTTCCTGAACCATAAAAAGGCGCTGGGATATTTTGAGACACGGGAAACCCCGCCACTTCGCTTCACGATCCATGGGTTGAAAAATGTTGTAAAATGTCGCAGGCAAATACTGAGGAGGCTGGCAGACTTGAAGTTGATGAGCGTTAAGGACCCTTTCGTCTGCGGCAGCTGTTAGTAATCCTTTGAAAAATTGTGTGACCACGCTCAGTTAAGCTTCCAGACAAAATTGCTCAAGATAATATTACTATGGGGAAACTGCCAATCATCATCGTTCTTTTCATCGTGGGGCTGCCTTGCATATCAACTCGAGTTCCAAAACAGGGGAATAGTCAAGATCTTCGGCCCAAGATTCCCCTCAAATTTCGAGAGGAAAAGCAGTTTGTATGGACACATTCTGCAAATTTGCCGACACTTTTCTGCTTTCTAGAACTTAGAAGAAATAATGATCAAAAGTTCAACAACAGTGAGTTTAGTTCGGCAGTTCAACTCGTTTTATCTCGAGTCTCGGTTAATACAAGATGGGTCATATAAATAATAATTTCACACTGCTGCACCACCCTGGAAAAGAAAAAACTTCACTCGCCTACAAGAACCTAGGATTCTCCCGGATGTTCTACCCGACCTTTCGCAAAATGGGCCCAACAACCATTATTGGAAAATGGCCTCAGCCAGCTGGGGGCCTCGACTGGACTGGCAAGACAAGACAACCTGACAGCTGCAATGACAGTTCTTGGTGGAGAATGACCGTGGCCAAATAATAGAAAGAAAGAACCACTTGACTTGGCTTGCAACCATTATTACTACTTTATGGGGGTGAAGAAAATAAAGTTTTTCAAAGTATGTCAGCTCAATATTATTACTAAACGGATTCATGGACGTATCGGCCAATATTGTATATTGTTGATTGTTGCATTCCCTGTCAACGCACAGAGCTCGCCGGGCCTTTGGCCAAGCATGTCCCACTCAGCTCGGATTTGGAAGAACTTTTTGGAGTTCCGTTCGCCTATTAGGCTAGTTAACTATGGATGACCCATAGCTTCGGCACAGAGCCTCACACGGCCCCAACATAAAAGGCAAGTTGAGGGCTTTGGGAGAAGATAAGAAGAGTAAGGAAAAATCAAAGTAAAATCAAAGCAAAATCGGGTGGAAAGTGAAAGAATCGGGATGTCGATATTGCAATTTCATGGCATTCGTATATCATATTGCATACGTTCGCTCTTCCGACCCTCAGCGGAACTTGATTCTCAACAAATGCAGGTTGCTAATCCCGCCAGATTTCTGAAATAAGCTTCTTTCAATATACCCACCGTGCCGAAGGCACAAGCAAATAGTGGCATCACTTCTACGAGCATATCAACACCATACATCGTTCTTCATTCACAGGTATGTACTCCCTAGCGTATACATACACGCAGGGGAGCGTCAGCTTCATACATCCGCGGTCACAAGGGCAAGTATCGCCGAACAGATATGATCGACTTTCCATCTTGGCTATATTGCGGGAATCCATGTCCAATAAGCCGCAGCCTCTCTTTCGTGAGATCGTGGCTTTGTCACCATTTCGCTGAGCCAGGTTGAGGCAAACCAAACGGAAGGCTTCTTCTTCCTGACACCGTTAAATTTCCTAGGGCTGGACTGGAAAATTACCCACAATATAGTCTCCTGCTCCCCATAGATTTAACCCTTTCATGGCATTACCGCCGGGCTGCTTTCTTCGGCTTTAAAGTTGTGCGTAAAACGCAGTCAGACACTAGACATAAAGGTCAGATTCGGACATCGTCACTTTGAATTCGTTCTCGGAATGTCTTTATTATTGCACACCAACGACCGTGATTTGGGCCTCATATCGAGCTTGCTCTGAGGCAGACAAATAGACGAAATCCAGCCCCAGCGAAGGAAAGGGTGAAAAAAGAAAAATTAATATGTGATTCAGCTTTAAATCAAGATCAAACCCCGTAATTGTTCTGGCTCTCCCTATCATGAGAAAATCAGGAAGTGCCCAGTTTCTATGATTCGAGACAATTACACATCATAAAAACGTCGAAATATCACTTTCCAACTTATTCGAAGCTATCATGAAAGCCAGTTTGACATTGATGGATCCAGAACCGCATATTGACAATCGAGGTTGCAGCAGACAAGTTTTTGAGCTTGTTTCTTGAATAATAGAATCAGTCAAAGTTAAGGAACCGGAAAAACAAGGCATTAACGACACTCATAGACAATCCCGTTGTCTCAGATCATCTTGTTCAATTCCGTGGCATTGTTCCGTTTTAAACTTTGTCTTGCACACCGTTGAAACACAGCATCCCAAGGAAACAGGGTGAGCAAGAAAGGATCCTGGGGAAAGATTATGGAGTGACCCAAAAGCCAAAAGGACCAAAAAAAAGAAGAAGGAAAAAAAAGGAATCGTACTAAGTAACTAGGGGCTTGAGGCAAAAAGCACCCTACTTGGTGTTTTCGATATGTTCCTGACCCAAAGAATAAAAATGGATCTGTCAAACAAACTGTCCAGTGGAGGAAAATACCGAGCCTTGCAACCGGTGACATCGGTGACACCTCTCTCATGCCTGCTTCATGTCGAAATCAATGTGATGGCTGCTCGGTACTCCGTATACGCAACGCATATCTCTCTGCCTTGGGACGCGCAGGAAACTAGGGACTCTGTCAGCCACTATCGATAAGCTGCGGGCCACTCTGCGACTCTGGACAGGTCAGCACGAACCCGAGCGGCAGTCACTAGTGGGGAAGAAACTAGGTGTGGGGTTCAATTTGGCATTCTCGGCCCATCTTGACATTCCTTGGAAAGTTAAAATAGACACACACACACACGAGCCACTTAAAACTATGAAGTCACGACTCAGGAGTGGTGCAGGCGTGCCGCCAGCCCTCGAGCGGCGAGAGAGCGAGAGAGGAGTGGAGCATCTCAGGGTGAACCACGAGCACCGGACGAGGGGCATATTTTTTTTGGATAGTGAACTAGTTCTATGGAGAGCTGACGTAACTATCCATCGTGAGAGGATATTTTTAATCCCGGGAAGCAAATATCATCCTTGCCCAGCCAGGTACACACGATAAATCCGCCTTCGCTTCCCAGCCCTTGTGTCGTCTTACGTCTTGGCGATGAGGTGGGAAGGTTTACTAACTAGTTACATATCACGCTTCGCTGGAAGAACGATCATGAGCTCTTTATCCTTCTCGTAAAAGGGTGTCTGCGTGAGCAGCAGAGTACCGAGGACAAAGCACATGCCTCCCAATAGAATAAGCTGCAACGCCCTACCTAGCTTTCAGCGGTCAAATGGTAATGGTCATGGGATGGACAGCTGGGAACATTCCTTTGCTCTAAAATGACATTTTTGGAGCGACAATCATATGTGGCGCCTCAAGTGTTTGGACTGTTGTTAGTGCTGCCTGTTGGTGGGTAAAAAGTATGGATCGGAAGACTAGTTACAGACAGGTGAACGATGATCTCAAATTGGTGATTGGCGTTCGGGATCTGGTATTTTGATTTGTCTCCATGACGGTTCTGTCTGCCTCACTCAAAAACCAGTTCTACGCTGCGTAAGTTATGTGTGCGCACTGGGTCTGGACATGCGCAGCAACTTGGTGATGTCTCTGCTCTGTCCCGAAAAACAAAGGAAACAGAACGGAAAAAGAAAAGAAAGTAGGTGGCTAAAATGCTCCGTATGGAATGACTTGTGCAGATCAATTCAGCAGCACCGGTACGGTACGGGACAGCCCTTTCTTCCCAGATATCCATCACAGGAATGTGTCCCCGAGAGATCTGGAGCGGGCCACATGGTAACACTTGCATAAACCAGCTGCCGTAATCCAGATTCATTATTTCTACCCTGTTTATTCTTGAAGGAGCAAAAACAGGGACCGAGCGATGTCTTCCAAATATCAGACAGGTCATTCTGCCAAAGATATGGAAATGAAGAGTGCATCAAATCAAAAGGCTCCTCTACCGTACAGGCGAAATAGTTATATAAAAAAAAATGTGTTATGTCTAGAACAATTTGCGCTCAACTGCCCATGCCAGTAAAATACTATGTGATGAGGATAGCAGAAGACTAATTTCTAGCTTTAAAAAAAAAAAAAAAAAAAAAAAAAAAAAAAAAAAACCCAAACCAAATGTATATAACGTCTTCTATTATGTTTCAAAAACAACTACATTAGAAGGAGGAAACTGGATCGTGTTAATACCGACGCCTTCTTTTTCAAAAATATTGAACGCCGGTAAAATGTAATAATATTTCCTCCCTGATTTTATCGATCACAAAAGCGTCCTGAGAACCACCGAGACTTAACAGGAACTAACTTTGAAATAGAAAGAAGGAAGGCAAGGTAATCCTGGCTCGGAAGAAAATATATATATATGAGACACTTTTTTGCATGAAAGTGGGAATTGGGAAGGCCGAAAATGTAAAGAGGTAGAAAAAGCGATCCATTAAATTAAAAAACGTATACTTTTTGTTCATGGCGTATATATCATTAATTATGCGATTACATGCTGGACGGTGAGGAAGTTTGCTCATTGTCGCTTAACGGGGATTGTCGATGCCCGCTCCTATCTGATTCGGACGCTCGCACTTGATTTCGCAGTGCCGGCAGTTGGCGACGTCGGGCGTTAATGAACCAGTTGCTAATCTGTGATAAAAGTTAGTTTACAAATTATGCTCGGCTGCCTGAAAGAGATAAGAATATAAGAGTGCACATGGGCGTTACCTGGCTAATAGTCAAACCGGTTCTACTAATGAACATTTGCTTGTCCTCCTCGCTAGGATAAGGGTGATCAAGATGTTCATGGAACCAAGCTCGAAGTACATCAGTTACTGATTTCGGTAGATTCCCTCTTCGCTTTTTGTTTTTCGAATCAGACGGTTCGGCTTGAGTCACGAAACTTCGATCTTGAAGACTACTAGTGGAAATTGGGGAGTAATCAAACTCATGCCTGAAGGAATGAGGGTGGGATCCGTATCGTGGGCTTTCATATGGGTGATTGAGTCTCAGAGGCTCGGACGGTAAAATGGGGTTTGGTGGGATGACATGTAAGGGTTGGCATCCCGTAAGATGCGAACTTGTAGGTCTCGAGTCAAAAGAAGGGGTGTTTTGACTAGGGGAATTTTGATATTCTGGTGGCAGGCTATTGGGTTCAAGTCCGACCTGTCCTCTATTGTAAGGGCTTCTATCCGTAGGAATCGAGTGAATGTCACTTATGGGAGGAAGTGCTCCCCCAGAATTGAAGCAAGAATTTGAAATGGACGTTGACGGGCCGATGGTATCGGAAGCCTGCCGTTTGAGAGACGGAACTCCTCCGTGAGGTTGATATTTTGGGAATCTATCAGTCCGGAGAGGAATTTCATTATAGCTATCGATTTTAGTTGCCGAATGTGAGCGTGAAAGACTGGCTCCTAGAATCGATCTAGGGTGCACAGGTGATGAAATAAATGAAGGTGACCCTTGGTGATGAGGTGTCGTAGGAGCGGAGTATGGCGTAGAATCTATCTCCTCATGAAGATATTGAGGAAGGAGCTGGAGCAGACAAATATCAGTATTTTCGAAATGTGAATAATATGAATGTGCTATCCACATACATCTCTGAATGGCGGAAGAGTTTGTGTTTGTCCGCCGTTTCTGAACTCGCTTGAATACGATAGAACCATATTTTTCGACTCCTCTTCTGATTCCACCTTGCGGGACATGCGGATGTCTAAACGGTTGCTAACTCAGCTTATCCTCCAGCTTTTAAAGTCAACGGAAACTATGTTGGACGGGAATGAGTTACGTCAATGATGGCCTTCGGTGCTAGCCAGTCGGACGTTAGACAGGAAATGGAAAGCAGCCGCCATTCGGAGTTATGAATCATGCGGACAGCACTCAAATTGCAGTGTGCAGGATCAAAACAGGAAATGTTCTAGTAGGTTGGGTCTAGATCAAAAATTGAGGGTGAGGGAGAACCAAGAAGGGGAAAGTTGTTGCTACTCTGGTACCATCACGGGAAGCTTTTTGACACAGCATTGTTATTTTGGAAGGCGTGGAGTTAACAGGGTGGGCTATGGAGACCAAGACCCAATACTATTGCTGAGATTACCCCGGCAGGGAAAATGGGTGCGAGAGTTGGCTCTCATTCGGCAGACATGAAGGCAACACTACTGTGCCTGTCAAATGGGAGATCTCTCTGCAACAACCTACCACGCACACTCCCCATAAGATGATCCGAGTGAGTGCCAAAAGTAAAACGACGATTATACTGGGAATTAGCTAGAAACTCCAACAGCTTCCAAGACGAGAGGGGTAATATAATTGACACGAATCGGGTACCGCAAGGGTAAGATCCTTAAGGTTGACCTGACAGTCGATGGAGTCAGGGTTTTGGCGCTGGGTTGCAGAATGATGTGCAAGGTAGCGCCTCCAATCGAGACCCAGATGCTCCTAAAATTTTTGATAAACCGCGCTAGTCAACAAAGCCACGACGGGAGGAGTTGTGCCCCCAGTGGGTCAGATAGAATGGCATTTCCCACGGAAAGTTTGGGTCAGATTGAAAAACGTAGCGCTGCGCTTCCTCCCGCCGAATACCGAGATAGCGTGGGAAAAATAAACCGTAGCCCATCTTCCTCGTGGTCTTCTGCTCAACCCCCAAAATGCGAATTAAGCATGGCAGCTAAATAGACAGCATAAGATGGATGGGTTGAATTCGGATTTGCTGAGAAACATGAGCAGAAACCAATCCCTGGTTTCAACATGTCCGTATTCCTGTGCCTTGATTCTTCGGATCCGAGTTTTGAAAACTCGAAACGTCTGTTACGCAATAGCGTGAGCCCCGGACCGTGGATTTGTTGGGTGCAGTGTGAGGGCGCTCAGGGCTGCATCCAGATGTGCTTTTGTTATGACAAACCCACAAGGTTTGATGTGCATGCGAGGCTAGGCGTTCCATCAACGAATGACGGGCCTCCGAGTTTCACTCCAGGGATGTTCTGTACATGTACCTGCCCCAGCCCAAGTCGTACCAAGTGACCCTTGAGGCCCCCGTCATCAGGATTTGCGGATTGCCAAAATCCAGATCCATCAATTTTTTCTGCAAAAAAGCAGATGGAAAAAGAAAAAAAAAATATTGCACATCACTACTCCGTATTTTGAACAGGTTTTTGTTCACAACTTCAAAAAAAGGTACATATCTCATGGCCTGTTGAGCCTATCGATTCGGTTTTGAGCTTAATCTGAAGCAAGTCCTCGCAACTCAATCTGGGTTAGTTTTTCCAGGAAGTCTTGGAATCTTGTGCACCATTCCGCGCTCTTGGTATTTTGTAATACTAAGAAATAAATTTCTTTCCTTTTTTCCTCACACTCCCAGACCCACTGAGCAAATAAATCCTTCCGGCCGGCCACCAAACAGCGCCCCACGATCTGCCACTTGGGGGGCAACCTATCAATCGCACCAATGAGCAGTCTCGTGGGTTGGGTTGACAAGTGCCAGGCTTGCTAACCTGATCACCATGACGTCCGTGATAGATGTAACCAACCCAAGGGCAAGGGGGTACTCGAAATCATATCTATTATTATCCCGATTGTTGTGCGGTGCGTGTGAGCCAGGGATTCCGTGCTTCGTTCGGAATTGCGAGTTCTGGTAGTCTGTCTAGTTCCAAGGTTGAAGTCGCTGATCAATGGTTCCATGCGTTAGGGTTTTCTCTTTAAACAAAATCCGTGGGGAAGGTACATGTACTATAAAAGGAGAAACGTGGAGGTACACAATCGTGGAGGATTCAGCCAGTACGGCCGTTGAGCAGCAGGGCATGAAAACATTAGACTGGTAAAGAGCAATCACTGGCCTCTGGTTGTTCCTGGCCATGGACTATATGCAAGTTGGTGCTGCCTGGTGCACGTTTCCCCCTTTTTTCCGCCTCCTTCTTTCACGGAAACGTGCCCTGAATGTATATCCACCGCTGCCTTTCCTCTGTTTTCTCGTTTGGCGCGGCGTTTCAAGGCAGTGAGTTTTCACAACTAGGCGGGTCGAGCATGATAGGAGGCTCGAGCAATATCTATGGATGGCGGCATGAAGCTACAAGCATTGGTGTACCCCAGATGACAGCTTGCGCCGAATCCCAGCCCTGTCTTTGACCAATTGCTTGCGCACGTCAATTCTTGGGATGCACAGAAACAACCAGCAACAACATCTGACCGGGTGTGTCAAAAGAAAATGCCGGTGATTGTCCCAGAGAGATGTGATGCACAAGGGAAAGGCGACTTTTGGGTCTGGTCTTGGTTGTGCACCGTTGACGTCCAGAGCTTCCTGAAATGGACGACGGCGGCCAACTCGAGTATCCCAAAATCGCGCGTCCACAACCACAACAGCCACCATATTCTGTGAAGATATCAACATCCCCTCTGCGCTGCCAGTTTCGCTGTGGCCATAGAATATCTTCCTACACGGTCGGTCTTGTATGCACCTCCAGCCACTTTACACCTGTCTCGGCCCATTCTGGCGGTGACAAACAGAGGAAGAATCTGCCAATAAGAACATACACCGCAGTACGTCAGACTATACATCCCTGGGCGCTGCAGCAACACTACACTCGCGCTGCCGTACAGTATTTATAGAATTAATGACTCTAATACAGACCTGTGGAGTTGATTACAACTGTTCCGGCATTTCTTACACCTTGCTCAACGGCCAACAACAGTGAAGCCTTTTCGCGGAGTGCTCTCTAATTGTCACGGGCTTCTCAACGGTGGATTATTATCCTGTTAAAACATTCGATCAGCCTGGAAATAAATTCCATCTTGGTTATAATGCCTCTATCCTGTTTCTTCCTCGCGTTCTAGCTGATTGCTAGGGCCAGCAGAAGCAGCTTCAATGGGAAATCCTCTGACTTGTCCGCCTGTTATCATGAATTGCGAGGCATATTATATTACTACAACTGTGGTAGTTTTGCTAATGGTGAAAAGGGAATTTCGGCACTGACGTAAACTCGTCGCCCAGTCCACTTCCAACACAGCTCGGCATGACACTTTTGATACCCGATCTTTTACCCTAGAGAGTTGCTAGAGGGTAAAACGGAGATGTTTCTCATATGGGTTACTGCAGGGTGAAGGGGAACAAGGGGTGGTTACACTGTGTCCGGCCCCAAGGTCAGTTGCAAAATTTGTATGGGTTGGCATTACCGGCTCGGGGTTCTACCTATACAACCATGGCTGTTAGCCCAGCATTGGCTGTATAACTGGTTACTTTTTAGCAAGAACTATATAGCCGCCTTTCACGTCGGGAACACATATCATAGCCTCCGGTATAAAGATCCATCGGACATTTTAACACTTTGTCCGCTTTTTCAAGACTGGAACACCAGGTGGCTGTACCATAGCTTGCTGTTAGGGATCTGGGTCGCCACAAAAGGCTTGCTCGAAAGAAAGGAACAAGCCGCTTGTTTGTACCATGCACACATAGGTACTGTACAACAACCGCAGTTTAAAGTTTATCCCAAGGTTGTGGGGGAAAATAAAATATTGCACGAGATTTGTGACACCATTGGCTCTGTCAAAGTACGGAGTAAGGTATTTTCTCTGAAAATGTCCTGCAGGGTTTGGTGATGTATCACCAGAACGGCGGCTACTTGCCGTTCAGAAAAAGGAAAGAGTGACAACTGAAGGGCCACAAAAAGTTAAAAAAGGCATCATAAAAAGTAGGGCAGGGTTGGCCGTATCCCATTGTTGATATATGATATGGCCGTTTCCCAGAGGAGACGCAAGTGGAAAGATAATTGGTAAACCCGCTCCTTGCAGTACGTACCGTACCTCAACATCCAACAAAGACGATCACCAGCACGGAAAGGCGCCCATTGTCTCCTCGTCCATGCGGGCTTCCCACGATGCACTATTGTCTGCAACCGTCTCACTTGGAACGAAAGGCATTGCTACCAACGGTCCCGAGAAAAGAAAAGGATTCGAATTGCCGGGAACGAATCAGCTGGCGGATTTCAAACGCCCCGATTATGTCCATGCGTACGCCAAGCTTAACGAGGTGCAACAATGATTTCCCTCCCACTCTGTTATGAATAACCACTTAGGACAAGAAATAAGAAAACTCAATTCTTGCGCTGGTTTTTCTACATCCAAATGTCATTGCGGCGCACTGCTGAGTACAGATAAGGAGTACATGCAGAGTACATGCGACTAGTTTCTTTCTTTTCCTTGCTATGGATTGAGTTCTGCCAAATCAGGGACGAACTCCCTAGCCTACCGCGAATCTAGGATAGATAGGTATCTGGCAAGTGAGCAGGGGATCCTAACATCAGAAGCCATGTTCTAAGTACCTCTACGCATAACAATCACCCAGTATTGCAATTGCATTGGCCAAAGTGAGAGAAGGGTTGTATTGGTTGTCTGCCGTCCCGTCATGCAGACAGGCATAGACAACTTGGTCAAGGTTGAACCCAAGCGAGCTGTCTGGGCTACAACTATACCCCTGAGAATAAAGGATACATCCCATCAGCATTGATAGCGCTCTTTGGCCGTACTGGCAAGTTCAAAACTCTAGTTTTATGCAGCGTTTCTCTTGAGATGTTAGAAATACACACACATAGTCGATATCCGGTTTGCTAGAGGCGCCTACATCTGCATTACCCGTTTATTCGAGCTTATATTTCTGAACGACAAGGGGAAAGAAATCGAGATGCCGGAGAATGCAGCAGAACCACTTTAGAAGTGAGGGAGGGTTGTTTCGAGAAACCAGTGCTGCGGAGGTTGTTTGGCCTCATTAAACCAAACAATTCACACGCGTGCAGTACATACATGCATTTCAGCTGCTCCTTTCTCGCGAGTTTCAAACGGGACGGAGAATAATCATGAAGTAAGGAAACAAGGTGAAGAATAAACGAATTGTATTTTTTCCTGTTGCTCTTTTCTCTTTTCACTCCTTACTCTTTGCGCACAGTCCTTATCCTCAACCTAACTTGCACCCAAGATTTTCCCGCCCATCCGCCAAAACTCGAGCTATACCCATACATTTAAAGAGGCCCCTCACCCCCCCGCTTCCTCCTTCTCTATGGGGTTCAATACCCAAATAACAGGTAAACCACGGCATAATTTCTCCCCAACTCCTCAGCAAAGGCACTCCTCTGCATGCGCAGCCGCCGCGAACGTCACTACGAAAGCTTCCAGCTTGAACAAACGGAGTGGAGTATTAAAAGAATGGAATCAATAAGGTCAGTGATTCGGCAGATCCAAGCCTTTGGGATGGGAGCCACGCTTCATTAACCATTTTAAATATCAGTGGTATTGCATGAAATACACACTGAGTGAGAAAGAATGAGCCATACAATCAAACTAAACGAGGGTGAACAAACAAACGAACAGTAAGCAATAAATAGGTAGTCAGGTGGTGTTGGATTTAACCTTGGAAATAATCAACAGTTCACATACATTGAACAGATCAATGATCTTTTAAGTGAAACAAGAAGCCCCAAAGCAATACCCAAAAAAGAAACCGAATCAGGCAATTAAAAAGTGTTGCGGAAAAAGGGGCCCAGCCGTAGTTAAAGTGAGCTAAGGTGGAATGAGGTTCTTCCGAAATCTCTGTATATCATTGAAGAAGAGGCGTCTCTCTAAAAATCTAAGATATTCAAAAAGAGACAATAGTAATATGTGAACGAAGAACTAACCTAAACATAGCCGCCTCCCATGAACAAGAGAAAATATAATATATATATACTAGCCAAAACGAAGGAACCAAAAAAAAAAAAAAAAAAAAAAAAAAAAAAAAAAAAAAAAAAAAAAAAAAAACATACAACGGGGAAGAATACATCGGGCAGCGAATAATGCTGTAAGGAAACGTAAAATGTTCTTTTCCGTTTCCAAACCCTGGAATCGTCATCACTTAACGTGTAGGGTAAAGGTAGACAATAGATATATAAATATCTAGGATAGCTATATCAAAAACAAAAGCCCAACCAAACAAACCATGGCTTTGGGAAATGTGGCATTTTCTTTGCCAGGAGGGGAGAGTGTGAGAAGAAAGAGGAGTGCAAGAGGTAGGATCCAACTAGAGCCTAGGGAGCTTGGGAAGCTGGTAAGGTGAAGTTGGTTGGATGTTGTGAAGGTTAGAGATCTCCAAAGACTTTAAACTGCGTCGCTAGCTCGTGCTCAAATGCTAACATGCTCAATTCGACGTAAGGTAGAAGACTGCTTTAATTAAAGGTAATGTAGCTTGAGTGGCGAGAGGATGTGAAATGCTGAGAAACTAGAACATAAAATCTAGTAGCTAGCTTGCGGAGTGGAATAGGTATATATGACGACTGGCGCTTAAGGATGTAGGTGCTCGTATAAATGGCGTCGTGATATTTTTACCACGTTTCCTAGATAGGGGGGAAATGTCAGCATTTTGCACATTCTAAATCGTGAAGTTGATCGATAGCGCATAAAATTTCAACATAAGAAACGGGTAAGGATTGAAGAGTACATACCGCGATATATTGGCCCGCATCCTTCTTGCCTTGCCAGAAATGCTGCGCTTCTTCGCGATTGAGATTTCCCTTGGCCATAGCAACATCTACCAACGCAGCCTCAACGCCTTCGCCCATACCCTTACTGCTCCCGCAGACGAAAACGCGTCCATCAAGCGAATTGATGACGAACCATACAAGATCAGCTTGGTTGCGCACCTCTTCCTGCACATATCTGCCCTCACCGCTCCGGCTCTGGACGACCTTCTTCACTGTTTCTTCATGCACACCCCATTCACCGGAGTAGAGTTCATCGAGCAATGAGTCACGGATCCCTTGAAGAACCCACACCTTGTTGGCACAGTTCGCAGACTTCAAACGTCGCTGGACGAATCCACGGAAAGGGGCAACACCGACTCCAGCGCCAATGAGAAGCATAGGTCCATCTGAAACAAATTCACGCGCGAGAGGGTTGGACATCAGGCCACGGAACATTGGGATGTGCAAGTTTAGGGACGAGATGTCGTCACCCAATTGCTCAGCGTGAAGAAGCTGTTTTGCTTTCCGCTCCAGGAAACCAGAGCCCACACCAGTTCTTTTCCCACCGCGCCAATCAGGGGCTTCGTGGACAGTGACGGCGATCTCGATCAGTCGCTTGCATTTTCCGTTGCCGTCGCGAATATTGCATGAGACGAGCGGATCTTGGGAAAGGGAATAGAATCGTGGCATAAGAGTATTGAGGATGGAGAGTAGGTAATCCAGAGGAGGCTGCGCGGAGGGGAATGCAGATAGGAGTTGAGGTACTGTGGTATGTTGGCCAGTTCGAAGGTCGCAGAACGCCCCCTGGCCTTGTGCCGATGAAAGGAACATCAATATCTTCTTCTCATCCCGATCCGTGGCGTACTCTGCTAGGAGTCGGAAAATTTGTTTTGTAGGAGGGTAGCTCTGGAGGTCAGAGCACCACGAAAGCAATTCACGTCTGGTGGTTAACAGGCTTCGGGCCTTTTCATCCCCCCAAACAGTAGGCCATCGACCGTTGGTGGTGTTGACCATCACCTTCCTATCTCGGACCGTTTTCGGAATGCTAAGGAGGTTGAAAATTTCATCTACCACCGCATCTGAATTTTGGGGGCAGATGCCAATTGCACCTCCAACCACGAAGTCGACATCACCACCCTCAGCAGGGTAGTCTGTAACATCGATATCGAAATGATAAGTACGCTTTTCGGCGCCGGGCTTGGTCAACTCTCGAGCATGATGAAGGGGTGCACGGAAGACCTCGTAAGGGGGATGCGGTTGGACGAATGTAGGTGGGTGATCTGCTGGGCCTGATTCTTTATCGGCCAAGTCCTTTGGAACGGGAGAAAACGACACGGTCTTCACGGGCAAGGGGGTAATATTCGTCAGAATACTGTCATGCGATAACTGGCCTAGTTGTAGTTTCAAGCTTTCGAATGCCTTATTCTTTGGTTTTATGACAGGGTGAATCGAGGACGACGACGCAGGCTCTTGGAGAGGCTGAAGCTTGCAGCATCCTCCACCACAGCAAATCTTTTCAAGAACATGTGTACCGCCCTTACCACTGCCTAGGATTTTCTCGACATCCTCGGAGCTCTGTGATATCAATACAGTAGACGCCCGTCTCCGACGTTTAGAAGTCAATGGAGGTGATTTTGAACCGATAGTAAGGTCTAAGATCCCCTCCGTGACATCATCTGTTGATTGTTCGGTTCCCGGGGTTGAGGGGGTGTCCGTGCCACTAAATGGCTCTGCTGTTCCAATAGATACAGAGGATGAATGGGTATCCAGTGAGCCAACTGGCAGTGGATGAATTATTTTGAGGTGTGGTAGTGTTGTAGGTTCTTCCGGGATTGGATTGCCTGGGTGAGATGTGCTGGAAACGGGGACTGTTTCCACTTGCTGAACCAGAGATGACGCCATCCTAGCTATTGAAAGAAACGAATTTGCAATTGCAACTATTTCCTCAATTTGATATTAGTTTTGTCTCAAGGAGGGGCCAATAAACCTCCAGAGATATCAATGGGTAGCGTACCTGTACACGGATATATTTAGATATTCCGAAGCAGGAGAGACAAGACGAAAAATACCGCCTGCTTAGCAACACGCGTCTAGATTAAAAACGTGTCGTCCAAATCAGGTATATACCCAATCGTATTTCGGGGCAGAGAATATATGCCGCTGACGTATTAAAAAGGAAATTGAGGCGTCTCATCGAGAGGAGAGGCGGAAATAAAGGGATAGCTCTAGTTGCAAATAAGGACTGAAGGGAGACATTGCTTTCTGTGAAGAGGGGTAGCGGGAGAAGGATAGGAGGAGGATAGGGAAGGGGAGTGATGAAATTGGGATGGGGCGAAAACGACATCGGCAGCAGAGCGGAAAAGTGGGTTGACCCGGAAAATACGGAGAACACGCCCGTATTATTACCAAGGGATAATTTACGTAACCACTGCCGTAACTTCATTAAATACTTACCAAGAGAGTTCGTGCTTAACTAATGAAGCGCAATACAAAGAAAATTATGTCCCTATTTTAATTAACATCCATCAGTCAGTGATAATGGCAAAATGATATCACCCTTTATCAGTCATTGAAGTTCAGGGTACAGCGCAAGGTCCTGGCAGCTTCTATAATACGAATTAGATACTGCCGTATTTAACACAGAGTCTGGCCCGATTCAGGAATCAGCCGCAAACCTTAACTACCGTAATCAATCAGCGGATCAGATTAGATCATCTGTTTGTATGTGTTGAAGGTCTGAGTGAGTGGTTTGTATTGGTTGCTATCTAGAGTGCGCTATATGGTTGGTGAGGGGCGCTAGTCCGTACTAGGAAGCCTAGAGCTCTCACACCCCCTCTCGGACTAAGTAGTTCTGTGCTGATGCTGAGCTGGGTTTGAACTGATAGCTAACTAGTCATATTATAGTATAATATTACAATTATCAAAGTTATTATAAAAGAGTGAAAATTGTCTATTCTCTGTTATTATTACTATTATTCTTCTATTATACTTATATACAAGCAGAGCTTATAATAAGTTCTTGCATGATGTTAAATACAGGCTAAGTGTTGATTATACAGAAGGAAATACAGGTGTTGAGACTATATTAAGATAATAAGAACATAGGAAATACAAATGAGTGACAATTTGATACATGTGATAATAACTTCTCAGCTCAGAAATATAAAGTAATTTATTATAGTAATTTATACATCTCTGTAATATAGTGAAATTGAAGTAGTAGTTAAATAACAGTGTCATATAGTAAGCTTGACTATTATGCTTAAATAGCAAGCTTATAAGCTACAGAGTTATTATAAGAATATTATAGATACTTAGTATGTTAAAAAAATTATATAAGAATAGTAGTAACTCTTATATATATTATTAGAAGAGAAAAAACAAATCACTGATTTCTTTAATAAAGAGTTAGTATTTAATTATTTTATATAAATAATAAGTAGTCACTCTCTCTTTATTCTATAAGTAAGAATAGCTGAAGTAGTACTTGTTAGATCACATGATCTAGCTTATTAATTCTTTCACTATATAACTTTTCACAAAGCTAGTAATCTTTCAATCACACAAGCTTTACATCTTTCACAGGTTATGAGACTTGTTTTGTATAAAATTGCTGCCAATTCGGGATTTCTTATTAATATACTTATTATTTAAACTACTGCTTCATTTGATACACTCATCAGAAGTTAAAATCATCTTATTCTATCAGTATTAATGTGTTTAAGATCTTGATAATTAATAATACTACTGCTCACTTAAAAAAGAGGCTTGCAGAAAACATATTACATTTGCAAAAAAAAAAAAAAAGTAAGAAAAGAGAATGATATTGATAAGAATTCAATAAATAAATATCAAGATAGCAGATTTAATACAATTCTGCTTATATACATGTTTGTAATCTCATGTTCTTTTCACTGAGTCAGTTGCAGTTGATGATGATAATTCTTCACACTTATACTCTGTCAGTGAACATTCTTCTGAAGTCTTTGAAAGCTTCATTATTAAAACACTCTCTCAATTTGAAGCTGGTTTAAATACAGCTTCTGACACAGTCAGGCCGGCTCTTCAATCTACTTAACAGCTTGATGAAGCTGATTCTCATGAAATCAACAGTTCAGATGAGACAATATCAAATCAACAGATGAAGCATCTTAAGATAATACTTGAGATGAATAAGAGAAAGCAAAGAGTTCTAGAACTTGAACTACAACTGGAAAAACTTCATTAACAGAGATTCTCTATAAATTAATCACAGAATATTAACAATCATTCTGTCATTACATTAACAGTCTGTACAGTCACATGGAATTCTAATCTCAGTGAAAGGTTGAAATTCAACCTTTATAAACTGAATAGTCATGTTGACAAGGCTATCTCTCAATTCAAGAAACATATTAAGAATACTGTGAGACTAAACAGTCTAACTGACACATTCAATTACATTATATGAAGCATCTTCATGAAATCAAAACTGATTGATGCACAGTGCTGATATATGATAGAGAAATAACAGACTCAGAATTCTCTACAAAGAGATGATAAATAAGCATCATTCTGAGATACTAGAAATCAATGACTCTACACATTCATCTTGAACTTCTTGAGTGCAGGTATCAGATCACATTTCTTCAAATATAATGAAAATTAAATCACTTATACTCTATGAAATGTGATTGAACAGAAATACTCTGTTCTCAAAACACAGTTACATTATAAGATAGTTCTGAAATTTATGTCTCTTAATGACATACAGATCATTAATCTACACACATTCTTCAATAAGTTCTGATTCATTATTATGAAATTAAAGATGTTGAATGCTTCTCTCTCAGATGCATGAATATTTAATACCTTCTACTCAGTTCTATTCAACAATTGAAGAAATTATATTCAGAAGAAGATAGAGAAGATACAGAATTTCAAATTCATAGCTATGATATTGAATATTAATCTTCTCATGAAGAAAATCTGTTCACAGCTTGATTCTTTAAAAGATAAAAAGAATCTACAGAATATAGATTCTGCAGTTAACATAGCTATGACAGCTATAACAGTTACAATAACTATCAATAATAATACATCAAATTTAGCCTGTGAAGATCATATTAAATGTGATTATAATAGTACTCAAGAGAGCTTCTGAAATCATTGAGAATCAGAAAATTCATCTATCTATTCTGAATGTGAGAGATCTCACTTTAACATCTGTTAATTAATCAATTCAGACAGTGCTCTGAATAATTGAAGAATAAACAATGCTGTGAGAATAAAGAAATTCAAGAAAAAGAAGAAAAAGAATAATAGTGAGAGTAGAACTTAACTATTTATTACAGATGAATCAGATATCTATCAGATAATAAATCTCACAGAGATTATCAATGTATCAGTCTGTTTTATGAAATCTCACAAGAATTCTCTCACTATATAAGATAGTGATGCTGAATGTCACATAGTGAGTGATAGATCACAATTTTCAGAACTTATAGCAATCAATGATTCAATAGTTTAAGTGATCAATAAGATTATTATAAAGATTCAGAGTATTGACACTGTATTTATCTCAGTGAGTGAAAGATTGATAGAATTCAATTATGTATACTATGTATCAGAACTATTTACAAATCTGATCTTCACTGAGCTTATGAAATGTCAGAGCTATATTCATTATAATATACAAGTTAATACTGAGAACTACTTTGAGTTTTTATTATCTATCAATAGTGATATCTTCTACATCAATCTGTCTCATAATAATATTTACATTCTATCTGACAGCTTATCAATATTTTATGAGATAATGAATAACTCAATGTATGAAGCAGTGATATATATGATCATTCTGAAATCAAAGACAATCTCAACAGATTACAATTCAAATGCAGAGTCTTTGAGATCTTTCAGCTGTGAGAAGATTGAATAGTTAATCAACTCTAAGAATTCAGATACTAATTTCTTTATTATCTCATCTTCATCTCAATTATCTGCAGTTCTTCTGAAACAGCTTCTGATAGATAAGTGATATCATTAACTTAGTCATATCAGTGAAAATAGTATGTTAAAAATGATCAGAGATCTGTAATTTGATATTATTATTATCAGTCTGAAGAAATTATCATTCTGTATTATATGTATTAAGTTTAAACAGAAACATACTTTCTACAAGAATTTCACACCACATCATGTCATTCACAAGGCCTTGAAGATTTGAGTGAATATATTCAGTGATAATGAGACTCTTGAAACTGAGAATAATATATTATCTTACACTGATAAGAAGCTTGCAATGATGATAACAGATAATGTCATCTGTATGAGATGAATATTTCTATTGAAATGTAAGAATGAGATGTTGAGATATCTACAGATCTTCAATTAATTTATTAAGAATCTGCTGAAATATAGTATTGTAATCATTCACTCAGATTATAAAGAATTGAATTCAAATTCAGTCATAGCATATATACTCAGCAAAGATATAAAATAAGAGTTAACTCTTTCTTATACTTCACAGTAAGATAGAGTATCTGAATAATCAATTGATTTGATCATTGAGAAGTTCTGATCACTATTAATAGACTCTTCAGCTCTGAAAAAGATATGAGATAAGATAGTTATTGCTGTCACAGAGCTGCTTAATCTTACATCAATCTCAATGATATTGTATGAGAGCTCTGAAAATACAAAGCTGATTACACTGTATGAGATCTGACTTGAGACTCTATCTTCTGCATATGATATTCACTGATGAGGTTGCAAAGCATTCTTGAAGATAGTTCTCAAGCTCATCAATAAAATGACTTCTCATTTCAAAGAGTTGATTTTTGTGAGTTATGATGATTTTATTAATTATAGATTGATAAACCTCTTCAACAGGTATTTATATATATCAAAAGATGTCATCTTTCAGAAGAACCTTTATCTTGTTAATTCATTGATATCAACAATGCACAACTCAAAGATTCTACTCAATACAGTCTGTAAAGTGACTGTAGTAATTTCTTCAGTGACATCAGGCCTACTCACTGCAGTCTGTTAAGAGATTGCAGTGATTTCTGATTTATCAATAGATGATCTATTCATTGATAAGAAAATTCAATCTATGTATTCATTATTTCTCATACTTACTAATAATTGATGAATTGACTATGATATCTTCATGAGAATATCTATCTTTTTAGTGCAGAATACACTGAACTTCTCAGAACTCACAGTTAAATCAGATAATTCTTCAACATCTATAAGAAATATCACTACAGTGAGAAAAGCTTCAGTGAAGAATAGTCTTGAAGATTTACTCACTAATTCTGAAATTGCTGCACTTCTGATCTCAAAAAACCTCACACATATCAAAGCTTTCATGAAATGAAAGTATTATTATAAGGTCTGTGTTAAAGAGATTAATTATTTAAAATAGATAGAGATCTGATAACTGATTGAGAGAATATTATAAATAAGTGTTCTCTGCAGTCAATGAATATTTGATAAAAAGTTCAATAATATGAGTGATGTTATCTACTATAAGATCTGCTGAATTATCTGTGAAAATCTTCAATAGAAGAGAGTTAATTACTTAAGAATCTTTGCACTTATTATCTCTGCATTCATCTCATAAGCTCTCATAGCAATCTCAGCATTCTGAAGATGATATGTTCTGCAGATTGATATAATGACTGCTTTTTTAAATGCTTAACTGTCTGCTGATAAATGAATATATATGAATCAACTCACAGAATTCTGTGAAGATTATAATAATCTTATGTATGAGTTGATACAGAGACTCTACAGTCTTAAGTAAGCAGTACTCTTATAATATAAGAAGCTGTGAAAGATGCTATTATACTCAGACTTTTATATCAGTCTCTATAATATCAGACTATTTATTCATAATGAAAGATAGATCTATATAATTATCTACATGAATGATGTCTGTCTCTACAGTCTGAAAATTGAAGATCTGAACTGAGTCAAAGTCAAAATTACTGCTAATTATGAGATCAAGAATATAGAGAATTTCAATCACTGTCTAGAAATGAAGATTGATAGAGATTCAACTTCATTGATATTGTTTCAATCTCTCTTTATAAGAAATCTTCTGAAGAAGTTCTTAATAAATGACTGTTATTCTACATTCACTTCTATGAAGAAGAATATCAATTTCATGAATAATAATGAGAAACTGATTATATACACAGCAGAATTTACTCTACAGTTCTATCAATTCAGTATCAAATCTCTGCAATATTTAGCATTCAATACATGTCCTGATATGAGCTTCACTGCAGAATTTCTTGAATGATTCAGCTCTCAGTCTACATCAAAGAACTGGGCTGCATACAAGTATATGCTTCAATATCTACAGAGTTCAATCAATGAGGGTATAATCTATCACAGAGATGCCGAAATTGAACCTGTAGCATACACAGATACTGATTGAGCCGGTAGGGATTCAGGATTCTGTTCAATCACTGATTATATCATCTACATGGCAGGTGATCCTGTTGCATGACAGAGCTGCCGGTAAACAGAGGTCTTCAAGTCATCAACAGAGGCCGAATATATTGCATTCTCTGAGATTATATATGAGCTTGTCTGTCTCTGAGAGCTTCTAGAAGACACTGAATTCATTCCATCTCATCTTAACAATCTGGATGCTGATGATCACCTCATTCCTATCACAGTCAATGAACTGGCTTATACAATTCATACTGATAATAAGTCTGTCATAGAGCTATTCTCTTTCAAAGCAATTTCACACTGCTCAAAGTATATAGAGGTCTGTTTTCACATTCTTCAGAATCTTGTCTACAAGAATGAGATATCTATCTGATATGTTTCATCTGCTGAGAACACAGTGAATGAACTTACTAAATCACTTGAAATGTTGAAATATACACATTGAAAAGAGATTATGAAGATGAAGAAATAGAGAGATAAAAAATGATGTATATTATAACTGATTTTTCATTACTTCACATTTTCCAGTCATTTTTTATACCTGTACTTGATTTAAAGGCGAATTTTATATATAGCATTGTGTATAGTTACTCTGATGAGTGAGAATATCAGATCATATAATCTGACTTACTAATTCTTTCACTATATAACTTTTCACAAAGCTAGCAATCTTTCAATCACACAAGCTTTACATCTTTCACAGTACTACAGTAATATCTTACTAATATATAAGAAAGAATTCACTGATTTTATATAAAAGTAAGATTTTTATATTTATTAATTAAATCTTTCTATATTATATTTAGGTAATATTATAGAGTGATTGAAAACTGATTTAAATATTTACAGAATAAATAAAATTATTTAAAAAGAAGTAATGTATGACAGACTGTACTTAATTAATAGACTATTTCATTATACTTTATAAATTTCTACTGAAAGCTCTGATTCTCAGTTACTGATTCTTAGCTGAAGAACTTATAAAATTTCTATTCTTTCACTCTAAAGCTCTATTTTATATATTCCGAAATTTCTATTCTTTCACTCTAAAGCTTTATCTTATACATGTATAAATATTCACTTTAATTACTAATTCTCATACTTTCTCTTTTCTTTCTTCTTTAATATTTTTCACTTTTGTTATATAAGATCTATATATTATATCAAACTATTTAATATAGATCTCTTGTACTTGAAAAATGTTCATTATCTTCTCATTAGAAATAATTACTCATTGAGATATCTAAACATGTAACAATGTGTAAGAAATAGAGAAATGAATAATTAGTTAAGTAGATAGACTGACTGTGTAACTGTGTCTGAAATCAGAATCAGAATATTTAATAGTCTTATTATTAATTTAATTAATTTCATTACATGATTTTAACATTAAATAGTAGTCTTATACTGTCTCAGTAAGACTTACTATCTACTCTTATTATATTTTTTAAATAAGATTATAATTTTCACTTCTTAATTTAAATTATTTTTATTGCTTTAAATGACTTTAAATCTCATTTGAGTGTTATCAAAAAGCATTACTTTTTAAAAAATTAAAAATAGTCTAAAAAAAACCTTAAAATGTCTAAAAATAGTAACTTTATACTAAGAATGAGACTAAATGAAATCAAATTAAATCACTTTCTTATTTTTTCTAAGTCATGATGTCATTTTGAGCTCTAATATATAGTCACTTTTAGACTGATTATATGACTATATTCGAGACCAGAAGTAGATTTTTTGATAGTTTTATTATTAATTTAACTAATCTCATTACATAGTTTTAATATTAGATAGTAGTCTTATACTGTCTCAGTGAGACTTACTGTCTACTCTTATCACATTTTTCAAATAAGATCATGATTTTCACTTCTCAATTTAAATTATTTTTATTACTTTAAATGACTTTAAATCTCATTTAAGCATTATCAAAAAGCATTACTTTTTAAAAAATTAAAAATAGTCTAAAAAAACCTTAAAATGTCTAAAAATAGTAACTTTATACTAAGAATGAAACTAAATGAGATCAAATGAAATCACTTTCTCATTTATTTCAAGTTATGATTTCATTTTAAGATCTGATATATAGTCACTTTACATGTTTTTTTAATAACTAGTCTCAGTGAGATTCATGCCAAGAAATGTATGAGATCAGATTAAATGAAATTAAATATGAAATTCATAATCTCAGCAGTCAGTCTAGTCACTTTACATGTTTTTTTAATGATTAGTCTCAGTGAGATTCACATTAAGAAATATATGAGATCAGATTAAATAAGATTAAATGTGAAATTCATGATTTCGGCGGTCAGTCTATCAGCAGATACTAAGTCTCTAAATAGAAGCTTGCTTATTAGTTACTCTGACTCTGTAATAAGATCTTATAAAGAGAATATTAGTAAAAGATCTAAGAGTTCTGATATTTTAAATATATAAGATATTTATATAATCATACTTCTTCTGATTTCAAAGAATTCTCAAATACAGATATTATCTATTTAATAAATAATATAGCTATGTCTACTAATAATATAAGAGAACTCTTAAATATAAGTATAGATATAATATTACAGTGACTCTGAGTAATGTTAAAATTACAATAGTAATAGATAGTTAATATATATAGACTGATTAGCAGATCTATAAATTTCATATTTAATCTAATTTAATTCAGTTTTATACATTTCTTAACATTAGTCTCATCAGAATTAAGCATTAAAAAAACCTGAAAATAAATTATTTCTTTCAGAAATTATATGAAAAATGACCAGATTTAATTCAAGAATAGTGAAATAAGAGTAATTTCTCAGAATAAATAGTGAAAGATGATTATTCTTTCAAAATCAGAATAAGACTGAGACTGAAGATTAAATTCAGTCTTATTCAGTTTATTCAGTGATTACTTATATAATCAGAATTTGATAATAATTAATAATACTTATAAAATAATTAAATATATTCTTGTATAAGTTTATTCTTTACTTTCTTATAAAAACTACACTTCTCTGATATACTATAATCAGAGATATTAAACTGTCTGATAATTTCATATTGTATAATTATAAGTTTCTTAATTATTTCTTCTTATAATTATTCTCAGTGATAGTAATAAATATCTTAGTTTAAGTTGAACTTTTACTTTATTCTCATCTCTATTAATGAAATTATTAAAATATCATATATTATTAGTATAATAGTTGAATATATACTCTTAATAATTTTTTATAACTCTAGAATTTATTTGATATATAAATTTATCAGATAATCTTAAAGATAGTAATTAAATTCAGCTTTATAAGTATATAGTTTTATCTGATTTTCAGTTATAATTAATATATATAAGTTCTGTTTCAAAGCTAGTATTATAATTCTATATAATATAAAGTATTATCAAAAATCATTACTTACTAGAGAATTGTATTTCACTGTCTTTATATCTTTAATATCTACTTATTCAAATCTCTGATAGCTAATATTATAGTAGTCTTAAATTAATTTAATATATAAGTCTCATTTCTTCTCTATTCAATCTTGAGAAGTATAGATATTAACTTAATAGAAGAGATCTAGTAGAGCTGTTATAGTATAGTACTCTATAAAAGATTGTTCAGTTTTACTATAGTAATATATTAGTTTATCTCTTACAGTAATAATAATCTATGCTATAGTATTATTTCAGACTGAATTTCTTTTTAAGTAATTTAACTGCTTCTCAAGATAAGTAAATAAACTATTATACACTTATCAGACTGACTGTAGTATTAATATATAAGTGATTAAAACTATCTTAGTTAGACTAGTGTAAGAATAAGTGCTCGCAGGTGATTATTCAAGTGTTTGCAGCTTGGCGTGATATATACTATTAACTACTAGAAGTATTCGCGGTAGAAAGATAGAATGTAGAGATTAAATGTATAATAGCATTCAAGCTGAGTTATGAATAGTATTCACAAACTTCAGTCTATATAGTTGTGTGTAGTCAAGAGCTGCTAGCTCTATTAATTATACAAGAGATAGAAATAGAGATAAAGAATCTGTAAGAAGTGAGATTTCTTACATACTCTCTTCTCTCTAAGACTTTATTCACAAAGCCTTTCACTGAGTGACTTCATAGTCAGCTCAGCACTGTAGTGATACTCACTAAAAACTCTTCACATCTATAAAAAATCTCAGTGAGAAAAAATCCCTTATCACTGTGAAGAGAAAAGAGTCTATCACTCAGTTTCTTATTCTATAAGATTCTTTATGATCTACAGATTCTTCTCTGACTATCATGCAGATTCATCTTATATCTTTCATATAGAAGAGTTTCAATTGACTCTCAATCATTTTCATGAGATTCTTGTATGATCATCACACAGATTCATCTCACAGATGAATCACTCTTTGTGAGATCATATTCATCAAAGAGAAATATTCATAAGTTGATCTTTTACTTATTCTTATAAATCATTGTTCTTTGACACTGTAGAATTGTGAGGAATTTTTCATTCTTTCATTAACTCTGTAGAATTGTAGAATCAAGATATTCACAGTCTGCAATCACTCTTTATAGTTATATAGAAAGATTCAGATCTGTAATTCACAATCACTCTTATTTACTAGAGTGATCTGACTGTTTCATGAAATCACTCACAGTGTAAGTAAATCTCTCTAGAGTAGTATAAATATTTCAGATCTATTCACAGAATTCTATCTTCTTTTCTCTTTTTTTATAACAGCTTTTATTCTTACAAACTGTGAGTATCTTTATTCATCTGTGAAGTGTTTTCATCTAGATAATAGAGAGAGAGTGTTCCTGATAATATCTGTGTATTGATTTAAGAACTTCTCAAGAATAAAAATTTTCAATTTTAATATCTTTGTAAACAATGTCTGATCACTGCTGAGCTTCTTATGAGCATCTCTGTAACTTCTCTGATCACTTTTTACTGGCTGATGAAGCAGGGACACTGCTGCTTATAACTGTGTCTTCATTCTTCTCAGCTCTGTCACTGCACTCAATCTTCAGATCAGTGACTCATCTCATTTCTCTCTCAGATCAGTTTCTAACTTCAAGTAGTGCAGTCTCTCTCTTTGCTGTAAGTCTTCTTATAAGTAATTTCTTACAGACTCTAGCTAACAGTTCTTACAAAGCTTCTGATGTTATCAGTGTCTTCTGCAGCTCTGCAGGTCTATGACTATCTTCTCTCTGCTCACATAATCTCTGACCAGGTATATGTGAATATGTCTAGGTTCTCTATCAATGATTCTTACACCGCGGCGCATTTCTGCAATTTCATTGCCAATGAAAGATAAGTCTCTGAGTACCTGCAAAATCCAGGTAATCAAGACAATGTGAATGTCATGAATTCACAATGAGAGTTGATCTGAGTAGATGAGTTCTCTCTTCACATCTTAATTATTTTCAGGCTGAATACTTCAGCACAACTGAGAGAGCAGACTCAGCTTTATAAGAGATATCTGATCACATACATAGATAGTCAGCTCTTAAGGTTCTGCTGCAACTGTATATACTCTGATGTTCAGCTTCTCTGAAGTCTGTGCATTTCTGATAATCTTCATATCAAATGTAATAATTATCTGTATCATAGATATAATACTCTCTGCTTCTTTAAAGAGAGAAATTGATAGTTATAAGAGATTTAAGTGTTATAAGTATTAATAATATGAGTATGAGTTTTCTTTATTTTTTCTTTGTTAATCTCTAAATTATATTCATAGCCCTGTTTATTTTCTTATTTTTTAGCTTTAATAAGAACATGATTTCTTCTTCTTTTATGTATATCACAGACTGTTCATCTCAGTAGAAACTCATCATCTTATAGACTAGAGTTCACAAATGATAGTATTAATATCTTTATCACAATCAGGTTCTTAGTGAAGACTGCATTATTCTGACTTATCAGAATTCACAGTATAAAAGTCATGTCTCAGCTTCTGCAGATATCTTATCTACTCAGATGATTCTTAAGTGAACTTATTTATCTTATCAGAATATTCTTATTACTGAATTTTGAATCAGAGCTCACAATCTCACTTCTCTGAGTTAATAATCTCTTTGATCTGATATTCTCTTTCACTCTCTAGTGCTTCACAGACAGAGTGATGAGTCACAGAGTTCTCTTCTAAGAATTTCTTATATTTACAGAGTAAAGAGATATGAAAAACATTGTATATCTGCAACTCAGATAACAGTTTCAATCTATAGAACTATGAGCTAACTTTCTTTATAATCTTACAAGACTCTATCTATAAGAGATTCAGCTTCTTGCTAGATCTTCATATAATGATGTTTTCTAGACTCAGTTAGACTCTATCATCTTTCTTGAAACTCTTTATAATATACTTGAAGTCATAGTATCTCTTCTAATACTCTTGAGTCTTTCTCAAGAATTCACAGATCTTCTTCTGAATCTTCTGAATTCTCTCAGCTTATTCACAGATATCATCACACTCTATAGTGTACTCTTACAGATTTATCAAAATCATTTACAGATGAGTCTCAGTGAGTATTTTAAAGAGGGTTTTATCTGTGCTAATATACTTTGAGTTATTATACACAAACTCTGTGAGTGATAATCAATGTATTCAGTCATTCTAATTGTAATTGACAAAGCATCACAGATACTGTTTCAATATACTTATTAGATATTCTATCTAATCATCTGTCTATTGATAAAAAGTCATACTTAGATCTTATGAGATCTTCAGTATAGTTATCAGATCAGATCAGAACTCTTCTATGAAGATTAATTCTCTGTCTGAGACAATATTTACAGATAATTCATGCAATTGAATTATATCACAGATAAAGATATAAGTTAAATTCTTTGACTTTAAGTTCTTATAAGTGAATATAAAGTGTGTTATCTTAATGAAGTGATTCACTATCATCAGCACACTGTTAAAACAGGCATCATATATGTTCTTGCTTTCAGAGAGACTTATAAGAGTATTCATTTCTAGCTGTTCTCAAGGTTTCTGCAGAATGAGTAGAGGAGTAAGTTCTTTATATAATCTGAATCACACTATTCATAAACTCTGATAAACAGTATAAGAATTCACTATCTTCTTCACAAGTTCTTACATCTTTGACTAGAAGTATTTTCTTATAAGTAACTCATAAGTTCTAGTATCTGTAAAATAACTCACTAGAGAAGAGTTATAATATCTTTTAATAAGTTCTACATGTAGAAACTCATTTATAAGTATATAAATTCAGCTCTCTCTTTGTAAGAGATTATTTAAGTCTCTTCAATTCTTTATTTCTACAGGATTGATCTCTGTCATAAGTAGTTTCTAAATATACTAAGTATATTCATTCTTCAGTTACAGTTCAGACAATCTGAATAGAAGATCTTATGAAGACTTATACTCTGTTTTTTCTTACATCAGATCTTCTGCAGCATTTCTCAAAGCTCACAAACTCTTCAGATTATAGATACTCTCTTCAAGGATTCTCACAGAGATTCTCAGAGTGTTAACTCTCAGTATTATAGAGAGTAGTTATACAGGCTTCTTTTCTTTCTTTTCTCTCTTCTCTTATAGAGAATTAAGAGACTCTTCAGTCAATCTCTTCACAATACTCAGTTTGAGTATCTTATAAAGCTTTTCTATCTTCTCTAGTCTCTCTGTATCTATTATTCTGATCTTCTTAATATAGTCTGATCTGTGAGAGAGTCTGTCTGCTGAGTTCTTAGTTTTCTTAATATATTCTATCTTAAATCAGAACTCATTCAGTCTCTGAGCTCAGTGAACCTGCTACTGTGAGAGTTTCTTGATTGAAGTAAACTATTATAAGCTGTTATAATCAGTTCTAACAGTAATCACTGTTATAAGACTTTTAAAATAGTGATATCAGTGATGAAAGAATTTCACTATCATGAGAAGCTTCTGATTATAAATGTCATAGTTGATCTCTGTGAGTTGCATCTTCTGTGAGAAAAAGATCACTGAAACTCAGTTTTCATTTAACTGTAGTTATAAGACTATTTCTGAAATTATAAAGAAGAAGACATCTGTCTTCAATCTGATTAAGAGCAAGAGATTAAAGTGAAACAGCATCACTGTATTTATAAATATCTGTTTCAATCTTATAAAGATCTCATGAGCTTCTGAGATAAGAAAGTTCTCACAGTTCTTTCTTCTTAATAATCTTTTCATTCTCTATTCACAGAATAACTTCTTCTTATTTTCATTCTTCAGCATGTCTGTAAGAGTCAAGAAGATTCTTATGAATACAAAGATAAATCATCTATAGAAATTCACAAAGCTTAGAAAGATCTGAATCTCATGAATACTAGTTAGCTTCAGTCATAATAGAATAGTCTCAATCTGTGAAGATTTCATCTGAATATCATTCACAGTGATTACATATTCTAGAAAATTAATTCAGTGAGTACTGAAGTTACACTTTGTAAGCTTAATATACAGTTCTGTCTCATTTAAGATCTTCAACACACTTTGTACATGCTCAGTGTGTTCTTTCTTCTTTATAAAGTATATCATCACATTATTCAGATATATTATTACAAAGACATTCAGATATATATGAAGTATTTTATTGATGAAAGACTGAAATATTATAAGAATATTAATCAGATTAAAAGACATCACTAGATATTCAAACAATCTCAGTGCAGTTCTAAAGACAGTCTTTTATTCATTCTCAGACTGTATTCACAGCTGTGTATATATATTGATCACATTCAGTTGTATGAATATGACAGCTCTTATAAGACAGTTGATTACATTCTTAATCAGAGACAGAGAATAGCAGCTCTTTATTATCTTAAAGTTCAGATCATAGTAATCTACACATAATCTGAGATCTTCATTCTTCTTCTTCATGAATATCACAGAAGCTTCTGCAGAGATCTGTGAAGATTGAATAAAGTCATTCTTCAGATTCTTCTTTACATAGATTCACAAGACCTCTGTCTTATAATAAAAGAGCTTATAGATTGATTCTCAGAAGGGTTTCAATTCTTCTATTAAATCTATTATCAGATTCTTCTCACAGTGAGAAGAAAGCTTATCTGTCTTAGCTGAGCTGAATATCTCTGTAAGATCTCAGTATTTCTCTGATATCTGAAGCTCAGTTTTCATGATCATGAGGTTCTCAGACACTTACAAAGTCATTACATAGATAAGCTTGTCTTCTCTAATTAACTCTACAGTATTAACTGCTTCTATCTCTGTGAGTGAGTCTGTCAACACTGATTGAAAGTATAAACCTGACTTACAGATAGCTATATGTGAATTATGTCTTTGAAGTTATATAAGTCTCAAATACATGTCATCTGTGATATTCATGATAATCACAGTTTCTGCAAATCTTCTCCAGGTTTCAGAGAGATCTTATAATTCAAAGATAATTCTCATAAGTCTCTCAGCTCTCAGGTCTGAGTTCTCATACTCTACTTATTATAAGAGCAGATTCTCAGTCTTTATCTTTCAGCTTATTCACTCTGTAAGCTTTAGAGACATTACAGTAACCTGAGATTCTGAGTTCATCAATACTTCTTATACTTGTAAGACAGCAGTACTGTGATGCAGTCTCTCTCTGTAAGCAAGTATTTTCATTGAGAGAGTAACAGATTCAGATGTCAGCTTCAAGACTCTTAAGAAGACTGTTACTGACTCTGTTCATAACTTCTCAAATTTCTATTTTAATTTATTTGAACAGTTTGTATAGAGATATTCTGATTTAGAACAGATAAAGCAGAGTTTCTTTTTCTTGATCTTTCTATTATATACTCTATTTATAGAAGCTTATGAAGCTCTCTCTCTCTGCTCAGCAGTCAGATATGAATCTCTCTATATCTTATTATCTTTTCTCAGCAAATCTGTTCTCTGTTGTTCTAACTCTTGCAGAGCTGATCAGTGATCTGCTCTTCACAGATCTGTGACTCTCACAGTAATCTGTAAGTAATAAATGAAAGTCATCAGTTTCTTCAGAGTCAAGAACTTAGAGTCTTACTTAATAAGCTTATTCTATATATCTTTATTCAGTCTCTTCATGAATATCATCATTCAGGTCTTGTTTCAGAGCTCTGTTTTCACAGATCTCAATTTACATCACAATTTCATAAAGTACTGTGAGTAGTCTTCATCAGATTTCTCATCTCTTTTTCTAATATTAATGATCACAGCTCAGGTGTTCTCTATTCAGCTCACAGAGTCTCTTAACTTATTCTTTAGATAGATCTTAAGAACAGATTATCAGAATCTCTTATAATCATTTTCTAGATAATTCAGTCAGTTCTTGACTTCAGTGTAATAGAGGTCTGTTATTGTATAGATGACAGCTTCTTCATCTTTCATATTACACAGTCAGGCTTGTAAGTCAATTTTAAATACAAACTTATAAAAGCTTTTATAAATTGTGATTTGATAAGTAATCTTAAGTGATTGTAACTTAAGAAAGTTTCTTTTCAGTTCATAAGTGTCTCTGAAGATTATGTCTAGAGACTCAGTTCAAGAGTGTTTATAGACAGTAAGTATTTCTTATAGAAAAATAGCTTGATTCTGTAAGAGATGCTCAAGAATATTCTTCACTGAGATTGATTTATTCATGAGTTCAGAGAATTTCTCTGTCTGAGATGTAGAGAATGATGTTCTGTGAGTAATTGATAAGTTCTCTGAGACTTCTTTTACAGAGATTATTCATAGTTTGAGTGACTGCTTCTGAGTGCCTGCAGTAGAGTTCACAGAGATTGAAGTATGTGAGTTTCTAGTTCTTTCAGTCATAATAAGTGATTGCTGACTGACTGAGCTTGAAATGTAAGAATAAGTGCTCACAGGCAATTATTCAGGTATTTACAGCTTGATATGATATATACTATTAACTACTAGAAGTATTCACAGTAGAAAGATAGAATGTAGAGATTAAATATATAATAGCATTCAAGCTGAGTTATGAATAGTATTCACAAACTCCAGTCTATATAGTTGTATGTAGCCAAGAGCCGCTAGCTCTATTGATTACGCGAGAGATAGGAATAGAGGTAAAGAATCCGCGAGAAGCGGGATTTCTTACAACTAGCCGCCGGAATTATGAATTTCATATTTGATCTCATTTGATCTGATCTCATACATTTCTTGGCATGAATCTCACTGAGACTAATCATTAAATAAACATGCAAAGTGACTATATATCAGATCTTAAAATGAAATCATGACTTGAAAAAAATGAGAAAGTAATCTCACTTGATTTCATTTAGTCTTATTCTTGATATAAAGTTACTATTTTTAGACATTTTAAGGTTTTTTTTAGACTATTTTTAATTTTTTAAAAAGTAACACTTTTTGATAATGCTCAAATGACATTTAAAGTCATTTAAAGTAATAAAAATAATTTAAATTGAGAAGTGAAAATCATGATCTTATTTGAAAAATGTGATAAGAGTAGATAGTAAGTCTCACTGAGACAGTATAAGACTACTATCTAATATTAGAACTGTGTAATGAGATCTGTTAAATTGATAATGAGACTATCAAAAATTCTGATTCTGATCTCAGACACGGTCACACAGTCAGTCTAATCTTAGTTAGAAAGAGAGTAAAATAATAACAATTTTAAGTAACACTTCTGATAGATTTAGACTAAACTAAGTATAGAAATAATATGAATAACACTGTATATAAAAGGTTGAAAAAGAAGATAGTGAAGAGTGTCATACAGTAGTAATAAGATTTTATATTCACTCTATAAAAGATAATATTTTTTTAATAATACTTTTTAATATTACTTTTTAATAATGCTTTTTAATAATACTTCTGTTAATTTTGAATAGATTGACTAATAATTTAAATATTATAGATTTAAAGCATTGTTAATATAATTTATATCTTCTCTAAATAATAATAATAATTTCATGATATTTAATAAATAAATAAATCAGTTACATCACTGAATATAATACAGAATATTAAAATACAGTGAAGTTTAATATATAAGATAACTATTCAGACTCTTCAATTATATCAGATAATTGATCATTGAGTGTAATACTCTGATTAGAAAAAGATTCAGATATTAAAACTTTCTGATATAAAGTAAACTTAGTTAAAATATATAATTAATTTACTATTTCAATTTTATAAGATAACTAAGATTAGACTGACTGTGTGACCGTGTCTGAGATCAGAATCAGAATTTTTGATAGTCTCATTATCAATTTAACAGATCTCATTACACAGTTCTAATATTAGATAGTAGTCTTATACTGTCTCAGTGAGACTTACTATCTACTCTTATCACATTTTTCAAATAAGATCATGATTTTCACTTCTCAATTTAAATTATTTTTATTGCTTTAAATGACTTTAAATCTTATTTAAGTGTTATTAAAAAGCATTACTTTTTAAAAAATTAAAAATAGTCTAAAAAAAACCTTAAAATGTCTAAAAATAGTAACTTTATGTCAAGAATGAGACTAAATGAGATCAAATGAGATCACTTTCTCATTTTTTTCAAGTTATGATTTCATTTTAAGATCTGATATATAGTTACTTTGCATGTTTTTTTAATGACTAGTCTCAGTGAAATTCATGCCAAGAAATGTATGAGATCAGATCAAATGAGATTAAATGTGAAATTCATAGTCTCAGCAGTCAGTCTAGTCAGTAATCACTTATTATAACTGAAAGAACTAGAAACTTATATACTTTAATTTCTATAAACTCAACTGTAGACACTTAGAAGCAGTTATCTAAATTATAAATAATCTTTATAAAAGAAGTTTCAGAGAACTTATTAATTACTTGTAAAATATTATTCTCTATATCTGTGACAGAGAAACTCTCTGAACTTATAAATAAATTAATCTTAGTAAAGAATATTCTTGAGTATCTTCTATAAAATTAAGCTATTTTTCTATAAGAAATACTTACTATCTATAAACACTCTTAAACTGAGTCTCTAGACATAATCTTTAAAGATATCTATAAACTAAAAAGAAACTTTCTTAAGTTATAATTATCTATAATTATCTACTGAATCACAATCTATAAAAGCTTTTATAAGTTTGTATATAAAATTAACTCACAAGCTCAGCTGTGTAATATAAAAGATAAAGAAGCTGTTATTTATATAATAA
Organism: Blastomyces dermatitidis ER-3; assembly: GCF_000003525.1. Classification (NCBI taxonomy): domain Eukaryota; kingdom Fungi; phylum Ascomycota; class Eurotiomycetes; order Onygenales; family Ajellomycetaceae; genus Blastomyces; species Blastomyces dermatitidis. The sequence goes on along the minus strand of NW_025544779.1, from coordinate 837,206 downwards.
CAGATCTCTAATACACTGAAGTCAAGAACTGACTGAATTATCTAGAAAATAATTATAAGAGATTCTACTAATCTATTCTCAAGATCTATTTAGAGAAGAAGTTAAGAAACTCTATAAGCTGAATAGAGAATATCTGAGCTGTGATTATTAATATTAGAAAAAGAGATGAGAAATCTGATAAAGACTACTCACAGTACTTTATAAAATTATAATATAAATTAAAATCTGTAAAAACAGAGTTCTGAAACAAGATCTAAATAATAATATTATAAAGAGACTGAATAATAATATATAAAATAAGCTTACTAAGTAAGACTCTAAGTTTCTAACTCTGAAGAAACTGATAACTCTTATTTATTATTTACAGATCACTGTAAAAATTATAAACTTATAAAGAGTAAATCACTGATCAGTTCTATAAGAATCAGAATAATAGAGAATAGATTTACTAAAGAAAGAAAATAAGATATAGAAAGATTTATATCTGACTACTAAGTACTAGTAAGTAGAGAAAAAGAGCTTTATAAACTTCTATAAATAAAGTATATAATAAAGAGATTAAGAAAAAGAGTCTCTACTTTATCTATTTAAAATTAGAATATCTTTATACAAACTATCTAAATAAATTAATATAGAAATTTAAGAAGTTATAGACAGAGTCAGTAACAGTCTTCTTAAGAGTCTTAAAGCTGATATCTAAATCTGTTACTTATTTAATATAAATATATACTTATAAGAAAAGACTATATTATAGTACTACTACTCTATAAGTATAAGTATAAGAAGTATTAATGAACTCAGAATTTCAGATCACTATAGTATCTTTAAAGCTTGTGAAGTGAATAAACTGAGTGATAAAAACTGAGAATCTACTCTTATAATAAGCAGAGTATGAGAACTCAGATCTGAGAACTAAGAGACTTATAAGAGTTATCTTTGAATTACAAGATCTCTCTAAAACTTGAAGAAGATTTGTAAAAACTGTGATTATCACAGATATTATAGATAATATATACTTAAAACTTATATAACTTCAAAGATATAATCTGTATATAACTGTCTATAAGTTAAGTTTATACTTTCAATCAGTGTTGATAGACTTACTTATAGAGATAGAATCAGTTAATACTATAGAGTTAATCAAAGAAGATAAGCTCATCTATATAATAACTTTATAAATATCTAAGAACTTTATAATTATGAAAACTAAGCTTCAAATATTAGAGAAATACTGAGATTTTATAAAGATATTCAGTTCAGCTAAGATAACTGAGCTTTCATCTTACTATAAGAAGAATCTGATAATAGATTTAATAGAGAAGTAGAAACTCTTCTAAGAATTAATCTATAAGCTCTTTTATTATAAGATAGAGATTTTATAGACTTATATAAAGAAGAATTTAAAGAATAACTTTATCTAATCTTCACAGATCTCTGTGAGAGTCTCTGTAATATTTATAAAAAAGAAGAATAAAGATTTTAGACTATATATAAACTATTATAATTTGAACTTTAAGACTATAAAGAGTTACTACTTTCTATCTCTGATTAAGAATATAATTAACTGTCTTATAAGAGCTATTATATTTATATAACTGAATATAATTAATATATATACATAGCTGTGAATACAGTCTAAGAATGAATAAAAGACTATTTTTAAAATTATACTGAAATTATTTAAATATTTAATGATATCTTTTGACTTGATTAATACTTCTGTAGTATTTCAGTCTTTTATTAATAAAATACTTTATATATATCTGAATATCTTTATAATAATATATCTGAATAATGTGATGATATACTTTATAAAGAAGAAAGAACATACTAAGTATATATAAACTATGTTAAAAACCTTAAATAAGATAGAACTGTATATTAAGCTTAAAAAGTATGACTTTAGTACTGGCCCGGTGGCGTAGTGATTAACTACGCTATCATGAAGCCTCAATTAGCGGCCTTCTCTCCGGGGAATGAATGTCAAGACAGAGCAGATTCAAACTCTGCAAGAGTCATCTTAATCACAGCTTTCACTGTAAAGTTATAAAACAGAATCAGAGACTCTCAGATGCACTACAGTAAATCATTATCAAGCTTAAGATGTTTATCTCAGGAATTCTCAGACACTAATTCTCACTGATCTTAGAGTTAATAGTCTCTCAGATACTTCAAGTTAGATCAGTACTAGAGTGATTGAAGTTTAGAGTATTTGCAGAATAGTAAAGTATTATTAAGCTTAACTAATCAGATCTCATCTCTCTCACTCTAGACACTCACTTCTGAGAAATTAAGATTTAAAAACAATTCAATTAGAACACTCTGAGTCTAGTAAGAATCTAAATAAGATGAAATCTAGATTCTCTTAATAGATGATTAGTGTAAGCAAGACTGTGATGATTAATTGATAGGCTGAAATACTGAGATTGACAGCTGAAAGATTAGAGACTTAACTAGAATTGAGTAGCTCTGATGTTATTCTTAGTGAGAATCTCACTTATGAGTAAGCTAGTTACAGAAGCTAGCTGAGTGATAGCTCTTTAGAGAGAAGAATAATCTCTGAAGCAGGTTTGAGAGAACAGAGGCAGCAGTCAGTTATATAGAGTGTTAAAATATATATATAGCTTAAGATGTAAACTGCAGAGATCTTATTCTATAGCTTTTTACTATACTTATTTCCTTCTATTCTTTTCTATCTATCTATTTAATATATCTATCTTTAAGACTATGTTCTCTTTTTCTTTGTCATAATATTTTTAAATGATTTCAAAGTATCAGAAGATGTTAAAATACTGTAATTTATAAACAGTTTTTATATTCTGAGCTGAAATTTTCTGATTTTATATATCTGAAATTGATAAATGTATAATAGTTGACTCTATAGATATAGAAAAAACTCTGAGAACTAAAGATTCTCAGATAGATGTTATAGTCTCTGACTATATACATCTATAATTGAAGAATAATAATAATAATAATGACTTTAGTACTTACTGAATTAATTTTCTAGAATATATAATTACTGTGAATAATATTTAGATAGAGTCTTTATAAGTTAAAACTATTCTATTATAACTAAAGTTAACTAGTATTTATAAGATTCAGATCTTTCTGAGCTTTATAAATTTCTATAGATAATTTATCTTTGTATTTATAAGAATCTTCTTAACTCTTACAGACATATTGAAGAATAAAAATAAGAAGAAGTTATTTTATAAATAAAGAATGAAAAGATTATTGAGAAGAAAGAGCTATAAGAACTTTTTTATCTTAGAAGCTTACAGAGTTTTTATAAGATTAAAATAAATATTTATAAATATAATAATACTGTTTTACTTTAATTTCTTACTCTTAATTAGATTAAAGATAGATATCTTCTTCTTTATAATTTCAGAAATAGTTTTATAACTATAGTTAAATAAGAACTGAGTTTCAGTAATCTTTTTCTCACAGAAAATATAACTCACAGAGATTAACTATAATATTTATAATTAGAAGCTTCTTATAATAGTAAAATTCTTTTATTACTGATATTACTACTTTAAGAACCTTGCAATAATAATTACTATTAGAACTGATTATAACAGCTTATAATAGTTTACTTTAATCAAGAAACTCTCACAGTGATAGATCTACTGAGTTCAGAGACTGAGTGAATTCTGAGTCAAGATAGAGTATATTAAGAGAACTAAGAACTTAGTAAACAGATTCTCTTATAGATCTGACTATATTAAGAAGATCAGAGTGATAGATACAGAAAGACTAGAGAAGATAGAAAAGCTTTATAAAATGCTTAAACTAAGTATTATAAAGAAATTAACTGAAGAGTCTTTTAATCTTTTATAAGAGAAGAGAGAGAAGAAAAAGAAGAAGTCTGTATAACTACTCTCTATAATACTAAGAGTTAACACTTTAAAAATCTTTATAAAGATTCTTGAAAAGAGTATCTATAATCTGAAGAATTTACAGACTTTGACAAGTACTATAAAAGACCTGATATAAGAGAAAACAGAGTATAAGTCTTTATAAAATCTTCTATTCAGATTATCAGAACTATAACTGAAGAATGAATATACTCAGTATATTCAGAAACTACTTATAATAGAGATTAATTCTGCAGAAATAAAGAGTTAAAGAGATTTAAATAGTCTCTTATAAAAAGAGAACTAAATTTATATATTTATAAATAAGTTTCTATATATAAAACTTATTAAAAGATATTATAACTCTTCTCTAGCAGATTATTTTATAGATACTAGAACTTATAAGTGACTTATAAGAAAATACTTCTAACTGAAGATATAAGAGCTTGTGAGAAAGATAGTAAATTCTTATACTATTTATTAAAATTTATAAGTAGTATGATTCAGATTATAAAAAGAACTTACTTCTCTACTTATTCTATAAGAATCTTGAAAATAGCTAGAGATAAATATTCTTATAAGTCTTTCTAAAAGTAAGAGTATATATAATATCTGTTTTAACAGTGTGCTGATGATAGTAGATTACTTTATTAAAATAACACACTTTATACTCACTTATAAGAACTTAAAGTTAAAGAATTTGACTTATATCTTTATCTATAATATAATTCAGTTATATAAGTTATCTATAAATATTATCTTATATAGAGAATTAATCTTTATAAGAGAGTTCTAATCTGATTCAATAATTATACTAAAGATCTTATAAGATCTAAGCACAGTTTTTCATTAATAGATAGATAATTAGATAGAATATCTAATAAGTATATTAAAATAGTATCTGCAGTACTTTATCAATTATAATTAGAATAACTGAGTGTATTAATTATCACTTACAGAGTTTATATATAATAACTCAAAGTATATCAGTACAGATAAAACCTTTTTTAAGATACTTATTAAAACTTACTTATAGATAATCTTAATAAATCTGTGAGAGTATACTATAGAGTGTGATAATATCTGTAAATAGACTGAGAGAATTCAGAATATTCAGAAAAAGATCTGTGAATTCTTGAGAAAGACTTAAGAGTATCAGAAGAGATACTATAACTCTAAATATATTATAAAGAGTTTTAAGAAAGATAATAGAGTCTGACTAAATTTGAAAAATATTATTATACAGAGATTTAATAAGAAGCTGAATCTCTTATAAATAGAGTTTTATAAGATTATAAAGAAAGTTAGCTTGTAGTTCTATAGATTAGAACTGTTATCTAAGTTACAGATATATAATATTTTTTATATCTTTTTACTCTGTGAATATAAGAAATTCTTAGAAGAGAACTCTGTAACTCATCACTCTGTTTATAAAGTATTAGAGAGTGAAAGAGAATATTAGATTAAAAAGATTATTAACTCAGAGAAGTAAGATTATAAGCTTTAATTCAAGATTTAGTAATAAGAGTATTCTAATAAGATAAATAAGTTTACTTAAGAATTATTCAGATAGATAAGATATCTGTAAAAGCTGAAATATATCTTTTATACTATAAATTCTGATAAGTTAGAATAATATAGTTTTCACTAAGAATCTGATTATAATAAAGATATTAACACTGTTATTTATAAATTCTAGTCTATAAAGATAATAAGTTTCTACTGAGATAAACAGTTCACAGTATATATAAAGAGAAAAAGAAATTATATTATTATTAAAGCTAAAAATAAAGAAAAATAAAAACAGAGTTATGAACACAATTTAAAAATTAATAGAAGAAAAATACAGAAAACTTACACTTATATTCTTAATATTCATGATATTTAATTTCTCTGTAACTATCAATTCTTCTCTTTAAAGAAGCAGAGAGTATTATATCTATAATATAAATAATTATTACATTTAATACAAAGACTGTTAAAAATACACAGACTTTAAAAGAGCTGAATATCAGAATACATACAGTTGCAGTAGAATCTTAAAGACTGATTATCTGTATATATAATCAGATATTTCTTATGAAGCTGTATCTACTTTCTCAGTTATACTGAAGTACTCAGTCTGAAAATAATAAAAATACAGAGAGAGAACTTATCTATTTAAATTAACTTCTATTATAAATTTATAGTATTCACATTATCTTAATTATTTAAATTTTGCAGATACTCTGAGACTTATCTCTTATTAATATTAAAATTACAGAAATGTACTATAATATGAGAACTGTTAATAGAGAATCTAGATATATTTACATATATCTAATCAGAGATTGTATAAGTAGAAAGAAATTAATTATAGACTTATAGAACTGCAGAGAGTACTGATAGCACTGAGAGCTTTATTGAAATTATCAGCTAGAGTCTGTAAGAATCACTTATAAAGAGACTTATAGTAAAGAGTAAAACTATACTACTAAGAGTCAGAAGCTAATCTGAGAGAGATACAGAGTTAATCACTAACTTAAAAATAGAGTATAATGACAAAGATGAGAGAAGTGAAAATACTATTATAAATAACAGTATTTCTACATTATCAGTTAGTAGAAAGTGATTAGAAATATCACAGAGATACTTACAAGAAGCTTAACAGTAATTAAATATTATTTATAAAGATATTAAAATTGAAAAAATTTTATTCTTAAGATGTTCTTAAATTAATATATAAATATTATCAGAAATACTCTCTCTCTATTATCTAAATAAAAACATTTTACAGATAAATGAGAATACTCACAGTTTATAAGAATAAGAGCTATTATAGAAAAAGAGAAAAGAAGATGAGATTCTGTAAACAGATCTGAGATATTTATACTACTCTAGAGAGATTTATTTATACTATAAGTAATTTTATAGAATAGTCAGATTACTCTAGTAAATAAAAAGTAATTATAAATCACAGATCTGAATCTTTCTATATAACTATAAAGAGTAATTATAGATTATAAATATCTTAATTCTATAATTCTATAAAGTTGATAAAAGAATGAAAAATTTCTTATAATCTTACAGTATCAAAGAATGATAATTTATAAGAATAAGTGAAAGATTAACTTATAAATACTTCTTTTTAATAAGAGTAATCTGATAGAAAGTAATTCATCTATAGAATAAATCTGTATAATAATTACATAAGAATCTCATGAAAAAATAATTAAAGATTAACTGAAACTTTTCAGATTAAAAGATATAAAATAAATCTATATAATAATTATATAAGAATCTTATAGAAATGATTAAGAGTCAACCGAAATTCTTCTATATAAAATATATAGAATGAATCTGTATAATAGTCAGAGAAAGATCTACAGATTATAAAGAATTTTATAGAATAAGAATCTGAGTAACAGACTCTTTACTCTTTATAATAATAAGAAATTTTTCCTCACTGAGATTTTTTATAGATATAAAGAATTTTTAGTGAGTATCACTACAGTACTGAGTCTGATTTTATGAAATTACTCAGTAAAAGACTTCACAGATAAAGTCTTAGAGAGAGATAGATATGTAAGAAATCTTACTTCTTACAGATTTTTTACCTCTATTTCTATCTCTTATATAATTAATAGAATTAGCAGCTCTTGACTACACACAACTATATAGACTGAAGTATGTAAATACTATTTATAACTCAGCTTAAATACTATTATACAATTAATCTTTACATTTTATCTTTCTACTGTAAATACTTCTAGTAGCTATCAGTACATATCACATCAAGCTGCAAACATCTGAATAATCATCTGTGAGTACTTATTCTTATATTACAGCCTGTGACAGTGATAGTGAACAGAAGAGCAGTATCTTTCAGAGATATATATATAGAAGAGAATATGTAATTTAAGACAGTCTTTACAACTGTAGTAGAAGCAGCCTCTCAGATATTATAAATAAAATAGACACAGTAATTAATTATTACTGTATAAAATTTTTAATCATTTTCGTCAATTATTTTAAATTCAATTATTTGATAATTCTTATTATGAAGAAGTTCAAAGTCAAATTCTTTATTCATAAGTTAGTTAAAGCTTAAGAGATTGTAGAAGATTACTGATAAGTAGTAAACATTCTGCAGATTCAATTTCATTTCATTTATATAAATATAGATCTTATTAATATCAGTTGATATAATTAACTTCTTATTAATTTCTTCTACAGAGTCAAGTTCTTCTTTATAATCTGAAGAGTATATATTTGAATACACTCTCATCAGATAATATAATATAGAAGACTACAGTGTCTAGATATTATAGAAAATCTCTACAGATTATTAACAGAGTCTTCTCACTTATTACAGATATATCTTTTATAGTTTTTATAAAGCTATCATTCTTAACTTTTTTCTCAGAGATTATATACTTTTATATATAATATTTAATACTAGAGTAATTGATATTTTATCATTTCTGTGATTGAGTCTTTCAATTCTTATAGTAGCAGACTGTTTCAGTATAATCTCAGGAACTGTAATATTTACATTTGAGATCTGAGTTAAACATACTCTTTTAATAGATATAGAGAGTGTTTTCTCTTCAATTATCTATAGACTGCTGTTTCTTAAGCTTCTCTACTTCAGTGAGTTCTGCTTTACTATTATTATTATTATTCTTTTTCTTTTTCTTTTTCTTTTCAGCTTCTTTCACTAATATTTTCTTTTTATTATTATTTAATCTGATAACTGTCTTGTAGCAGATAAGATTATTAAAATTAATCTCAGAAACAGATATCTTTGAAATTTCTTAACATAGATTCTTAAGATAGATTTAAATAAATATTTATACATGAGTCTTCAGATTATATATAAATTATTAAGTGAGAAAGTCTTTGAATATTGATCAGTTGTGTGTATTAATTTCATTTATTATCACTTATCAGTGCTTTATATATAGTGTGATATTATCATTATAATCAGTAATTATTATAGTAGTGAGTCTATATTTAATCTTTACATTTTATCTTTCTACTGTGATTCTGTGAATACTTCTAGTAGCTATCAGTACATATCATGTCAAGCTGTAAACACTTGAATAATCGCCTGTGAGTACTTATTCTTACAGATGAGTATGTAATCTGTATATTTTTAAGATTTAATCACATCAGATCTTCTATCTTATATTACTCAGTAGAATCTCAGTGAATATTGACTTAATCTTTCTAGTCTTATTTAGTACCTATTATAAAGGCTTCTACTCAGTTATAAGCATCTCAGAGCTTCATTACTATATTATCAGCAATTTAAATCAAACTGCAGAGATTCAGTATGAACTGTATAATCTTTAGAAGATTTAACACTTTCATATAATAACTATATATAAGAAATAACAGGCTTATATCTATTGAAATAGTATCTCAGTCATTGATAACAATCTCTATGTGTAGAAGAAGATTATATCAATCATTTTATAAATAATTATAGAACTTATAAAGATAGTTCTTTACAGTCTGAATTATTCATTCTAATATATTATCAGTCTCAGAGTGATAGATAGTTAATAAATAGTATATAATCTTGAGAACTTAATAGATTCTTGTTTATAGAGTACTTATAAATTGACAGTCTTAGTCAGATACTATAGATCTCAGTAAGTTATATATCTGATAGAATAAACTATATAAGAAGACTTCAGTGACTTATTCAGTATTTATTTTATTATAAGATTTCAATATTATATCTTTACTCAATCAGTTAATGATAATTAGAATACTCTTGTAATTCTTACTCTTAGAGAGATTGATAGTGAAGTTAATTACTATATCTTACTAGATTCTATCAGAGATATTAAGTAATTTCAGTAGATCTTTTCTACAGTTCTTTTATAAGATAACAGAAGAATAACAGTTACAGTTTCAGATAAAATGTCTGATACTGTTTAATATCTCAGATCAGTAGAACTCTTAAGAGATTATTTAATACAGTTATTTATAATCTGAATAACTGATTATATATAAATCATGTATCTCTTATATTATCTGAGTGTATAAGAATTTCTCCCCGGTGGCTGAATGGTTAATGCGGCCACCTGGTAGCGCCTTGGCGTGGGAAACCAAGGCGCGTGGGTTCGAAACCCGCAGGGATACATTAAATCCGGAACTTAAGCACCTCAGGTTTCTAATAAATACAGAGGTGTACAAATCGCTTCAATGAATCGCTCTATGTTCCTGGGCTGGGAAGTTATTATCGCATGTATCTAATTGTCACTTCTTTGTATTTTCCTATGTTCTTGTTATCTTGGTGTGATCTCAACACCTGTATTTCCTCCTGTATAACCAACACTTGACCTGTATTTAACATCACGCAAGGACTCATCATAAGCTCCGCTTGCATATGAGTATAATGAAAGAATAATAATAATAATAATAATAAGTGTATAAGAATTCAGACTCAGAGACTTAATATTATTTATAAAATTACAGAGTATTATTATCATTAATTGAATATTCTAAGATGTCAGTCTTTATATATAGTTCTGAAGAGAATTAAGATACTTTTTATTATACTGCTTTAGTGAGAGTCTGAAGAAGTTTATTAGTTTAAGCTATTATACATCACAGTTTTTTCAGTGAAGATTCAGAAGAAGTTGAGATATCAGTGATAGTTTAGAGAGAAGATATTTTAATCAGAGAAGTATATATAGTATCACAGATTATTTTATTATAATTAACTAGTATCTTTGAATTCAAGAGTTAATACTCTCAGTTTATTCAGTGAGTATCTGTTATATCAGAAGATATATCTTACTCTTATTATAAGAGAGCATCTGTTATTGAGTTCTGACTGCTAAGACAGTAGTATATAATAAAATAAAAACAGTTTAATAGCTCAGATTATTGCATCTGTTATTCAGTAAGCTTATAGATAAGTATAAAATACTTAAGATTTTTATAATCTGTGATTATCTCAAATTTAAAGATGCTTCAGAGTTGAGAGTCTCATTCTTCTAGATAGTATACTATTGTGAGAAGTTTCTTATCATAGATCTTATAATTATATTCAGTGAAACTCAGTTTCTTAGATATGAAAATATATAATTATAAGATATCTTTATTATTATATTATAATATAGCTCTCTCTGTAACATAGTCAGAGAAGTCAGCTTTAATAACTATTTTATAATCAGAGTTAAATATTATTAGTAGAGAGATATTAATAGACATCTTCTTTATCTATGTGAATACAGCTTCAGTGTTTACTAATTATTGAAATACTAAGTTCTTCTTAATAAGTTCTGTAAGTAATCTTATACTATCTAAGAAGTTTTATATAAATTATTGATAGAAGTTAGCAAATCTGATAAAGCTTTATATATCTTTTACAGTGTATAAAGTCTCTCATTCAAGAATAGCAGAGATCTTTTCAGAATTTATTCAAATTCTCTTATCAGCTTCTATAATAAAATCTGGATATTTCATACTCTTAACTTTAAAATCATACTTATGTATATCTATCAGTAGTTCTACTTCTTGTAGTTATTATAATACTTCTGTAAGAGGCCTACGCTGAATAGATTGATATTATATTGATAGATCTTATATAACAAAGAGAAAAACATTAGAGAAGGAAAAGAAAGAGAAAGTGTGAGAATCAGTGATTAAAGTGAATATTTATACGTGTATGTAGTGATGTACACAGTGAGACTTCAGAGTGGAAGAATCTATACGCGTTTATAGTAGCTGAGAATTGATAATCAAGAATAAAGTGAAGAATCTGTACATATTTATAGCAGTCAAGAATCAGAGTGTATGTATTTGAGAATGAAGTGATTGAAATCTGTGAAGTGTAATGAAATAGTCTATATGATTGATCAGGTGCAGCTCATCACATTAGTTCTCTTCTTTTAGAAGCAGTTCTCATTGATCAAGAGCTGTTGTTTCAGATAATGCAGAACTCAGAGTTCAGATCAGTTGATTATAACTGACTCATTTCATAAAATATTATTGACTGCGGCTGTGAAATCTCTTATCAAGAATATTCTCAATTTCTTACTCAAGCTCATTATCTTCTTCTATGATGTCTGGCAGCTATTAGTCAGAAGTCAGTTGAGAAGAGAATGAGTCAGTGACAGTGCAGCAGAGCAAGCTTGTATAAAAGATATTATAAATCTCTGATAATATATTAAGACAGTAGTTATAGCTATCTAGAACTTCTATCACTTTATACTTGATATAATGATAATTCAGTATACAAGATGAATGTGTAATCTGTATATTCTTAAGATTCAATTATATCAAGTCTTCTATCTTATATTATTTGATAAGATCTCAGTGAACATTGATTTGATTCTCTTAATCTTATTTTACAGTTGCTATGAAGGTCTCTGCTCAGTTACAGATATCTTAGAGCTTTATTATTATATTATCAGCAATCTGAATCAGACTGTGAAGATTCAGTGCAAACTGTGTAATCTCTAGAAGATTCAACATCTTCATATGATAACTATATATAAGAAAGAACAGGCTTACATCTGTTAAAACAGCATCTCATTCATTGATAGTAATCTCTGTGTGTAGAAGCAGATTATGTGAATCATCTTATAAGTAATTACAGAACTTATAGAGATAATTCTTTACAGTCTGAATTATCTATTCTGACATATCATCAGTCTCAGAGTGATAGGCAGTTAACAGATGACATGTAATCTTGAGAACTTGACAGATTCTTGTTCAGAGAGTACTCATGAATTGATAACTCTGATCTAATACTATAGATCTCAGTAATTCATGTATTTAATAGAATAAGCTTCATAGAAAAGCTTCAGTGACTTGTTCAGTATTCATCTTATTACAAGATTTCAATATTACATCTTTACTTAATTAATTCACAATGATTAAAATGTTTCTATAACTCTTACTCTCAGAGAGATTAATAGTGAAGTCAATTACTACATCTTATCAGATTCTATTAGAGATATTAAGCAGTTTCAGCAGATCTTTTCTACAGTTCTTTCATAAGATAATTGTGGTTCGGAAGAACGTACGACCGTCGGATAATAACGCGGCCGCTTCCGAACTTGCTTACAAGTGTAAAGGGGCCATAGCGGCCACTAATTAATTTAGTGTATAATATATAAGAAGTCAGTGTACATCTATAATTATATGCTGACTCAAGCAATCTTTGAATCACATCTGATAGCATGTTTAAAAACTGATGAGAAGTGCAGACTTCTTCAGAGCATGATAATTTCATCTACAAAGCAATTTATAATTATCATATCAGTGTGATTCTAGAACATCTTGAAAGATAGTATATAAAGAGTAGTGAGTGAAAGTGTATCTGATTAATACTGCTTCACTTATTAAGAGAAAACTTCACACTCAAGTGAATGTCACAAATGTGAATGAATAAGATGTGAGAAAAGAAATGAGAGTGATGAATCAGATTCAAAGAAGACTGCTCTTCACTTAGAAGAATAAAAGAGAGAAGTGATTATTATCAGAGTTATACAATAATAATAGAAATTATATAATAATATAGCAATATAACAATATAGTAATATAATGATAGATATTGTATAATTAATGAGAAATCACTAAAATGAATATCTTCTCTAGTTAATATAAATAACATTCTTCTCTGCTATTTGAATCAGAAGATATACAGAATCTCTCAGAGAGTTTACTTAAAACAGTAAGAAAAACAGCTGAAATCACTGAATCAGAATCAAAGCTCTGTATATATATGAGAATTCTAAATGAGATCAAGGCCTTGCATACACAGTGACAGACTGAGATAGAAGTTAAATAACAATTGACATTTACTGCAGATCAAGTATTCACTATGAAGAGCTTCACTGATATAATCATTATCATTAATAAGAATAGAGTCATGGATAATCAACCGCTCCATCACGAACTCGCTCGATTTTTCGAATAAGAACCCGCTGATAGATTCATTGAAAAGCCCTCGATCATACAAGCATTCTGACCCCATCGCTGACCGCATACCCTGTGTGGTGATGAAGTTATCCAGCCAAACATGAACCAGACATTGTTCAAAACTCCTGTGTGGGATTATCCCCTGTTCTTCCCTACCACACCACAACCCCGGGCCAAATTGCCATACAAATTGTAAGGTGAAGAGACCTAGTCATATGCATCAATCTTCTCAATTTTGAAAGATCTCTGATCTGTAGTTGTAAAGATATCTGAGAAGTGATCTCCGCGAAAACCCTGTCCATCTTTGATGTTTCAAAACATCAATACCAAGTCTCACCCTCATACCGCTCTTCTCAATCTGGCTCATTCTCAGCAGAAAAATACAAAAAGATATCTTGACAATAATATTAAGTATATAATCAATGAATACTTCTGAAGTGCAATCTTCACAGTCTGTCATCAGTGTATCTAGACTTCAACATTAAGTTTCATTCTTATACTATCTCTCTCAATCTAACTCATTCTCAGCAGAATAATATAAAAAGATATCTCAGTAACAGTATTCAATATATAATCAGTGAATAATGAGTTAACAGCACATTAATAACTATAAAATCAGTATACTTCAAGATCTGACTGAGTCTTTGATCCCTGCATAGTGAGATATATTAAATCTAGTTTTAATATCTCAATATTCAATAGATTCTGTAAGAGATTGAGAACAGCAATACTAGATTTCTATTGAATTTGAGAATTAACTTTATATTGATATAATCATTGACAAAGTCTTCTATTTTAAGATATAAATAACCAGTTCCTCTACATTCTGCTGATAATATTTATATTATTATATAGAAACAGACTTATATTCTCTATAATATCAAGACTCTGAAGAGAGAAAGTCTTGATAGAGAGTATACAGTAGTGTATATCTTAGCAGTTTCTATCTCATTCTTCTGCAGCAGTTAATGCAAAAAAAAGATCTTAGAAATAGTTTTTTACTTCTCTTGAAAAAGTAAGATATTTTTCTCTGAATTTTATATAATATTCTTATAAAGAATAAAAAACAGAGCTGTTTTCTGTTATAATTTCATATTCTTTTAAGTAAGAATTACTTTTTCAGTGACTGAAGAGCTTTTATTAATACTTAATTCTTTTTTACACTCTTTATTAACTGATTTGAGTTGCACACTTGTTGTGTGAGAAGAATTGAATAATTTAGAATAAAATTGAATAGTTTTAATCAATTTCTCTGTAAAAAATTAATTTATTTTTTATTAGTTTTTCTCTTAAAAACTGTTATATTATCTGATTTATTATTAATTGATATTATACTTTTTCTCACTGTATCTTAAGAAAGAGATTATAAAGATTTTATTAATTTATCTTAAAAATCAATTTTAGTTTATTAAATTTTCTTCAAAAATCTAATCTAGTTACTGAACTAGTGTGAAAAAAATCAGATATTTTATATATAAAAGTCTTTTATTCTTCTTTTGAAACAGTCTGATCAACTTTTCATTAAGTAAGAATAATGAGTTCAAAAATACACTCTGTTGATGTGGAAAAAGATGCTTTCTCAAATGCTATTTCTAAGATTGAAATTCTGAAGAGAGAAAAGAAAGAAGAAATAGAGAAATAATAAGTTCTTGAAATACAGAAACTTGAAAAAGTAAGTAAGATTCTTAGAAAGCAGTGTCTGAGTGAGATGAATGAAGAAGTTCTGTTAATTCTTTATACTCAGACTAGATAACTACAGAAGATGATCAAGTTTAAACTTGAAATCTCAAACACAGTTTAAAAAACATTGAAAATTCCTAGTATAATCACTGACTCTTTATCTTGCTTTTCTTCTTCTTTTTTTTCTACTTCTTTCTCTTCTTTGAATTAGAAGAAAATATATACTCAAGCAGCTGAATCTGCTATCTCTAAATCTGCTATCTCAAAATCTGCTCAAAATCCTGAGAAAACTGAGAAGAATACTGCTCATATCTCTATTCATAGAAAAGTGAAAAAGAAAATGTAAAAAGAGAAAAACTTTCAAATCTTCAGAAATAGAAAACTTATTCTCAAAGTCTTAAATCAGAACATTCTGCAAAGAAACAAGCTAAACTCAAATCTCATTTTCAGAATCAGAAATGAAATTAATCAGTAGTTCTTTTCTCAGTTGATAACTAATATTAAAGTTCAAAAATCAGTTATAGCTTCAATTGAGTTATTATTCTTTAAAAACTTCATCATTCTGACTATAATGTCTGAATTCAATACTGAATTCCTTATTCAGAATGAGAATCTTTAAAAGTCAGTAGTAGAATCTTTGCTAAATATAATAATTCTATCTAAAAGAGATGAAAAGTGAGACAAATTTATTCTTTATAATATTTCAGTTGAAATTTTTGACTGTGAAGAAGAAATGCTACTTCTCAAAAATAAATTGAAAGAATACAACTCTATTCAACTGAGAAAGAAGTCTGTATAACTAAATTCAATTAAGTTCAGATAAAGCAGAAGAAATGCCTCTGTTCTAGTATATATAAAAACACTTAAACAGTCAAAGATCTCTGAAGTAAGAGTAGCAGATTTGAAAATAAGAGTTCATGAATATAAAGACTCAAGAATGAATCTCAAAGCTTAAACACAGTGTTCAAACTGTCAAAGATATGAATACTTTATAATCTTATATTTTAGAGACTCAAAATATGCATTCTGTATCAGAGATCATAAAACTAGTGAGCATAAATATGAAACATGCTCAAAAGGAGATGAAATATGTTAACACACTCTACTTAAGTACTCTAATTGTAAAGAAAAATATGCATCTAGCTCAAAAGAATGTATATTTACTTCTAGAACTCAAAAGAACTGAAGAAAAGATAAAGCTCAAAGTCAATCTAGAACTAAAGAGAAGAGTCAAGTCAGTAGACTTATAACTGTAAGCTCAAAAAGAAGAAACTCTCAACTATCTAAATCTTCAAACTTCAATTCTTCAGCTAAATATAAACAGAATTTGAATCCTCAAACTTCTATTAAGATTAGAGAATTGAGAAATGACTCTGATGATAAACTAGATATAATACAAGCAGTTGAGATCCCTACTTTTCAAAATAGCTATAATCTACTATCTGATAATAGTGACTAGATTCTACTCTATCTCTACTCTCTTTTAGTATGAATATACAACAAAAATAACAAAAAAATTTTAAAAACTCTTTAAAAATCACATTTATTCAAAATAATGTGAATAGAAACTTAAATTATATTTATTCTTATCTTCAAATTGTATTTGAATAAAAAGTTGATTTTATACTACTTCAGAAACTGAATTTTGATGCTGAGTAAAATTACATTATTTCACATTCAAGCTACTACTGCTTTCTATCTCAAAAGTCTGAGATAAAGTCAAGAGTAGTGATCTATGAAAGAAAGAGATTAAGATATCAGTTTAATCTAAGATTTGATATTATATCTGACTCTGATATTCTGATGAGTGATATTATAGATAAAGAAAATGAGTTTGATACTATACAGCTTATAAATATCTATAATGAAAAGTTATTGAAGAAAAATAATAATATCTGAATAATTAATAGAGAATTTCTGAACATAACTTTATCAAGAAACTCTATAATTGTAGGAGATTTTAATACATATCATCTCTGATAAAATTCAGAATGTAAGAGAGTAGTAAGAGCTGATAATCTAGTTGAATGAATCTTTGAGCATTCAATAGATTTGATTAATAAGTCTGATTAACAAACATTCTTTAGAAAAGATATAAAACAGAAATCTATTATAGATCTAATCTTCATATTATAAAATCTAATGAAAAGAAGACTTATAAACTGATTTATTAATTCAAATAAGACATCAGAATCAGATCATGAGATTATTCAATTTAATATTGAACTGAGTGAAAGATAAATAAGTGAAAATTCTCTTCTCTCTAATCAGTTTAACTTTGAAAAGGCTGATTGAAAAGCAGTTGAAGAAAGTATAAAACTGTTAAAATCTGAAAGACAGAATAAGCTATATTGAAATTCTGGTCAAGATATCTCAAATGAAATGCTTAAGAATAGAGTGAAGCTTATTACATCTATTATTCTAACAAGTGTTAGAGATAATATTTCAAAGAGAAAATCTTCTAAGTATTCAAAATCTTGATGAAATGAGAATATCTCATCTAAAAGAAAAGAATTAGCTACTGCTAGAAGAGATTGAAAGAATAATATAATATCTGATGAAGAGTTCAAAGCTGTCAGAAATGAATATTTTTCAAATATTAAAAGAGCTAAAACAGACTGCTGAAATAAATTTCTTAAAGAACTATAAGAGAAGAAAGTTTTTAAAGCTTTTAACTATATTAAAACAAGAAGTGTAGCAAAACTTCCAGTCTTAGAATATAAGTTTCAGAATGAATTATATACAGCAAACTCTTTTAAGAAAAAATATCAAGCTTTTATAAGAATTCTGTTTCAGAACTTATCAGATTCAGATTCAGATTCAGAGAAAGAGAATATATCACTTATTAACTATATTAATGAAAATGACTGGAAATGACCTGATCTTACACAAGATGAATTAGAGTCAGCTATCTTCTCAAGTTCTGTTAAAACTACTGCAGAGTCTGATTCAATTAATCACTTAATTATTCAAAATACATATTCCTACTTAAAGAATGAATATTTTGAGCTCTTTTTCAATCTCTTGAAAAATGAATATCATTCTGAATGCTGAAGAGAAGTCACTGAAGTGATTCTTACAAAATCTAATAGAAAAACTTCAATTTCTAAGTTATATAGAGTAATATCTCTATTGAACTGTCTAGAAAAGATTTTAGAAAAGATAATAACTACTCAACTATCTTTTATAAGCTCTATTAATAACTCTCTTTTATTCAGTGAATAAATGAGAGATAGAAAATAATATTCTGCAATTGACACTGTTCTCTCAGTTGTTCATAATATTCAAAGAGCAAAGTATAAAGATCTGATCTCAACTGCAGTTTTTATTGATATAAAAGAAGCATTTAATCATGTTTCAAAGTCAAAGTTAATTCAGACTTTAAAGATGTTAAAACTGTCACTTTCTCTAATAAAATAAGTTAACTGTTTTATATCTAAAAGAATCATATAACTTTTCTTTAATGAAATGAAATAAGATAAGACTGAGATAAAAATAGAGATATAATAAGAATCTTCAATCTCATCTATTTTATTTGTAATATACACTGCATATCTATTCAAAAATAGAAATATGAGAATAGTGCAATCTCTGAGTTATATAAATGATATTGATCTAGTCTACAGCTCAAAGACTATTAAAGAGAATTTGAAAGTGATTGAAGAAGCTGTAAAGAAAATCTTTATTAGAGCAGATATCAATCAAATTCAATTTAATATGAATAAAACTGAGTTAATTCATTTCTTTTTTAGATTCAATGAGAAAGAACTATCTCTAACTCTTTTAAATAGAGAGATTAAACTCAGTGTAAATATCAAATGATTAGAAGTATAATTAAATTTCAAGTTAAATTTTAAATATCACATTCAACAAAGAACTGTCAAGACAGAAAGACTATTAAATAACATAATCAGACTATTAAATACAGAGAGAGATCTATTCTTCCAGACTATGAGACAGTTGTATATAGTCTGTATTACATCAGTAGCTGATTATAAAGTTCAAGTTTGATGAAATAATCAAGAGAATTTCACTGAACTCTTTCAAAGTCTGCAAAACAGAGTCTTGAGAAGAATTCTAGAAGCATTCAAATCATCTTCTATTAAAGCAATGAAAATTGAAGCTTCAATTCCTTCTTCTGCTACTAGATTTGAAAAGGCCTGTATGAACTATGCACTGAGAGTTATAAAGATGAGCTCAAATCATATAATCAGAGAAAGAGTCTCTTCTTCATTTTCATCAATTAACTCTGAAAATGAACTGAATTGAAATAGATTTCTTGATTAGAATGAAAATAATTCTTCAAAGAAAATGTCTTCTCAACTTTACAGACTATGCTCTCTGATTAAAAATCAATTTTCTTCTTTAAATATTGAAAAAGTGAATCATGAGAAGTTATCTCTCTGAAGAGAAAAGCTTGAATCTCTTATAGACTTATAAATAAGTGAACTATTAAAAGAGAAAGAATATGAACAGTATTTGAAGAGAATTTCTACAATTAATATAAAAGACTCTATTCTGATTTATTCAGATGACTCAAAAAATGAGAATCTGAATAGATTAGATACAGGCATTGCTTATACTGAAGATAATATCAATTTTATCTCAGATTTCTGAAATCTAGACTGTGAATCTGAAGTCTTTGATGCTGAACTATTTGTAATAGTGAAAGCTTTCAAACTCATAGAAATAAAATCTTATAAAAGAGAAAATAGTTTGAAAGAGATATGAATATTCTCTGATAGTTAAGCTATTTTAAAAAGACTTAGAAATAGTCAGATTTATAATAATCAAATGAATCTTGAACTGATCTTAAACTCTGTTTAAAAATTCAAAGAAGAAGAACCCCGGGGGGATCCCACTCTACACTGAGTTTCTGCTTATATAAATATTCATGACAATGAATTGACTGATTCAGCTGTAAAAAAGAGTGCAGAATTAAGCAGATCTATTCAAAAAATTATGTTCTGATCTTTTATAAAGAGAAAAATAAAAGAATCTTGTTTAGATAAGTGAAATGAAAGCAGACAGAAATAAAAGAAGAGTATACATTATTTAAAATTTGAAATAAAACCCAAGTGAAAATCTTGTTTAATTAAATATAAAAAGAAAATATTCTCATCTATAATACAGCTGAAACTAGGACATGGCTATTTTAAATCTTATATACAAAGATTTGATGATAGATTTGACTCAATAGAATGCTTATTCTGCAATGCAAATGAGAATTCTGAGTATATTATAATACACTGTGTATTATACAATAGTCTCAGAGTCAGATTGAAAGAGAAGTATAATCTAAATCAATTAAATATGAGATTCTTATTCTCAACTGAGACAGGAATTAAATACTTAATAGACTTTCTATCAGAAACTCAAGCAGCTATAAGAAAATGACTAAATTCAGAATTATCTGAATATGAAGAGAAGAAAATCAATCAGATATAGTCTGTTAAAACAGCTATACACTCTCTTTTAATAATTTGTTTTGTTATAGTCTCTCTTTACTTTATCTTTTTCTTTATCTTTTTCTTTCAATTTCTTTCTATCTATCTATTTAATGTGTCTATCTTTGAGACTGTGTTCTTTTTCTCTTTTCCTTTGTCATGATATTGTCAAATGATTTCAAAGTATCAGAAGATGTTAAAACACTGCAATTTGTAAACAGTTTTTATATTCTGAGCTGGAATTTTCTGATTTTGCATATCTGAAATTGATGAATGTATAATAGTTAACTTTACAGACATAGAAAAAACTCTGAGAACTAAAAGTTCTCAGGTAGATGTCATAGTCTCTGACTGTATACATCTATAATTGAAGAATAATAATAATAATAATAATAATAATAATAATAGAGAAAATCAGATCTTAGATCTGCAGTGAGAGATTAAATATTTATATAAATAGATAACTACACTAAATCTGAAGATCTTATTACAATTATTCACAATCTCTTTAGAAGTATACATATCATCAGAGATCACTGTGCAGAATGAGAATTCAAGTATGAAATATATTAAGTCAGAAGATCTGTCAGAGTTATTAAGCTTTAATAGTGACTGAAAAAATAATGCTGTAATCAGCTGGCTAAGTCAGATATGATCATATTATCAGATTAAATATAAACTCACAGACAGACAGTCAATGAAATTTTAACAAGTCTTAAGATCTGTTATATTTCTACTCAGAAAAGTGAAGTTATTATAAATAACTGATGAAAAGATGAATCTCACAGACTCAGAGTGATATTCATTCTTATAAACATGAAATGAGTTTTTCAAATGAATCTTGTATAACTTTGAGAAAGTGAATATATAAGATAAGTGTTATAAATACTTCACTGAGTGTAGATAAGTGAGTAATCTTATATTATACTTCACACACTTCAGCTTATACTATCTTATATTAAATGAAGAGCTTTCAATATCTTTCTGTTTACAGATTTTCATTCATAATCTTACACTTAAGTTAAGAGTGAAATGAAAATACTTAATTTTATAATCAGACACAGTGAAAGAAGTATATAATAATTCTTATTATACAGAAATAAGTAAGTCAATTACAACAGAAAATACTGCAATTGAGTATATTTTAGCAGAGAACAGATAATCAGACTTCTATAATACAAGTTATACATCTGAATGTGATGAATCTAGATCTGAATATTATCACTAAAGTATCAAATTCTCTGAAAAAGAGATTCTCTGAGTGAAAATCTTGATATTACAAGCATCAAGCTTGCTTCAACTGCAGATATTAAAATCATGATATAAAAGATTACACACAGTATGTGCAGTCAAGAGAAGCAAGAAAGTCAAAAAACTAGTAGAATCAGTGAGCTCAGAGACACTCACTGATATTCTATAAAAAGTCTTCAAAGTGAAAGAGATGTCTGTGTTAGAAGATTCTCTGAATTCTGTGAATATTAAGAGAAAGCAGGCTTCTAACTGAGATGCAGGTAAGAATGAAGCAGACACTCATCTCAATGTCTTGAGACCTGAAATGTTAATTTATAAGAGACACTTGAATAAGAATTGAGAGATGACTGTAAAAGCGTTAGTGAATACAGAAGCTTCTATATAATATATTAATAATTATATAATCTGAAGACTGAAAAAGATTTATCAAGTGAAGAATTTCTGATATATAAGATTATTTAATAACTGATATTTGATATTATCTGCAAGAGTAAGAGTTCTCTTACACTTCAGAGAATAATCTTGTTATATTTGAGTGTGAGAGCTACAGAATATGAAATACAATCTTATTCTCAGACTTAATTAATTTCAAAGATTCAATTCACAGATTCAATAGTGTACATATTATATACAGTTGACTGATAGAAAGAAAATGATTCATACAATTCTATTAACTGATATAAGAAGAACATTTCATGTCTCTGATATAGAAGAATTAAATCTGCTTACACATTAATAAGTAAAGAGAATGATTTATAAGACCTCATTTAAAAGCATTCTGTATGTTATACAGAACTCAGAAGCAGAGAAAATCAAGATAAAGAATATACAGAAGAACAAGCATATAAAGAAGCTTCTGAAGAAGTATGAAAAGATCTTTCAAACAGATCTTTCACTGAAATTATCACTGAAATAAGAATTCATACATAAGATTGACACAGAGAATGCAAAATCAGTCAATCAGAATGTATACTCTCTGTTACAAACACATCTCAAAGAACAGAAGTATCACATCACAGACCTTCTAGAATGTAGTCTTATACAACTCTCATTAAGTGTATGAGACTTTTCAGTTCTATTTATATAAAAGATAAATGAAGAGTGACAGATGTGTATTAATTATCAAACACTTAATAAGCTTATAATTAAGAATGAATATTCATTATCATGAATTCAATAACAGTTGAATACAGTTGAAAACATCTGATATCTATTAAAGATTGATCTTCTCTCAGAATACTGACAGATCTGTGTAGATAAACTGTTAGTTCTGTGAACTATGTTTAATACATAATGAGAGAAGTTCAAATTTCTGATAATGTTATTCAGTCTGATAAATATGTCTGTTATCTTTCAAATACTGATGAATACAATTCTTTATAAATAGAATGAAATCTCATGTCTCATATATCTTAATAACATTCTAGTCTTTTCAAACTTATATAATAAATATCTCAAGCATCTTAATAAAGTGCTTATAACTCTGACAGAGTATAAGCTCTATATTAAATTAACAAAGTGTGTGTTTGAAATAGAAGAGTTGAAGTTTATAAAACATGTAATAAGTGATAACTGTATATATCTCATTCTAAAGAAATTGAATGTTATAGTAAATTAATCATGACTGAGAAATGTATATTATATACAATAGTTTCTTAAGTTAATCTCATATTACTGTAGATTTATCAAGGATTTTGTATGAATATCTGCATCACTCTCAGATCTCTTAAGAGAAATGAATGCAAATCTGCAAAAGAAGAAGTTTTATTCAATTATCTGAAATATCACATGCAAAGAGACTTTTCTCATACTGAGAGAATGTATAATAACATTCTCAGTGCTTATTCAATCAGATTGTGATAAATCTTTCTACATTAAAATAGACATATTTGAATGAGCTATCAGAGACACTCTTCTACAGATAAGCAAGAATGACAAGCTGCACTCAGTAATATACAATGATAGAAAACTATCAGATGCTGAGCTCAATTACTCAGTGTATAAAAAGAAATTGCTAGCAATTAAGCACACACTGACATTATGAGATAGATATATCAATAACAGATATATAACAATGATAATCACAGTCTACAGATTACAAAAGTCTCATCTATCTATAATTAATAATAAAATCTTTTAAACACTTAGTACATTGAATCTCAGAGTTTCAAGTGTACAATCTTCATATTAAATATTAAAAGAGATTAGACACTGTAATATCTGATATAATCAGTTACAGATCTGATTTCATGAGTAAGAGTTCTATAAATCAGACATAAGAGAAGTTTGTATTAAATACATTAAAAGAGTATAAGAAATCAGAATAAGTGAACATCATAATCTCTTACTTAAAGAATGATAAGATGTCAGATAATAAGTATCTTATAAAAGTAATAGAAGAGATGCTTCTGAACTTCAAGCTGAGAAAATTGAAAAACAATATTATGCTTTACTGCAATTTAGAATATGCAGAAGCTCTCTATCTAGAATCTTTATTTAGATATAACTTAATAACTTACATGCACAAGAAATTCAGTCACTTAGAAAGCTCTGAACTCATAAGTATACTTAAATCAAGAGTATACTGATCAAGCATAATCAAGAATATTCAGATATATACTTACAAGTGTCTGAATTATCAGGTCATGAAAGAATCTAAGAAAGGATTAGAATGTGAGAAAGTATAATATCAGATAAAGTGTATAATATAACTGTTTAAATGATGAGAGATAAATCTCATAGACATATT
Source organism: Blastomyces dermatitidis ER-3 (assembly GCF_000003525.1). NCBI lineage: Eukaryota > Fungi > Ascomycota > Eurotiomycetes > Onygenales > Ajellomycetaceae > Blastomyces > Blastomyces dermatitidis. The sequence continues at coordinate 812,286 of NW_025544779.1, read as the reverse complement.
ATTATAAACATCAAATGAAAATCAATGAATAATCACTGCTATTGATTATACTACTGACTGATCAGTTATAAAAGCAGTTTCAGAAATAATAGAGAAGATGATGATGAAGTTTCTATATAATAAGATCTATATTAACTATGAAATACTATATGAGATTCTAACTGATAATGATGTAAATCTTATAGAAGAAGTGATGAGGCATTTCATAAGTCAGTTACAGACAAGATATCTTAGAACAATGTTATATTATCCGCGGATGAATAGAAAGATGAAATACTTGAATAGAATCTTGATCAATATGCTGATAAAATATCTAGTGAGTAAGTCTACAAGACTATGAAATGAATATCTCAGACAGATACTATTAATCATACAGATTTAACAGCATGCAGTCTTCAAGTGTTCATCATTCTATCTGTTATATAAATTGCATCCATGCATTCTGAAGAATGCTTTAAAAAAGATGAGAAAGAGAACAGCAGTTGCAGACATAACAGTCATGAATGTAGCAGAAATAGCAGTTATAAATACAGCAGTAGCAGTTGCAGACACAACAGTTGCAGACATAGAATCAAGATTGAAAGAGATCAGTCATGCACATACAAAAGCTAATGAATTACTTCTGAACTGAGCAATTCAATTGAAAAGAATACAAGACTCACTAGTTAAGAAATTAAGTCTCAAGATAAGAATATGAGTGCTTATATATAATAAGAGTTCTGAGAAGTTTCAATCTAGATGATTTAAACTCTATAAAATACTCAAATCACATTCTCTGAGAACTTACACATTGAAGGAATCAGAGAGACAGATCTTATATAACTTAATAAATAGTTCATAACTTATAAAAGTAAAGATGTAAGACATAAGCAGATTATGATTATTTACAGCACTATTATCAGTGTTGAAAAAGAAGAGACTTACAATTGAAAAGTCTTATAAAGTAAGAGAAATTATAGATACTTATAAATCAGATAATCTCACTTATTCTAATCTTTTTATAATTATAAGAAAAGAATGAGAAGCAATGAAGAAATCAGATAAATATCACACTTTAATAAGTGATAAGACTGTAGCTGATTATATGATAACATGCTACAGATAGCAGACACAATGTGATAAAAAGTAATCTCAAAGTAGCAGACTTGTATATGAGTCAGATTATAGAAGAAAAAGAAATTCAGAGTTGAATTTAACTGTTTATATCAGTTCAATTATAGAGATAACAGAGAATGAAGCATCTGAAACATCTGTGAATATATAAGATTAAGTCATCTTAATCTCTGAGAATACTCAGAAATTGAATGAGATTAGTTTTAATGAGCTGTTTACTGTAGTGATCTGAGCAGGTGAAGAGAGACAGTATAATGTATGAGACAGAATTATAAAAGATGAAAGTTGTTAAATCTAGTCACTGAATGCTGTATTATATAGAGATTGTATAAGAGTAGTGACTAGCAGACAAAGAAAAAGTGTAAGAAAAGAAAAGAGATAATGAATTAATTATCAACTGTAAGAGTTAGCTGTAAAAGATAAATATTATTATATATATCTCATTCATTTTTATATATCATATGTTTAATCTATTTTCAACATCATATTATCTGAAAAACATCAAAAATAAAGGAAATCTCAAAACTTGAGATCTGTAAGAGATTCAAGAGCTGTAAGCTGCTCTTATAATAACACTGTACATGTCTCTGATTTCTCTATCACTCTGTATATAACATTAATGTCATTTATCACAAGATTGACTGAAATATCAATATAGAAATACATACACATACATGTAGAAAAACTGAAGAAGAGTACAAAATTCATAGAATCAGAAGTTAGAGCAGAAGAAGCAGAGACAGAAGAAATAAAAGAAGAAGAAGATACAGAATTAGATAAATAATAGTGAGAGTTATCTAAAGCTGAACACTTATAATTCAGTGTGTATACAATCTTCTCTGCAGAGAAGAGAGAGAAAGTGATAAGAGAAGCTTAAGAGTAGAAGAGAATAGTCTCAGCAGTGTTATTATCTTCAATTAAAATAATCTCTGACACTGAAGTAACTAAGAATCATTATTAGTGTATGAAAACTGTAAAATCAGAGATGAGAATAGTTATCAAATAAACACTTACTGATCTTAGAGTTATATATGTAATTACAACACACACAAGACTTCTCAGAAAGAGAGAGAGAGACACAGAAGAATGCAGAAAGTAGAATATAGTATATAAACAGCTTATTCTCACAATGACATTTCAGACAAGATGTATAAGTCTTATACTTATAAGTGTAAAAGAGTACAACATTTATATTTCTGTTTCTGAAAATATGAATATCTTTTATCTGCACTATAAAGTCAGATGACAGATATCAGAGAATAGACTGATATAGATCTATTATTCTGAAGAAATTCATCAGAGTAAATATCTCTGTAATATTGAACTTTACAGTTATAAAAAGTTTCTTAGTATCTGTGAATATTATAACTTTGTACACAATAAAATCTATAATAATTTTTTCTAAGAACAGAAAAATCAGTGTCAGAAAGAAAAAGATGAAAAGAAAAAAGACTTATAATCTTAACACTGTTAAAAGAGAGAGTGATTCTCTGATATGAATGAATAATTATCTCATTATAAATATTTAAAATGAATATAATAATCAGTATCTGTGACTGAGCTTCAGATAGTTGTATTATACACTGTCTTTATACAATAAATTATTCTAGAGATTAGCAAGAAGAATAGAAGAATATATACTGAGAAACATAATTTACTGAGTCTATATAATATTTTCTTGAAACAGAGAGAGCTAGTAATGAAGGTAGTAATAGAAGCAGAAGTAGCAGAAGTAAAGATTACAGAAACAGAAGTAGTAGAAGTGAGAGAATCAGACACAGAGACAGGTGTAGAAGATTAAGAAGAAGTAACAGAGAAAGAAACAGTGATAGAAGAGATAGAAGAGAATACAGAAGACTCAGTCACACATAGTATGAATAATTTCTTTATTATCATATTCTTCAAGTTCTCAATTAATGATTTAATATTGAGTTCACTATCATTGATGAATATGAATCTGTCAACATGTGAAGATTCTATATAAATAAAAATAAATATATTAGTATCTGTGTTTATGCAAAATTATGTCAGAAAATATGATCAGAAACTCACTAAGAAGAAAAACAGTTAAGAGTATATAAGAAGATGAAGAAGATATGTCATTTATAATAATATATTTTGATAATTATTAGAAGATAAACAAGTTTTGATTATATTTCACAATGTGTTATACTTACTGCTAATAAACTGCTCAGTATAAGCACTACAATAACACTTATTATGAGAATAAGAGATTATTGTCAGAAATGCATATAATATAATAGATAAACAGATAGAAAGAGTTGAACAGAAGAAGAAGTAAAAATGTTGAATAATAATAATATTCAATGATGATAATGATGAAGAAGATAGTTAAAGAATGAGAAAAGTTAGTAAATAAGAGATGTAATATAGTGAAAGTTTCTTTATAAGAGTGTATATAAAATACTAGCTGAATCAGAAATAGATTACAAGATTGTGAATACTAGTAACATGCTAATCTGCATGAAGCTAGAGTAGATGTTATAGTCACATGAGCATGACTGAATCTGATGAGAAAGAATTTAATTTGAAAGAATGTATGACTGTTGAATAATAATGCACCTGCTTCTGAACTTGCTTATAAGTGTAAAAAGGTCATAGCAGTCACTAATTAATTTAGCGTACAATATATAAGAAGCCGGCGTACGCCTGTAATTGTACGCTGGCTCAAGCAACCTTTGAATCACATAATGAAAGAATAATGATTACAGTTTCAGATAAAGCATCTAATACTATTTAATATCTCAGATCAGTAGAACTCTTAGAAGATCATTCTATACAGTTATTCATAGTCTGAATAATCAGTTATATACAAATCATTAGACTGACCGTGTGACCGTGTCTGAGACAAGAATCAGATTTTTTAATAGTTTCATTATCAATTCAACTGATCTCATTACACAGTTTTATCATTAGATAGTAGTTTCATACTGTCTCAGTGAAACTTACTGTCTACTCTTATCACATTTTTCAAATAAAATCATGATTTTCACTTCTCAATTTAAATTATTTTTATTGCTTTAAATGACTTTAAATCTCATTTGAGTGTTATCAAAAAGCATTACTTTTTAAAAAATTAAACATAGTCTAAAAAAACCTTAAAATGTCTAAAAATAGTAATTTTATGCTAAGAATGAGACTAAATGAAATCAAATGAGATCACTTTCTCATTTTTTTCAAGTCATGATTTTATTTTGAGATTTGATATATAGTCACTTTACATGTTTTTTTGATAGCCAGTCTCAGCGGGATTCACGCCAAGAAATGTATGAGATCAGATCAAATGAGATCAAACATGAAATTCATGATCTCAGCGGCCAGTCTACAAATCATACATCTCTTGTATTATCTGAGTGTGTAAGAGTTCAGAGTGAGAGACTCAGTATTATTTATAAAATTATAGAGTATTATTATCATCAATTAAACATTCTGAGATATCAGTTCTTATACATAGTTCTGGGGAAAATCAGAGTACTTCTTAATATACTGCTTTAATAAGTACTTGAAGAAGTTCATCAGTTTGAGCTATTATATATTACAATTTATTTAGTGTAGATCTGAAGAATGTTCTGATCAGTAAAGTATGTATAGTGCTATAAATAATCTCATTGTGATTAACTAGTATCTTCAGATTCAAGAGTCAGTATTCTTGATTTATTCAGCATGTATCTGTTATATCAGATGATATATCTTATTCTTATCATAAGAGAGTATCTGTCATTGAGTTCTTGCTGCCAGAGTGATAGTGTATTGTAAAATGAAAGTGACTTAGAAACTTCAATTATCATATCTGTCATTCAGTGAGTTTACAGATTATTATAAAGTATTTAAGATTCTTATAATCTATGATTATCTCAAATTTGAAAATACTTTGAAGTTCAGAGTCTCATTCTTCTAGACAGTGTATGATCACAAGAAGTTTCCTATCATAGATCTCATAATTGCATTCAGCAGAACTCAGTTTCTTAGATATGAATATATATAATTGTAGAATATCTTCATTATTATATTATATTATCACTTCTTCTGTTACATAGCTAGAGAAATTAGCTTTAATAACTATCTCACAATCAGAGTTAAATATTATTAGTAGAGAGATATTAATGAATATCTTCTTCATCTGTGTGAATGCAGCTTCAGTATCTGCTGATCACTGAAATACTGAGTTCTTCTTGATAAGTTCTGTAAGTGATCTCATAATATCTGAGAAGTTTTGTATAAATCACTAATAGAAGTTAGTAAATTCAATGAAACTTTGTACATCTTTCACAGTATATGAAGCTTCTCATTCAAGAATGACAGAGACTTTCTCAGAATTCATTCAAATTCTCTTATCAGCTTCTATAATAAAACTCAGATATTTAATATTCTTGACTTTAAAATCACACTTATTAATATCTATCAGTAGTTCTACTTCTTGTAGTTATTGTAATATCTTCTATATATGTTCTTGATATTCTTTTCTGAACTTATCAGTGAAGATAAGAATGTCATTGAGATATACAGATATGAATTTATTAAGGAAATCTCAGAGTGCTCAGTTAATATACTTCTGAAATATACTGAGAGTATTAGCCAGTCTGAAGAGGGTAACTATTCATTTAAAGAGGTTATATTATGTTTGAAATGCTGTAAGTCACTCATCTTCTTCAGTGATATGAATCTTATAAAATGCAGTGATGATATCTAGTTTTATAAATCATTGAGCTTATTCAATGTGAGCTAGAATTTTATTAATAAGAGATAGTGAGTACTAATCTTTCTTTGTTATTCTGTTCAGTTCTTGATAGTTTACACAGAATCAGAGTTCTTCATCTGATTTCTTTGCAAAGAGAATAGAGATTATGATGAAAGAATTACTAATATATATGAATTCTTTATTCAATAGATCATTGAGTGTCTTTCAAAGAAGAAGAAGTTCATCTCAGAATATATTATAACAAGAGTCTTATAATAATTTGAGATTCTTATCATTCTTCTTCTCTAACTTGATACTGTGATTCACTTCAGAACATCATAAGAGAGATATATTTATAATATTATCTTATCAGAAGATATCTAGATATTCATAATATTATTGAGAGAGTTTTGTATAAGAATCTGTTATTATAACACAGAATAACTTTTCTAGAGCCTTTTTAATATCAGTCAGACTGATAAAATAGATTATCACATAATTCTGCTGTTGACAACTTCTTTTTCAGAGTATTTCATACATGTTAACAGAGATCTGTATCAGATTTATAATCTTGTGAATATCATCTTCATGAATTCTATTATTGTTAGGAAATATCAAGCTTCTGTTTTAAGTGTTTAATAAGATGTCTTGTTCAGATAGTCAGACAAGTTCTGATATAAGATTATAATCAAGATTATCAACTTCATATACATAGGCATTTTCATATTGATATTCTCTCACATCTATAATCAGCTTCATTATGTAATGAGTGTAAATGTCTTTTGAATCATCAAATTCTGTGAGAAGTCAGAGTTTTAATAAGAGAATACACTGAAGATTATAATATCTTACAACTGAAGATTTTATCATTGCATAGTAATATAGACTGCTATCTATCATGACTTTCATATTATACATATTATTAATCACAGTAGATATAAAAATCACATTCATTATCATTTTCTCTTTAAATTATTATTGTCTAATCTCTTTAAGCTTCTGTTTACAAATTTGAACAGAAGCTAATCTTTTTCCTGTTTTATCAAAGTATTCTCATAGTTATCTTCTGAATCTTTCTTCACTGCAATATGATTGATATGAACAGGCACTGATTTATTCTTTGAATAAGAAAACACTGATCTTTCTCTTAATTGAGAAGATGTCAGTCTTTCTCTTAAGTGTGAAGACACATAGATTGATCAGTAGTTGAAAGCAATGTGTTCTAATCAGTTACAGTTAATGTATACTTTATATTGACATTGATCAGTGACTTTCTCAGAAGTGATCTCAGAGACTCAGAAGTAGACTGATCACTGAAATCATGAATTTCATGTTTAATCTCATTTGATCTGATCTCATACATTTCTTAGCATGAATGCCGCTGGGACTGACTATTAAAAAAACATGTAAAGTGACTATATATCAGATCTTAAAATGAAATCATGACTTGAAAAAAATGAGAAAGTGATCTTATTTGATCTCATTTAGTTTCATTCTTAGTATAAAGTTACTATTTTTAGACATTTTAAGGTTTTTTTTAGACTATTTTTAATTTTTTAAAAAGTAACACTTTTTGATAACACTCAAATGAGATTTAAAGTCATTTAAAGCAATAAAAATAATTTAAATTGAGAAGTGAAAATCATGATCTTATTTGAAAAATGTGATAAGAGTAGACAGTAAGTTTCACTGAGACAGTATAAGACTACTATCTAATGTTAAAACCGTGTAATGAGATCAGTCAAATTGATAATAGAACTATTAAAAAATCTGGTTCTGATCTCAGACACGGTCACACGGTCAGTCTACTCAGAAGCCTGTTTAAACAGTGAAAACTCTTACTTATGTATAGATATTTAAATCTATTCAGTTTATAACATCTGCATTATTACTGTTCTTCAGTGCAGATGTATGAGTGACTGAAGTATATCATCTTCTATCACTATTCTGTATACTCTTGAGCTTGATAAGACAGTCATTCAATATTCAGAGCTGTGTACAGAAATCTTCATAAGTCTGGTCTTTATCTACACTTATAAGAGTCTGTAAGAGTTCAAAAGTTAATATCTTCTTAAGTATACTAATCTTTATTTAATTCTCTCAAGATTGATCATCTACTTCTAGAATCTTGATATCAAAGTCAGGAATAAATGTTGTGAGAGAAGTGTTTCTCTGTTAAGTGCTCTGTAATCAATTTAACACTTTCTATTACATGACAGTGTCTCAGAACAGAATATCAAGATGTTTGATAATATTATCAGATATTCACAATACTGATTCACATGCTTTTATTCATGAATAAAACTTCTGTTTCATATGATTCTTCAATTGTTTATTGATATATCAATCTTGATTGATTAATAAACTGATAACATCTTCATCTACACTCAGTTTCACAAGCATTTTCATCCTTCATGATGAGTAGAGAGTGAGATTAAAAGTATTGAAATATGTGAAAGTATCTAAGCATTCTTTCAGTGCTTTTATATTTAATTCTGTAGATATTAAAATTGTATGAGTTTCTTATTATAATAATTGTTAAATCTCTTCATATTGACATTGTTGAGTTGCATGCATATCAGCTATTTATTATTGTTGTAATTTTAACATTACTCAGAGTTACTGTGATATTACTTCTATACTCACACTTGAGAGTTCTCTTATATTATTATTAGACATGATTATATCATTTATTGAATGTATGATATCTGTGAAATCTGAAGAAGTGTAATTATATAAATATCTCATATATCTGAGTATTAGAACTCTCAGATCTTTCACTGATATTCTCTTTGTAAGATCTTATTACAGAGTTAGAGTAACTAGTGAGTAAGCTTCTATCTGAAGACTCAGTATTTACTTAACTATTTCTCTTTCTTACATGTTATTATATGTTCAGATATCTCTTGATAAATAATCATTTCTAATGAGAAGATAATGTGTGAATAATTATTTCTAATAAAAAGACAATGAATGTTTTTCTAATATAAGAGATCTACACTGAATAGATCAGTATTATATTGATAGATCTTATATAATAAAGAGAAAAATGTTAGAGAAGAAAAAGAAAGAGAAAGTGTGAGAATCAGCAATCAAAGTGAATATTTATACACATATGTAGTAATGTACACAGTGAGGCTTCAGAGTGAAAGAATCTATATATATTTATAATAGCTAAGAATCAGTGATTAAGAATGAAGCAGAGAATCTGTACGCGTTCATGACAGCTGAGAATCAGAGTGTACATGTTCAAGAATGAAGTGGTTGAAATCTGTGAAGTGTAATTAAATAGTCTATATAATTGATCGGGCGCAGCTCATTATAACTTCTTATATATATTCTTGATATTCTTTTCTGAACTCATCAGTGAAGATAAGAATGTCATTGAGATAAGTAGATACAAACTTATTAAGAAAATTTCAGAGTACTTAGTTAATATACTTCTGAAATGTACTGAGAGTATTAGTCAATTCAAAAGATGTGACTACTTATTCAAAGAAATTATATTATATTTAAAATACTGTAAATCACTCATCTTCTTCAGTGATACAGATC
>NW_025544779.1:571398-802819 GCF_000003525.1 Blastomyces dermatitidis ER-3 | reverse complement strand
TCTTGATAGTTTATATAGAATCAGAGTCTCTTATCTGATTTCTTTATAAATGAGAATAGAAGCTATGATGAAAGAGTTACTAATATATATAAATCTCTTATTTAACAGATCATTGAGTGTCTTTTAAAGAAGAAGAAGTTTATCTCAAAATATATTATAAAGAGAGTCTTATAATAATTCAAGATTCTTATCATTCTTCTTTTTCAGCTTAATACTGTAATTTACTTCTGAGTCTTATAAGAGCGATAGATTTATAACATTATCTTATCAGAAGATATCAAGATATTCATAATATTATTAAAAGAGTTTTATATGAGAATCTATTTTTATAATATAAGATAACTTCTCTAGTGTTGGTGATTACTACACCTACCCTAGTCACGTGCCACCCCAACCTATTCATTTAGTGTAACTCGCGTAGTTAGATTACAACACAATAACATTATTCTTCAAGAGATTATGAAGCCCTTCGCAAGCAACAAATAACTGCAACAATGTGCTAAATTGACATCTCCACATATTGTTACGCGTGCCTAGATGTCTTTTATTAATTAATTGAACTCATGATGAACCTGAGATTGGGTGAAAAGCCTGACTTAATGAAGGATTACATGCCAACATGTAGGAGAAGAAATCCACAAATGCCTGAAGCATAAGAAGGATTGGGCATGAGTTTATCAACACCTGCAATGAATTGAAAAGTGACTGCCTCAGAGACATTTGAGCTGAATGAAATCATCACAGAGAAACAGTCTGACAAGTTCAATGAATACAAAGACTCAGTTGAAGACATCAGTGAGATATCAGACAATGCAGAGAACTCAAGTGACTGGAACAACAATGACTCAGTGAGTGAGAAGACTTGTATGAGACTTGAAATTGCAAGACTTCAGCATGAGGTTGAGTGTATGAAGATCAGTAGAGGTGAGACCCTTGTAAGTGATGAGATGAGAGTGAATCTGACAGAATACCTTCAATGAAAAGAGAAGACATCTGTTATAATGAAAGTTCTTGAAGAATTCAGAAGTTAAGTAAGACTCATCAAAAGACTGATAGTTCTCACTGAATTCATTAACTACTCAATGTGAAGAGAGGAAATTCTTTTGACTGCAGAGCAGTCTGAAACTGATAATATTCTTGAAGATAATGATCTTGATAAGAATATCACTATGAACATGCAACATTTCTGAAAAGAATACAATCTTTGATTATACAATTACATATGGTCTGCAATTGCCCTGCAGACCAAGGCTCATTTCACTATATCTAAGAAGTTCAAATTATCAGCTTATACTCTATAAACTATTATAGAGAATAACTTTTCTGAGAGACCTGCTGTATGCAGAACTCATTTATTTAAAGAGCTTATTGAAATGATCTTCAAAAGCAAAGAATCTGACAGAGCTTTTATTGAATGATTAATTATCATCAGAACTGATTATATCTGTCTGAAATATAAGATTGAAGATGTTGTGTTTTTCAATAGATTACTGACAGAAGTCAATAGAGATTGGGCATCCTTCATAAAGAATAGAATGAACCAGATCAATAAGGACAATTTGAGACCTTTAGAAGAAGACTTCATGAGATTATACTGTGACATACTTCTATGCCTTCCTACTGCGGAAAATAGTAGTACTGAATTCACAAAAAATCCTGTGAATAACGCCCAAGACAAGGATAAGAAAGGCAAGGACAAAGACAATGACAAGGACAAGAACACTGAATTCAAACCTGAATGTAGAGGTAATGATGTGAGGACCTGCTATCATTGTCAAAAGATTGATCATATTCAGACTGACTGTTGAAAGAAATACCCTGAGAAATATTCTTTGAACTCCAATACAAATAGGAACAAGGATAAAGACAAGAATGCAGAGAATACAGATACTGCTCCTGTTCATAACATTATGAAGCAAGTATTTTGCATCAAAGAAAAGGCCTATGCGAGTGATCAGACAGGAAAAGATACCTGAATCCTAGACTCTGAATCAGGCACTCACATCACACCTCACAGGGATCTTGTCATGGCAAAGCCTCAGAAGGTGAAAGTGATGTTGAAAATGACAGACAGAACAGTAGTCTCTGCTGCAGCTATAGAAGATACAAAGATTTCAGTGAAAGAGACAGATATGCTGTTAAATGATGTTCACTATGTCTCAAAATTGAAAGTGAACCTTATGAGCATGGATAAGCTCATATGTCAAGGTTATATCTTCAAACAACTGGCATATGAAAATAATCACATTATATTACTTATGTCTTCTGATAGAATGTTCTCATTTACTGCAAGATTGAATGACAGAGATATCTATGAGATAGAAAAGTCAGTCACATACAGAGACTTAATTCAATTCACTATACTTAATAGTGATTTTGAATCTGTGAATACACTGCAGACAAAGAGTAATGACACAATATTGACACTATCTGAAAGAAATGATACAAAGATTATAGAACTTACAATGATGCAATGACATCAAAAGCTAGAACACCTGAATTCCGCGGATATCACAAAAATGGTGGCAGATTCACAACTAGAAATGAGAATAAGAGGTGACAGAGCTTTGCCATTCTGCAAGACCTGTGTACAGGCAAAAATGACACATTCAACATTCATATTAATGACAAGGACTATCAAACCTGTGATGAGATTCTTCATGGACCTTGCAGATGATGGCTGTACACTATATGATGAAGCTAATCTCTCTACTCAAGAGAGAGCTAATTATTGAATGAGTATTACAGACAATGCTACATGCTACAGATGAATTATTCTTGTGATATCAAAGAGTGAGATCACTGCACATTTGATGATCTTTATTGATGGAATTGAGACCACTACTCAACACTGAATTGAAACCCTACACTGAGATAATGAAGAAGAGTTCAAAAGTCAAGAACTTAAGACCTACTGTCAGAGCAAAGAAATAGTGTATGAAACAACTACATCTGATACATCACAATCAAATGACTCAGTGAAACATATGAATTGAATAGTTGCAGAGAAGATAAGAAGCTTGCTATTTGATAGTGAGCTGGTGAAAGAGCTCTGAGATGAGGCAATGCAAGCTGTGATCATGATGATCAACACATCTTCAACATCAACAAAGATATTTGAATGCAAGAAAGAAACATCACTTATACCTTTTAAAGTGTGAACTGGGGTGCAACCTTCTGTTCATTGAATACAGAGATGGGGGTGCAAGGTCTACAAGAAGAATTTGAAAGTGTCAAATAAGCTTGTGAATAGAACTGACAGCAGGGAATGGCAGCTGATTGAATATCAAGAATTACACCAATATTGTGTATGAGATTCTGTTGCACATCATCTTGAGATTGCATGAGATGTCATATTTGATGAAGCTCTTGACATGAGTGCAAATACACCTGTAAACACAGTGAGGGAATTCAATGAATTGCCTAATGAATTGAACATTCTGAATGTCAGAGAGAGATAACAGCACTGCTTACTATGACACCTAGCAAAGAAAAAGTCAGATGTTTTGAAGATGATTATTAATGAAGACTTAGAGAATGCAATTGATTCAATCTACCTTCTAGATAATGAGACACAGCTTGTCATGAATGAAGAGTTCAAAGACTCTGTTAATGAGAATGATTCTGTTCTAAGTGTTCTGACAGACTGATCAACTACACTGACAGAAGTCAAAAGAAGCCCAGACTGAAACTATTGATATAAGACAATGAAAAAGGAGATTAAGATATTTGAACAGAAGAAGATATATATTATCATTGAGAAGACCTCAGAAATGAATATTCTTACAGATAAATGAGTATATGATCAGAAATTCAACAATAAGAGAGAAATCATTCACTTTAGAGCTCACTGAGTGATTAGAGAATTCTTGCAACAGCAGGGTATTTATTATACAAGATTGTATGCTGCAGTGATATCAGGGCCTACATCATGCAGCCTATTCACTATATCAACTGCCAAAGAATGAAAGGTCAAATCAATTGACTATGTATCCGTGTTTTTGAATGACATACTATCACAGAACAAGATGATCTATATGCAACTGCTCACAGGTGTTAAGCATAACAGAGGAAGCTTGGTGAGATTACTCTGCCAGAGTCTATATGAAATGAAGCAAGCTGTGAGGGTATGGTATTTCCTAGCAACAGAACATCTCACCACATTGAGATTCAAGATATCATCTTATGATGGTGGATTTCTATATCACTCTGTTCACAAGATCTATCTGATATTGCATGTTGATGATTGTCAGGTGACAAGATCTCAAGAACAGTAATTAGACTGGATATTGAGGGAGATTGCAAAGAGATTTGAGACAAAGAATGTTGAAGAGATCAAGCCATATCTTGGGATGAAGGTCAAATGCCAGAGGAATGATGATCTAGCAGTTACACAGAGCTGTTATATTGAGGAGATTCTGAAAGATTTTGACATGAATAAGATAAATCCAGCTGACACCTTGATGGCAGTCAGTATATGACTGGAATTCTCACCTGATGAGAGGGGAGGATTGGATGATGACTTTACAGCTATAAGATATCATCAAGGATTGGGATCATTGCAGTATTTGGTCTCAAGCAGCCAGCCAGACCTGGCATTCGCAGTCAACTATCTCTCGCGTTTTAACTCACATCCGCACAAGGCATGTTGGGCAGCGTTGAAGCATGTCCTATGTTATGTCAAGAAGATGAAAAACCATGGCATATTATACAGGAAGGAGATCAGTGATGTGAGCCTGAGTTCTGTGACATACTGTGATTCGGACTGAGTGGGGGTGGATCCTCAATACAAATCAACTACCAGCTACATTATATTGATTAACAGGTCACCAATCTCATGGCGGTCGCAGAGACAGACATCTATCACCAAATCAACCACAGAAGCCAAATATATTGCAGCTAGTGAGACAGCTTGTGAGATAATCTGGTTGAATGATATGTTATATGACACTGGGTTGATGAATGATGGAAAAGCGAAAATATGCTCGCACCTACAAGTTGACAATAAGGGAGCAATTGATCTAGCAAAAGGGGAGTCCTTAACATGAAGGTCGCGCCACATCAAGATTAGATATCATATTCTCCGTGATTTGGTTGAAAAAGGGGAAATCATGATGGAACATGTTGGTTCTACAGTGAATATAGCTGACAGGCTCATCAAGCCACTGGCGAAGCCTGCATTTGAAGAATTTGTCAAGAGAGTTGACATTCAGGAAATTGAGAAGAAGGAATGATTGAATGGTAATGATGATACGGCGGATCAATGGATTTTGCATGTATTTCTTGATTTTTACAGTTATTGCCGTACAGACACCTTTCCTAATGAGGAAATCAGGGTCTGATTGATGTAATTAATTATTATTGCATTTTTGAAAGATTTGAGAATGGGGAAGGCCTCGGGTGGCGGCTCATAGGCCACGGTGTAGCAAGGGGGGGTGTTGGTGATTACTACACCTACCCTAGTCACGTGCCACCCCAACCTATTCATTTAGTGTAACTCGCGTAGTTAGATTACAACACAACAACGTTATTCTCCAAGATCTAGAGCTTTTTTGATATTAGTCAGACTAATGAAGTAGATCACTGTGACGTGCTTCCGCCCTCTATTCAAGTCAATTCTCTATCCAGCTCTAGCTTCTGCTTCATTTCTTGCTGTTTTCTGAAGCTTCTGCTTCTATCTTCTCCCTCTGTTCTTCTCTTCATATGTGATCACTTCTTCTATGAGAGCTTTCACTTCTTCTCTACAGAGCCTTCATTCTTTTCTTCATATGCAATTGCTTCTTCTATGAGAGTGTCTGCTTCTTCTCTACAGAGTCTCTGTTCTTCTCTTCATAGATGATCACCTCTTCTACAAGAGCTAATCTCTATAGAACAATCACTGTATATATAAGAGTGTACACCCATCTCCCATCTTTAAGAGAATAAGACAAGTTTTTACCCTTATATCTGACCCTATGTAGTGATGTACACTACAATTTGATAGTATATCTTGTTAAGAATCAAGTTCTTCTAGCCTCTTTAACTTTCACTTCATTCTTGATATATATAGCACTGATGATTGAACTGAGCTGTGAACACTGAGAATTGACTAGTCAGTAATCAGTCTGATTAGTTACTCTATCTTCTTTTAACACTGCAGCTAGTGATTGATCTGGTCTGCAGTTATTTGAATTTATCTTATTTAACATTACAGCTGATAATAGGTCTGACTAATAATTATTTAAGCATCTTCTGCTTCAGAATGCTATAGCACTAGTGATCAGTCTAGAATATAATCACAGTCACAGTAAACTCATCTTCACACTCTTATATAACTTCATCAGTCTCATCATGATAATAAAGCAAAATGAATGAATCACTCAGAGCAGCTTCTATCAGTCACTCTCTTTCACTAAACTGAATAAGCTCATCAGTAGAATTGAATAACTCATCTGAGAATTCACTGATGAACCTGACTCAGAATGAACTTACTTACAAGCAATGACTGAAAAGCATGCTATTATAATTGTGAAAGTCTGATGAAACATAGATGAACAGTATGAGAGTGTCAAAAGCTAAGTGACACTGTATAATTGTATCAAAGTAAAAGATATTCTTATAAGTGTATCAGTCAGGCATTACAATGATATAAAAACAGCTCTTAACTTCACTTCAGTAGCAGAATGAAAGAATGTCATTGATCTCTGATTACAGGTCTTCTGCACAGATATCACAAAGAATACTAAGAAGAGAGATTTGATAATCTTAAGCTTTCATGAATTTGACTGTCAGAACTGTGCTTCTTCTGATGAAGCAGTAATACTAGATACAATTAAGAAGTTAGAACAGCTAGAAGTCTGACTGATCTGATAAGAGAATAAGCTCAATGAATGTGAATATCAGCTTGATCAGTGAAAGAAGCAGTTGAATAAGTGTATTACTCTTGTTAACAAATATGTCAGCAAACTCTAAGAGAATCTTAAATAATTGACAGATAGAAGAAGCAGATTAACAGAAGTATGAAATAGCTTTCATGCTAAGAAAGCTGTACTCATCACTCAAAGACAGAAGCTGAACTGTCATCAGCAGATAAATCATTCAGTTCAGATTGATAGAACAGATATCAGAGCTGATAATTCTCTCAATGAGTCTGTGCAGCAATTAGATACCTTCTTTGAGAAAGACTTTAAATCATCTTCTAGAATCTGATAAATGCTGACAATTTCACAGAGACTGCACAGTGCTGAAGACAGAACACACTGTTATAATCTAATAAGAGACAGGATTAATTTCCTCAGAGAAGCTAACACTGTGTGTTTTACTTATAACTCAGAGAAAAACTGAATATACAGGAATCAGACATCTGTTCATGACAATCTTGATCTTTCACTTGATAGTGAACTCTGTTTATCTGCATGAAGTGACAATAGATCAGTGAGATTACAGGCTGATAACATCATGCTATTTGACTTAGTGAAAATGAATGTAATGATGTTTGTCAGTCACTTGAAATTCATTGTCATACAGAAGAGAGATAATACAGTTCTTCATATATTCTCTCTGTGTCTGAAGAGTCAGGTGTTGAAATAGCATAACAGTCTGTCTATTGAAATGAGAAAGAATATGAATATCTCTCTCTCTATCACTGTTGATGAGTTAAAACGCGAGTTTCAGCTATCAGAAGAAGAAGCTTGAATGAAAGCTCAGACTCTGTGTTTTTTCTTTGAGAAGTCAGATGAACTGTCTCTGATATTATACATCTTACAGAAGATTAACTTACTGCAAGCTGCTGTAATCTCTGATTCTGTTATAGTAAAGAGGCTCTTGTAAGAGAATTTAGAGTTCAATCTTTTCTTAATTATATCACTCATTCTCACTGAACAATTGAATGACTTCTGATAATAAATTAGAGACAATGAGTCAGCTGTCTGATATGTCTGAACTGATCAGAAGACTTAATTCACTGACTATATATATAGTTCCAGATATTTTAAACAGAATAATAACTGCTGTCTGTATCACATCTCTCTATTCAAGCAGACAGAAGCTACAAAGCTGTCTATGTCTACTGCAGAGACAGCAGTGATTCTCACAAGTGCTCTCACAATGAGTAAGTTGCTGATTCAGTGTATAATAGAAGAAGGAAGACTGTCAGTGCCTGCAGCAGAGTGCTACATCTGTGAAGACTCTCATTACATCAACTACTGCCTTAAAAAAGAGGAGAACAGTGATTATTCAGTGAATCAAGTTGAATTGAAGAGTACTGAAGAAGATGACAATGAGCTGCTGAATCTAGATCTCAGTCTAGATTTCAACAGTGAGTTGAAAAAATAATCAGTGAGACAAGTACTGAGAGACTTATCTTGTCTACAGACATTTTCTCAGATAATTATTGAAATATCTTTAATGCTGACATATATGCAGTTGCAGTGTGTGATATCTCTATAAGTGATCAAGAATACATTAACAGACTACAGTATTTGTCTTACACCTTTCTCATTATTTCTGTCATTATGCTACAAGACAATCTCTCTGTTTACATGAATACAGGTGCGGGTATATCACTTATTGATGCAATAATAGTAAACCTATTCTTCTCTCATTGTCAACTGATCTCTATGTCACATGATTGACATGTGAGCATTTGAGAAGTTAGCTCAGAAGCTGATGAATCAAATCTATTCATAATAACAGACCTTATCTTGAGAATGAATAACAATTCTCTTTTCATTGTTGAAGATGAATTCCACTTAGTGTGATATCTCAGATGCAATATAATCATAGCTAATAATGTATTATCATCAGTGAAAGCAACTATCAATGTTCACAGCAAACTTGTTACATTTTATGAAAGATATTTCATAAATACCAAGATCATCAGAGATGCTATCCACGCGGATAGATGTCTGCTAAACTCACAGCCGCTCTGGCAGTGAAAGAAGATTGTCATTTGTGCTGTCAATGTCAATGTCATTCATCATTCTTACTGAGAAGATCCTCTGTTTTCTATCTCATACATCAAATTACATTTGGCAGATGCAGAAGATCAGGATAATTCACTTCAAATTCTCACAGCAGACACTCTCATTAAGTGAGTTCAAGTGAATGTATCAGATCACTGAGCAGCAGAAGACTGAGTAGTCATTCAAGCAATCATTGATCAACATCACAAACTATTTAGCTTCAGCCTAGGCTTATTTTCAGATGATATTAAGATGTCACTGCAGTTCATTAATGAGAGCAACTTTTCCAGTCTGAAACAGAGACTCTATTCTCTATCTCAAAGAGATCACAAAGCCACTGATCAGATTCTGAACTCACTTCTGTAAGATAGAAGAATTGAATATGTTTCTCTTGAAGACAGGAATCTCATTGCTTCACCTGCCTTTATGATCTGGCTTAGAGAGAAGCTGAGAATGATGATTGATTTGTGAAAAGTAAACATACACTTACTTCTCAATACATACTCTCTACTGATATAACAAGATGTGTTACAATCACTCAGTGATTCTACAGTATTCTCATTTATAAATATCTGTCAAGGCTTCTTTCAACAAGCAATTGAACAGAGTGATCATTTCAAAATCACATTTATAATTCTGCACTGAGGTCTTGAACATTTTACAGTTATCACAATAAGATTGACAACCTCACCTGAGTTCTTTCAACAGTGTATGAAGAAGATTCTAGTGAAATTTCTATAGTGATTTATATTAGTCTATGTAGATGATATCATTATCTTCTCTTACTTACTGAATAAACATCTTCATTATATGCAGCAAGTCTTCACAGCTCTTGAGATATCTGAGATAATAATGTCATTAACTAAATGTCATTTCATGTACTTCTCAGTGTATTTGCTGAGTCATTATATCAGCTGACTAGATATATCTATCTAAGAAGAGAAAGTAGCTGCTATTGCTAATCTAGCTTTCTCTATAACACTCAGAGAACTAGAAGAAATCATCAGCCTCTTCAATTATTATCACAATTTTATCAGTTTTTATACAGATCAGATGAAAGTATTAGAGACTCTCAAGATCAAGTTGCTGTATAACAGTTCAAAAACAGGTCAGAAAAGAGTGTCATACACAGCTAAGATTAAGTTAGTGAGATTTGAGAACTCATCACAGTTTCACACTCTGCTCATAAAAGTCAGACATTTGTTTGACATGATAAAGCAAGCCTTGATAGACACTCTCACCCAGGCATATCCTGACTTTAAATGTCTCTTCATATTGTATGTGAATGTCAGTAAGTAAAGAGATATCAGAGTAGTTCTATACTAAGTTGAAATGAATAACATTGAAAGATCTGTTCTATTTCTCTCTCACTGATTGAGCATGACTGAAAAGTGCTACTGAACAACTGAATTAAAGTGTCTTGAACTTATATAAGCCCTGTGAAAATTATCACAGTATTTAGATGACAAGTTTACAGTTATCATGAATCATGTCACTCTTGTATTCACTTTTCAGTCACTGATGATAGATCATTGTAGCAACTGACTGATGAATTGAGTCTTAGTTCTAAGCTTATATCTTCTGCAAATGACAATCTGCTATTGCAAGAGCACTGCACATGCTAATGCTGATATTCTATTCAGATTGTGCTGTCTAGATAATGATTCAGAAGAGATTCCCTCTGAAGAGTAGAAAAAAATCTGTCAGATCATTACTAATCAGGCAGACAAACTGATGATAGACACATCTTCAGTGAAGATATATATGATTTCAACTACAGTGATAGAGCTCACTGATGAATTCAAAAAGCAACTACACTGAGATATTCCCTGCAATTCAGCATTGAGAAAGGTCTTTCACAAGGCCAGTTAGAAAGAGTGATATCAGTTGTTTACAGTGCAGGACAGGCTATTATTCTTCAAAGAATTATGTCTCTGTATTCTCAAATCACTGGTGTGATACATTATCTGTATATGCTATGATACAGCAGGTCACTCTGATCTTCATTGAATGAAAAACCTTATTTATCAGTTCTTCTTTCTTTCTCATGCCTGAAAGAGAATCCTGAACCATCTATCACAATGTCTCAATTGCTAACTAGTCAAATCACTGAATCACTTGTCAGGGGGCAAATTACACCTCATCTCACTCTTAAAACAGCTGTTTGAAGTTCTTTTAATTGATTTTATTACAGAATTATCTGTGAGTGACAATCATAACACTATATTGACAGTCACAGACAAATTTTTGAAAGCAGTAATTCTAATTACAGAACAGAAACAATGAGATGCTTCATGATAAGCAGAAGACTTCTATAAGAAGATAATCTGCTGCTGACAGCTCTCACTGACAATTATTTCAGATAGAGATCTCAAATTTACATCACAATTTTGAAAGTCAGTTCTTCAACTCATGAAAATTAAGGCATGAATAACAACTGTCTATAATTCTTGCTCAAACAGTCAAAGCAAGTGAATCAATCTCACAGTTGAAGTCATATTATGAATACTTCTTATAGATGAATATGAAACAAATTGAACTGCTCTGCTTGAATAAGTGAAAAGAGTGTTGAACTCAGTAACTACACAGTCAGCAATGATCTCTCTCTTTGAATTGCTCATGAGTGTAAAGTCTAGATAGCTGTCATTGAACAATGAGAAAGCTCTGCTAGATGTAGCTGAGTTTATCACTGTGTGAGATATGATGCAGTAAGATGTTCTTGACTCATACATTCTGACAAAAGCTAGAATGACTGAGTTCTTTGACTGATCTCATTCTTAATCAACTATTCAGATTGACAATTGAGTCTTCTTGAACCTTACTTAAAAAGCTCAAAAGAGCTATATATTAAAAGAGATGTTCAAGCTATCACTCTTACAGATAGGCTTATTTCATGTTCTTCAGAAAGTATCAGATGCTGCATTTCAATTGAAACTATCAGCTGATTAATGAATGTACTCAGTAATCTTCATCATTTATCTGAAAAAGACTGTGTTAACAGAAGTGAATATAAAACACTTATTATCAGAATCAGTACTTATTGATGATCAGTTGCAATTTGAAGTTGAAAACATCATAAGAAAGTGCACAGAGAACAGCAAGACTTATCTTCAGATTAAGTGAAAGAGATATAAAGACCTGATCTGAGAGCTTCTTGAAGTCTTTGCATAAGATACTCTGCACCTGGTCAAGGTCTTCATGACTAAGAAGCCTTGCAGTCAGCTGAGTAAATGATAGAAAGAAAAGTAAAATAGAGACAGAGTGAAAGAAAGAAAGAAAATGTATTATAATCTAATTTTAGCTATTAAATGAGGAAACAAAGAAAATAAGAAAATCACTATCTTTCACTCTTTTCATCATTTCACTCTGTCTCTTCTTATCAATCATCTTCAAGCTCTTTCTACAGCTTGACCTTCTGCTCAGTGAGATATATATCTCAAAATACAATATTCACTGATAATTTCTTATTCACAAGATCACTGAAACACACTCTGCTGAGTAACTTAAAGAAATGATTATTAATCACAGTATCTCTCACAGCTGAAACTATATTAATGAACTCAGCTATCTTATTCAGTTTCTTTCACACAGCCTGAACAGTGTTCAGATTATGCTTATCAAGATTAGGCAGCTGTCTCAGTATCTTCAGATCTTGAGCTCTACAATCAACTGTGCGGCCTTCAGAAGACAGGATTGACAATCATCACACACTGCTCATCTTGGCCTTATTAATCATCTTAGCAGGGGTTGAACAGCTTGTCTTCATCTCATTATCTATCTTCACAGGTATTGAGATGCTCTGCTCACTGATTTGAACACATTTCAAGAGTTTCAGTGCAATCAGACTCAATGTCTTGTGCTTAAAAGATATAGGCATTTTCTTCATTGAAACTATAGTTGAATCATTCTTCTTCTCTGTATCACTGATCTTAACAATGTCATCAATATCTGTCTTCTCAGCTGCAGTCTTTTCAAATTCAGGCATACTCTCTTCAAACAGCAAGTTATCTGTGTTTTGCCTGAGTTCATACTGACTACAGTGATTTAAAGAGCAGTGAGACTTCTTATTTCCTCACTAACAGTTGATGTAAGTATCATACTCTTGTCACATCTGTTTGTCATCTGCAGGGGCAATCACACATTTCTTAAATCATCTCTGGCTCTTCATGCAACACTGATATGATATAGAAGCTATTTTCTCATGAGTCTGCAGAATAATGATATTCTGATTAGTGAAATCCTTAGAATTGATGATCTATGAAGTGATTAGCTTATCATTATTCATTCATCAGTACAACTTTCACTTAGCAGATAACTGTCTCAAATCTTTAATCAATCACTGACTGAGTAAAATGAAAAATTCATGATTGATAAATAACATCTTCTCACTATATTTCACAAGTCTTTCAATGATCAAGATGACATCTGTAAGCCTCTTCACAGTCAGATCTCACATGATTGACACACTCAGGTGAGCGAGCTTGTCATTCTGCTGAAAGTGTAAGTCAGTCTTGTCATTGTGATGCAGGTGTCTTATATATGCTGTGTCATATAATCAAGACATCTGATCACTCTCAACATTCTTCTTCCACTCTGACTTTCTCAAAACATTGTCACTCAGAGTTTCATATTGCTTTCAACTAGCTCTTCAGTGCTTCTTGTTCTCTTCTGTCAGCAATGATTCTTCAGTATCTGTATTTATTCATTCAGCTTCTACTTTTGATTCTACTTGCAGCTCTTTATCACTGACTGCTTTCACAGCAGTCTTCTGACTTTCTTCTCTCTTATTCATCTCAATGTCTTCTTCTGAAAATCAGTGTGTGAACAGCCATGACTTTTTCAAATGAATAAACAGTGTTATAAGCTTTCACATCATAGTCTTAGATTCTTCTTGACTCTTTGAGCTTCTATCATGTGATTCATCTGTTAACTCTTCTGCAGCAGCACCATGCAGCCTAGCTAAGTAATGATAAGATATCACTGTCTTTTCTTTATCTTGATCTTTGATCACTTCATATGTGAAAAGATAAGTTGATAGTATTGAAAGTTCATCTATCTGAAATTCTAACTCTTCATCTTCATCATTTTCTTTCATCTCATTCTCATCTGTTCTCTCTTCATCAGTCTCCTCATTCATCTTCTCTTCTCTATCACTTATATGAAGAAGAGCATCACACTTCTTCTGACTTAATGACTGAAACAATTTCTCTAAGATCAAGATCTTTTTCACCATGCTCACTGCGCCTGTCTTCACAACTGTTGACTTCTTCTTAAGGCTCATCATTTCTGTGATCTAATCTTCTGTATGTCGTGATTTTCACTAATTTCACTATGTTAAATTTTAGTGAGATGTGTAAGAAATAAGAGAAGGATAAGGAGAAAGTGATTGTAATATATATATTGATATAATCATTCATCTACACTGATCTCTATCACTCACAGAACCTTTTCCCTGTCACAATGAAACTTCTGCTCTCATCTATCTTATCAAAGAACTCTTTCTCATTCAAGCTTCTTGTGATTTCTTTACAATTCCTTTCTTTTCTTACAGCTGTTTTTAGATTAAAGAACTTCTGTCTCTTTCTTATCATTTCTTTTCAAGTCATTCTTACATCTTTCATTCTTTATAGAGATAAACAATTCTTACATCTGATCACTCTTTGTATGAATAAGCAATTCTATCATTCAGTCTCCTCTTTTCTATAATATCTGCAGCATATGTAAACAGACTAGCACTTCTGAACAATATTCACCTCTTTGGGCCTAGCGCTCACAATATCTGCTATCTTTTTTCAACATCATTTTTTTTTCTTCTCTGCGAATGCATTCTTTCAGATAGAGGGACTGTGGCGTACTTTCACCCCCTATTCAAGTCAATCCTCTATTCAGCTCTAGCTTCTACTTCATTTCTTACTGTTTTCTGAAGCTTCTGCTTCTACCTTCTCTCTCTATTCTTCTCTTCATATGTGATCACTTCTTCTATGAGAGCTTTCACTCCTTCTCTACAGAGCCTTCATTCTTTTCTTCATATGTGATTGCTTCTTCTATGAGAGCATCTGCTCCTTCTCTACAGAGCCTCTGTTCTTCTCTTCATAGGCGATCACCTCTTCTACAAGAGCTAATCTCTATAGAACAATCACTGTATATATAAGGGCGTATGCTCATCTCCCATCTTTAAGAGAATAAGACAAGTTTTTACCCTTATATCTGACCCTACGTAGCGGCGTACGCTACAATCACTATATAATTCTACTGTCAGTAATTTTATTAGCAACTTTATCAGAAGTTCTTTCAGAGTATTTTATAAGTATTAACAGAGATCTGTGTCAGATTCATAGTCTTATGAATATTATTCTTATAAACTTAATTATTATTAAGAAATATTAAACTTCTGTTTTAAGTGTCTAATAGAATGTCTTATTCAGATAATCAGACAAGTTCTAGTATAAGATTATAGTTAAGATTATTAACTTTATATGTATAAGTATTCTCATATTAATATTCTCTGATATCTATGTTGAGTTTCATTATATAATAAGTGTAAATATCTTTTAAGTCATCAAATTCTGCAAGAAGTTGAGGTTTTGATAAGAGAATATACTGAAGATTTAATCATTGTATAGTAATATAGACTGCTGTCTATCATAACTTTTATATTATACATATTATCTATTATAATAGATATAAGAATTATATTTATTATTATTTTCTCTTCAAATTATTATCATCTGATCTCTTCAAGCTTCTACTTATAAGTTTGAGTATAAGCTAATCTTTTTCCTATTTCATTGAGATATTCTTACAGTTATGTTTCAAATCTTTCTCTAATATAACATAATTGACAATGTCAAAAAGTATTACTTTCATGTAATATATATACACTTACTTTAATAATTCACTCTCTATGTATATGACTAGACTGGCCGCTGAGATTATGAATTTCATATTTGATTTCATTTAATCTGATCTTATACATTTCTTGATGTGAATCTCACTGAGACTAGTCATTAAAAAAACATGTAAAGTGACTATATATCATATCTTAAAATGAAATCATGACTTGAAAAAAATGAGAAAGTAATCTCATTCTTAGCATAAAGTTACTATTTTTAGATATTTTAAAGTTTTTTTTAGACTATTTTTAATTTTTTAAAAAGTAATACTTTTTGATAACACTCAAATGAGATTTAAAGTCATTTAAAGTAATAAAAATAATTTAAATTGAGAAGTGAAAATCATGATCTCATTTGAAAAATGTGATAAGAGTAGATAGTAAGTCTTACTAAGACAGTATGAAACTACTATCTAATGTTAAAACTGTGTAATGAGATCAGTTGAATTGATAATAAGACTATCAAAAAATCTAGTTCTGGTCTCAGACACGGTCACACGGTCAGTCTATATATGACTGAGAATTGCAGCTTTCAATTTGACATGAACTGTTAGTATTAATCTTTCTTCTAAATGAGAAGATATATACATTAATTAGTAGTTAAAAGTAATATATTTTGATCAGTTACAGTTAATACACATTTCTTATTAATATTAATCAGTAGCTTCTTCAGAAGTAATCTCAGAAACTCAGAAGTCTGTTCAGATAGCAGAAACTCTTGTTTATATATAGATGTTCAAGTCTACTTAATTTATAACATCTATATTATTATTCTTTAACACAGATATATAAGTAACTGAGATGTAATATCTTCTACTATTATTCTGTATACTTTTAAGCTTAATAAGACAGTTATCTAATGTTCAGAGTTGTATGTAGAAGTCTTTATAAGTTAAGTCTCTATCTATACTTATAAGAGCTTATAGAAGTTTAAAAGTTAGTATCTTCTTAAGTATGCTAATCTTCATTTAATTCTCTGAGAATTAATCATCTACTTCTAGAATCTTGATATTAAAGTCAGAGATGAATGTTATAAGAGAAGTATTTCTCTATTAAATACTTTATAATTAATTTAATATTTTCTACTGCATAGCAGTGTCTCTGAACAGAACATTGAGATATCTAATAATATTATCAGATGTATATAATACTGATTCACATGTCTTTATTTATAAATAAAACTTCTGTTTCACATAATGTTTTAATTCATTATTAATATATTAATCTTGATTAGTTAATAAACTAATAATATCTTTATCTACACTTAGTTTCATGAGCATATTCAATCTTTATAATGAATAGAAAATGAGATTAGAAGTAGTAAAATATATAAGAGTATGTAGACATTTCTTCAGTACTTGTATTATATTCATATCTGATTTAGTCAGTGTTGAAATTGTCTGTACAGAAATTTCTTATTGAGATAATTATTAAATTTCTTTATATTAACATTGTTGAGTTGCATAT
This sequence comes from Blastomyces dermatitidis ER-3, assembly GCF_000003525.1. NCBI lineage: Eukaryota > Fungi > Ascomycota > Eurotiomycetes > Onygenales > Ajellomycetaceae > Blastomyces > Blastomyces dermatitidis. The sequence continues at coordinate 785,518 of NW_025544779.1, read as the reverse complement.
ATATCAGCTATCTATTATTATTATAATTTTAACATTATCTATAGTTACTACAGTACTATGTCTATACTTAGATTAACTACTAAGACTATGAATTTCATATTTAATCTCATTTAATCTGATCTTATACATTTCTTAATATGAATCTCACTGAGACTAATTATTAAAAAAACAGGTAAAGTGACTATTGATCAGATCTTAAAATAAGACTATGACTTAGAAAAAATAAGAAAGTAATTTCATTTGATCTCATTTAGTCTTATTCAGAGTCATTCTTAATATAAAGTTATTATTTTTAAACATTCTAAGGTTTTTTTTAGACTATTTTTAATTTTTTAAAAAGTAACACTTTTTGATAACACTTAAATGAAATTTAAAGTCATTTAAAGCAATAAAAAGAATTTAAATTGAGAAGTGAAAATCATAATCTTATTTAAAAAATGTAATAAGAGTAGATAGTAAGTCTTACTGAAATAGTATAAGACTACTATTTAATCTTAAAACTGTGTAATAAGATTAGTTAAATTAGTAATAAGATTATCAAATATTCTGATTCTGATCTCAGATACAGTCACACAGTCAGTCTATCTATACTTATGTTTAAGAGTTATTAGACTGACTGCTGAGATTATGAATTTCATGTTTGATTTCATTTGATCTGATTTCATACATTTCTTAGCATGAATTCTGCTGAGACTAGTTATTAAAAAAACATGCAAAGTGACTATATATCAGATCTTAAAATGAAATCATGACTTGAAAAAAATAAGAAAGTGATCTCATTTGATTTCATTTAGTCTTATTCTTAACATAAAGTTATTATTTTTAGACATTTTAAGGTTTTTTTAGACTATTTTTAATTTTTTAAAAAGTAATGCTTTTTAATAACACTTAAATGAGATTTAAAGTCATTTAAAGTAATAAAAATAATTTAAATTGAGAAGTGAAAATCATAGTCTCATTTGAAAAATGTGATAAGAGTAGACAGTAAGTTTTACTGAGACAGTATAAAACTACTATCTAATGTTAAAACTGTGTAATGAGATCAGTTGAATTGATAATAAAACTATTAAAAATTCTGATTCTGGTCTCAGATATAATCACTCAGTCAGTCTAAGAGTTATCTTATATTATCAGTAGATATAGCTATATTACTTATTAAATATATAATATCTACAGAATCAGAAGAAGTATAATTATATAAATATTTCATATATTTAAGATATCAGAACTCTCAGATCTTTCACTTATATTTTCTTTGTAAGTTCTTATTCTCTTTATGAGATCTTGTTACAAGGTCAGTGTAACATGATGAAATTAAATCAGTGACTAGTTAACAGTGTCATGTAGAGATTGTTGTTTAAAAAGCTGTATAAGTGAGCTTAACTATCTTACTTGAATAGTGAGCTTATAGACTACAGAGTTATTGCAAGAATATTACAGATACAATACTTAGTATACTAAGAAGATTGTATAAGACATGCAGTAACTCTTGTATATATTTCAGTAGAAGAAAAACAAATCACTGACTTCTTTGATAAAAAGTCAGCATCTAGCTATTCTATATAGATAATGAGTAGATATTCTTCTCTCATTTCATAAGTAAGAATAGCTGAAGTAATATCTCAGCAGTGTAACAGTGTCTTACTATTAAGAAAGAGTAATCTGCTGATCTTATATAGAAGTAGAGTTCTTATATTCATTAATCAGATCTTTCTATAATATATCTGAATAATGTCATAGAGTAGTTGAAAACCAGTTCAGACAGAATGAAATTATTCATATAAAAGTAATGAGCTGTGTGAAACTGTAGTGAGGTCTTAACACAGCTGAGAATGTAATAATACTCTTCTCTTTAAGAGTATAGTTCTGATGCTCTCAAGATTACTAAATTAAGAGTTATTTTTATTATATAGCAACAGTTATCAACTGATTAACAGTGTATATACTGTATGTGATATAAAGAAATAGATAAGTTTTTCTACTGACTGTGTAGATCTTTCTTTTTTCATCTTTATTCAAATTAAATATATAATAAGTGAGTTTCTTATATATTGATTTGAGATATAAAAAATATAGTTAATAAGTGACTTACAGATCTCTTATCATATTTCATTCTATATATGAAATTCTCTGTAAAAGTGATGTATTTTAGAGACAAAGTTAACAGTAGTGATAGGATTTTTTGAAAAGATCTCTTTCTCTGTGATACATTTTTCTTTTCTTCTCTTTATCTATAATAGTGAGTGTATGAGAGCATCATTCTTGAGAGATAATAAGAGGCTTATTCTGATATTTTCTAGTGAGTAAACATCTTTATGATGTGACTGCAGTCTTTATAACTGTCAAGAAAGCCAGGTTGAAGGCAGAGACAGCAGTGTCAATGAGCTGCAGAAGCACTGCTCTTATTATTACATCTTCTTCTACTTCTCTTATAACTGCATTGATAGTTATCATGTCTTGCAGTGAGATGTTATCTCTTCTACTAATCAGTTCATTCATGTTTGATTTCTTCTCTACTTCTTTCACTGTCATTGCAATACTGTTCTCTCTCTCAGTCAACATAATAATGTATAACCTCATGTGATCATTCAGAGAGAAACTTGAGAAGAGCTTGGTTTCAGAGACAGTGACTCTGAGAAGCTTAATTCATAGTTCTTCTCTCACAGCATATCTGAGCTCTGCTTAAAATACTACTGAGTTGAGTCTACAGAGTTCTGTAGTTTCTTTATCTTCTCTCTGTGAAGAGACTCTGATGCAGTCTCTGACTAATACTACTACTTGTCTATACTGCACTAAGCAGCTCAAGAAGAAGAGAATTTTATATATCTATCTCTTCTCTTACTTCTGTTTTTTCTATTATATCTGTAATAATAACTTCTATCTCTCTTTAAGTATTATCTACTCTATAAGAAGATATCATATTGACTCTGACAAGAAGCTCAGATATCTAAGCAGTACAGAGTGAGAGTCTCAGAGCTTCAAGTATTGATAGATTCTATTAAGACTGAGAAGATTTCTCTTACTCATCTGCAAAAGAAGACAAAAGTATGAATCTCTAAAATGAAAAAACACCTCAGAATGACTGATCTTAAGAAGAGATCAGCTGATACTGCTGTTAAAAACACTGCAGAGATTAATCACTGATTGAAGAGAATCTCACTTCAATTGAAGTAGATGACTGAGATGCTTTGTAAGTTAATAAGTTAATATTTTATATATTTCTCATACTCTTCTACAGTGCTGCAGTGCTAACTTCTCAGTAGATAAAGATATCAGTACTGAAGACTTCAACAGTGAAGAATAAGTTTAATAAGAATATAATTATTGATGAGTAGACTCTGATTTCTCTTTTTACTTTTTCAGTGAGCTGCAGTCTCATTAGAATAGCAGTAGTCTGTAGATTGATAATATTAATCTTTTTTATTAATTTTAAATATTTCTTTTCTCTAACTGCTTCAGGAATTTTACACTTATATAGTCTTATTAAACTTCTAAAAAACTCTTTAAGAGAAAATAGAAGAAGAGTGCTACAGAGCTTATAAGATACTGACTTATCACTATGAGATTATCTCTAAAAAAATTCTTTAAGAAAAATGAGAAGTCTTAAACAGTATTTCTTACTTAATATCTCTGATATGTAACAGAGTAATCTCTACTAGCTATCTTATAGCTTATAATCTCTTTCTCAGTATTTTTCAAATGCTTAAGTAATTCTTATAAATTCTCTGATGATGAATAATCTTCTTATTTTATAAGATATTAAAGCTTACTGTAATGTATTCACTTATTCAATATTTTCTTCATAAGATATTCAGTATCACTCTTAATCTTGATATTATTCAGCTGAGATGACTCTACTCTAAGATATTATTTATAGAGCTTTAAATAGAAAATGTGAAAAACAGAATGAATTAATTTCAATTCTGTGAATAATTTTAACTTATATATCTGCTTACTTACTACTCTTATTACTAAGAAAGATTCTAGCTATCACTCACTGAGCTTCTTACACAGTCTTATTATCTTGATATTCTTTGCTAAAAATAGTACTTGATCTTCTATCAAGAACTTCATTGAAAGATGATTTTAATTATAGTATTTTATCTACTACTTCTAAGTATAATAGTGTAAGAATAAGTGCTCGCAGGCGATTATTCGGGTGTTTGCAGCTTGGCGTGATATGTACTGTTAACTACTAGAAGTATTCATGATAGAAAGATAAAATGTAGAGGTCAAATGTATAATAGCATTCAAGCTGAGTTGTGAATAGTATTCGCGAACTTCAGTCTATATAGTTGTATGTAGTCAAGGGCTGCTAGCCCTATTAATTACATAAGAGATAGAAATAGAGATAAAGAATTTATGAGAAGTGAGATTTCTTATATATCTCTCTCTCTCTAAGACTTTGTTTACAAAGTCTTTCACTGAGTGACTTCATAGAATCAGCTCAGCACTGCAGTGATACTCACTAAAAACTCTTCATATCTATAAAAAATCTCAGTGAGGAAAAATCCCTTGTTACTATGAAGAGAAAAGAGTCTATCACTCAGTTTCTTATTCTGTGAGATTCTTTGTAATCTATAGATTTTTCTCTGACTATCACACAGATTCATCTTACATCTTTCATATAGAAGAGTTTCAGTTGACTCTCAATCATTTTCATGAGATTCTTATGTAATCATTATATAAATTCATCTTACAGATGAATCACTCTCTGTGAGATTATTCTTATTAAGAAGAAACATTTATAAGTTAATCTTTCATTTATTCTCATAAATCATTGTTCTTTGACACTGTAGAATTGTAAGGAATTTTTCATTCTTTCATTAACTCTGTAGAATTGTAGAATCAAGATATTCATAGTCTGCAATCACTCTTTATAGTTATATAGAAAGATTTAGATCTATAATTCATAATCACTCTTATTTACTAAAGTGATCTGACTGTTTCACAGAATCACTTACAGTGTAAGCAAACCTCTCTAGAGTAGTATAAATATCTCAGATCTGTTCACAGAATCTCATCTTCTTTTCTCTTTTTTTATAACAGCTTTTATTCTCATAAACTGTGAGTATTTTCATTCATCTGTGAAGTGTTTTTATTCAGATGATAGAGAGAGAGTGTTCCTGACAATGTCTGTGTATTGATTCAAGAACTTCTCAAGAATAAAAATTTTTTTTAATTTCAATATCTTTATAAATAATGTCTGATCATCACTGAGCTTTTTATGAGTGTCTCTATAACTTCTCTGATCACTTTTTACTGGCTGATGAAGCAGAGATGCTGTCACTCATAATCATGTCTTCATTTCTCTCAGCTCTGTCATCATATCTGATCTTCAGGCCAGCAGTTCATTTCATCTCTTCTTCAGACCAGTTCCTGGCTTCAAGCAGTGCAGTTTCTTTCTTTGCTGTAAGTCTTCTTATAAGTAATTTCTTACAGATTCTAGCTGACAGTTCTTGCAAAGCTTCTGATGTTGTCAGTGTCTTGTGCAGTTCTGCAGGTCTATGATCATTCTCTTTCTGCTCACACAATCTCTGATTAGATATATGTGAATATGTCTAGATTCTCTATCAATGATTCTCACATCACAGTGTATTTCTGCAATCTCATTATCAATGAGAGATGAGTTCTCAGATACTCATAAAATCCAGGTAATCAAGACAATGCAAATGCTATAAATTTGTAATAGAAGTTAATCTGAGCAGATGAGTCTTCTCTCTATATATCAATTATTTTCAGACTGAATACTTCAGCACAACTGAGAGAGTGAATACAGCTTCATAAGAGATATCTGATTATATATACAGATAGTCAGCTCTCAAGACTCTGCTATAACTGTACACACTCTGATATCTGACTTCTCTGAAGTCTGTGCATTTCTGACAGTCTTCATATTAAATACAATAATTATCTGTATTATGAATATAATACTCTCTGCTTCTTTGAAGAAAGAAATTAATAGTTGTGAAAGAGTTGAGTGTTACAGATATTAAGAATACAGATATAAGTTTTCTTTATTTTTTCTTTATTAATCTCTAAATTATATTCACAGCTCTGTTTATTTTCTGTTTTTTAACTTTAATAAGAATATGATTTCTTCTTCTCTTACATACACTGCAGACTGTTCATCTTAGTAGAAACTCATTATCTTATAGACTAGAATTTATAAATGACAGTATTAATATCTTTATTATAATCAGATTCTTAGCAAAGATTATATCATTCTGACTTATCAGAATTCACAGTATGAAAGTCATGTCTCAGCTTCTACAGATATCTTATCTGCTCAGATGATTCTTAAGTGAACTTATTCATCTTATTAGAATATTCTTATCACTGAATCTTAAATCAGAGCTCACAATCTCACTTCTCTGAGTTAATAATTTCTTTAATCTGATATTCTCTTTCACTTCCTAGTACTTCACAGACAGAGTGATGAGTCACAGAATTCTCTTCTGAAAATTCCTTATATTTATAAAGTAAAGAGACATGAAAAATATTATATATCTGTAATTCAGATAACAGTTTCAATCTGTAGAACTGTAAGCTAACTTTCTTCACAATCTTATAAGACTCTGTTTATAAGAGATTCAGCTTCTTACTAGATCTCTGTGTAATGATATTTTCTAGACTTAGTCAGACTCTATCATCTTTCTTAAAACTCTTTATAATATGCTTGAAGTCATAGTATCTCTTCTGATACTCTTGAGTCTTTCTCAAGAATTCACAGACTTTCTCTCAGATCTTCTGAATTCTCTTAGCTCATTCACAGACATCATCACACTCTATAGTATACTCTTGCAGATTTATCAAGATCATTCACAGATAAGTCTCAGTGAGTATTTTAAAGAGAGTTTTATCTATACTGATATGTTTTAAGTTATTATATACAAACTCTATAAGTGATAATTAATACACTCAGTTATTCTGATTATAATTAACAAAGCACTGCAGATACTGTTTCAATATACTTATCAGATATTCTATCTGATTATCTGTCTATTGATGAAAAGCTGTGCTTAAATCTCATAAGATCTTCAGTATAATCATCAGATCAGATTAGAACTCTTCTATGAAGATTGATTCTCTATCTGAGATAATATTTATAGATAACTCATACAACTGAATCACATTGTGAACAAAGATATAAGCTAAATTCTTTGACTTCAAGTTCTTGTGAGTGAGTATAAAGTATGCTATCTTGATAAAGCAATTCACTATCATCAGCACACTGTTAAAGCAGACATTATATATATTCTTACTTTCAGAAAGACTCACAAAAGCATTCATTTCTAGCTGTTCTCAAGGTTTCTGTAAGATGAGTAGAGAAGTAAGTTCTTTATATAATCTGAACCACACTATCTGTGAACTCTGATAAACAGTACAAGAATTCACTATTTTCTTCACAAGTTCTCATATCTTCAGTCAGAAGTATTTTCTTACAAGCAACTCATGAGTTCTAGTATCTGTAAAATGACTCACTAAAGAAGAGTCATGATATCTTTTAATAAGTTCTACACATAGAAACTTATTCACAGATATATAAATCTGACCCTCTCTTTATAAGAGATTATTTAAGTCTCTTCAATTCTTTATTTCTGCAGAATTGATCTCTACTGTAAGCAGTTTCTGAATATACTGAGTATATTCATTCTTCAGTTGCAGTTCAGACAATCTGAATAGAAGATCTTATAAAGACTTATACTCTATTTCTTCTTACATCAGGTCTTCTACAGTACTTCTCAAAGCCTGCAAACTCTTCAGATTATAGATACTCTCTTCAAGAATTCTCACAGAGATCTTCAGAGTGTTGACTCTCAGTGTTATAGAAAGTAGTTATACAGACTTCTTCTCTCTCTCTTTTCTCTTCTCTTATGAGAGATTGAGAGACTCTTCAGTCAATCTCTTCATAACACTCAGTCTGAGCATCTCATGAAGCTTTTCTATCTTCTCTAATCTCTCTGTGTCTATCACTCTGACCTTCTTAATATAGTCTGATCTGTGAGAGAGTCTATTCACTGAGTTCTTAGTTCTCTTGATATATTCTATCTTGAATCAGAACTCACTCAGTCTCTGAGCTCAGTAAATCTATCACTGTAAGAGTTTCTTGATTAAAACAAACTATCATAAGCTGTTATAATCAGTTCTAACAGTAATCACTGTCACAAGGCTCTCAAAGTAGTGATATCAGTGATGAAAGAATTTCACTATCATAAAAAGCTTCTGATTATGAATGTTATAGTTGATCTTTATAAGTTACATCTTCTATGAGAAAAAGATCACTGAAACTCAGTTCTCATTTAACTGTAGTTATAAGACTATTTCTGAAATTATAAAGAAGAAGACATCTGTCTTCAATCTGATTAAGAGTAAGAGATTAAAGTGAAACAGTATCACTGTGTCTGTGAATATCTGTTTCAATCTTATAAAGATCTCATAAGCTTCTGAGATAAGAAAGTTCTCACAGTTCTTTCTTCTCAACAATCTTTTCATTCTTCATTCATAGAATAACTTCTTCTTATTTTCATTCTTTAGTATATCTATAAGAGTCAAGAAGATTCTCACAAATATAAAGATAAATCATCTATAGAAATTTACAAAGCTCAGAAAGATCTGAATCTCATGAATACTAGTTAGCTTCAGCTATAATAGAATAGTCTCAATTCACAAAGATTTCATCTGAATATCATTTATAGTGATTATATATTCTAGAAAATTAATCTAGTAAGCACTGAAGTTGCACTTTATAAGCTTAATATACAGTTCTGCCTTATCTAAGATCTTCAATATACTTTATATATACTCAGTGTGTTCTTTCTTCTTTGTAGAGTACATTATCACATTATTCAGATATATTATCACAAAGACATTCAGATATATACAAAGTATTTTGTTGATGAAAGACTGAAATATCATAGAGACATTAGTCAGATCAAAAGACATCACTAGATATTCAAACAATCTCAGTGCAGTTCTAAAAACAGTCTTTCATTCATTCTCAGATTATATTCACAGCTGTGTATATATATTAATTATATTCAGTTGTGTGAATATAACAGCTTCTGTGAGACAGTTGATCACATTCTTAATCAGAGACAGAGAGTAGCAGCTCTTTATTATCTTAGAGTTCAGATTATAGTAATTTACATATAATCTAAGATCTTCATTCTTCTTCTTCACAAATATCACAGAGGCTCTTATGAAGGTCTGTGAAGATCAGATGAAGTCATTCTTCAGATTCTTCTTTACATAGATCTATAAGACCTCTGTCTTGTAATGAAAGAGCTTATAGATTGATTCTCAGAAGAGTTTCTATTCTTCTATCAAATCTATTATCAGATTCTTCTCACAGTGAGAAGAAAGCTCAGCTGTCTTAGCTGAACTAAATATCTCTGCAAGATCTCAGTATTTCTCTGATATCTGAAGCTCAGTTTTCATGACTGCAAGGTTCTCAGACACTTACAAAGTCATTATATAGATAGACTTATCTCCTCTAATCAACTCTACAGTATCAACTGCTTCTATCTTTATAAATGAGTCTGTCAACACTGATCAGAAGTATAAACCTGACTCATGAACAGCTATGTACAGATTGTGTCTTTGAAGTTATACAAGTCTCAAATACATGTTATCTGTGATATCTGTAATAATCACAGTTTTTACAAATCTTCTTCAGATTTTAGAGAGATCTTGTAATTCAAAGATGATTCTCATAAGTCTCTCAGTTCTCAGGTCTGAGTTCTCATATTCTGCTTATTATAAGAGCAGGTTCTCAGTCTTCATCTTTCAGCTCATTCACTTCACAAGCTTTAGAGACATCACAGTGATCTGAGATTCTGAGTTTATCAATACTTCTTATACTTGTAAGACAGCAGCACTGTGACATAGTCTCTCTCTATAAGCAAGCATTTTCATCAGAGAAGCAACAGATTCAGATATCAGTTTCAAGACTCTTAAGAAGGCTATTACTGACTCTGTTCATAACTTCTCAAATTTCTATTTTGATTTGTCTGAATAGTTTGTGTAAAGATGTTCTGATTTAGAACAGATGAAGCAGAGTCTCTTTTTCTTAGTCTCTCTGTTATACACTCTGTTTATAGAAGCTTATGAAGCTCTCTCTTTCTACTCAGTAGTCAGACACAAATCTCTCTGTGTCTTATTATCTTTTCTCAGTAAATCTGTTCTCTGTTATTCTGACTCTTACAGAGTCAGTCAGTGATTCACTCTTCACAGATCTGTGACTCTCACAGTGATTTATAAGCAATGAATGAGAGTTATCAGTTTCTTCAGAGTCAAGAGCTTAGAGTCTTACTCAATGAGCTTGTTCTGTATATCATTATTCAGATCTTGTTTCAGAACTCTGTTTTCACAGATCTCAATTCATATCATAATTTCATAAAGCACTGTAAGTAGTCTTTATCAGATTTCTCACCTCTTTTTCTAATATTGATAATCACAGTTCAGATATTCTCTGTTCAGCTTGTGAAGTTTCTTAACTTATTCTCTAGATAGATCTTGAGAACAGATTATTAGAATCTCTCATAATTATTTTCTAGATAATTCAGTCAGTTCTTGACTTCAGTGTAATAGAGATCTGTCATTGTATAAATAACAGCTTCTTCATCTTTCATGTCACATAGTTAGGCTTGTGAGTCAATTTCAAATACAAACTCACAAAAGCTTTTATAGATTGTAATTCAATAAGTAATCTTAAGTGATCACAGCTTAAGAAAGTTTCTTTTCAGTTTATAGATATCTCTGAAGATTATGTCTAGAGACTCAGTTCAAGAGTGTTTACAGATAGTAAGTATTTCTTGTAGAAAAATAGCTTAATTCTGCAGAAGATGCTCAAGAATGTTCTTCACTGAGATTGATTTATTCATGAGTTCAGAGAGTTTCTCTGTCTGAGATATAGAGAATAATGTTCTGTGAGTGATTGATAAGTTCTCTGAGACTTCTTTCACAGAGATTATTCATGATTCAGATGACTGCTTCTGAGTGTCTGCAGTAGAGTTCACAGAGATGAGAGTATGCAAGTTTCTAGTTCTTTCAGTCATAACAGACAGTTACTGACTGACTGAGCTTGAAATGTAAGAATAAGTGCTTACAGGTGATTATTCAGATATTTGCAGCTTGACATAATATATACTGTTAACTACTAGAAGTATTCACAGTAGAAAGATAAAATATAGAGATCAAATGTATAATAGCATTCAAGCTGAGTTGTAAATAGTATTCGCGAACTCCAGTCTATATAGTTGTGTGTAGTCAAGGGCCGCTAGCCCTATTGATTACACAAGAGATAGAAATAGAGGTAAAGAATCCGCGAGAAGCGGGATTTCTTACAAATAGATGCTTTTCACTATCTTCTTATGAATTTTATTTAAAAGTTTCAATCTCACTTTTACTTCTGATACTGAGAGATACTCTGTTCTCTGTATCTATTCAACATTTTAACTGTCTATCTCTCTCTTTGAAATTTTATCTGTAATGTCACTGAGTAATAAAGAATTATATTTATAATAAGTATAGAAAGAAGATATCTTTAAGATTGTATTCTTTACATTGTTATATACAAATTCAGTAGTCAGAAGATGTTTAAGTCAATCATTCTAATAATATAAATAGAATACTTGAAAATACTGTTCTAGTGTCTGATTCTAACATTCAGTCTGATTATCTGTCTGCAGATAAAATACAGTACTGAGAAGATATCTTATTATAAGATAATAGTAAAAAGTCAATTAGCATTTACTGATGAAGAGAAATTCTCAATCTGTTATCAATGATTTCAGAGTACTGTGATTATAAATAATAATATTTAAAAATAGATCAGTTAATTCAGAGACTTTAATCTTTTTATAAGTAGAGATATATCTAGTCATCTTTATAAAGTAATTAATAATGATTAAAATTGAGTTATATTCTTTAACTCTTATTAACTTTAGTAGATTAACTATGAAATTCATTGATAGATTCTGTTATAAACTCTTTAAAATAGATAGTGATATTAACTTACTGTATTACTTATATCACAGAATCTTTATTCTTTAACAGATATTATAAGTCTTAATATACTCTTTAATATCTGTTCAGAGCTTGTCTTAAATATATTTATATTTTAGAAGCATCTCAGTCTTCTCTAATCTGAAGTGCTCTGTATAAGAATTATTATAATGAATTCTTAATAACTTCTAATACACTGCTCTGCTATAAGAGATAAAGACTGAATTATTTAGTAGTAGAAGTTTACATTCTTCTAGTTATCAGTGACCTGATTTCTTAGCAGTACTATCTCACTCAGAGTCTATCTCTTTTAAGTTTAAACTGAATTCTTTCTTCTTTAACTTCTGAATTTAAGCTGTAGTAGAGATATCTCTCTTCTATAACTTATTAATAAATTTCAAAAGTAGTCAGATTAAAAGATTGTAGATCATTTTATTCTTTATTAATTCAATAATTATAAGATATAATATGAGAAGCTTATAATCTTCAGTGTCAGTTCTCTGCAGAGACTCAGGTTTTCTTTCATCTTCTATACTAAGTTATACAGCTGTCTTATCAGCACTGTTTTTAAGCTTCAGAGAATCTTAACTCTCTACAGTCAGCTTCTTCTACAGTAATGACAGAGATTCTTTTATAGAATTCTTCTTTATATTAATAATATTATAATCAGACTGTTTAAATAGTGTATTAATAGAGTTAAGTTAATCTGAACAGTATTAAATATAGAAATCATACTTTAAAAGCAGCTCTGCTCATCTGACTTGATATTTTATCAAGCTCTTTATTATCAAGAAATAACACAGATTTGTATAATTAGTGAGAACTTATACTGAGTACTTACTATTCTGAAGATAATGTTATCAGATCTTAAAGAATTTAATAATTATTAATATCTTCTAATCATGAATATTATATCTTCTCTGTATAAGAAATAACTTCTTGAAGAAGAAGATCACTGATCTTTATTCATAATATTTTATAGACTCTATAAAAAAGTCTTCTCTTACAGATAATTTATTATCTATATTCTCAGAAATAATTATTCTCTGATTCTTTCAATATTGAAAGATCTTTAGTATCAACTGTGAAAAGATTTCATAGATCTCATTCTCAGATATATCAGTCTCACACTGACTGAGTAAGTCAGAATTAAAGTGATTCAGTATTATAATATCTATAAAAGCTTATTTTAATTCTACAAATATCTGCACAGTGTTTTAAGTGAGAATAAACAGTTCTATTTTTCTATCTTTCACACTTCTCTTTAACAGATCTGTAAGAGAGACAGTAATTCATGAATATATATAGATAAATCATCTATAAAAATTCATAAATTCTAGAAATATCTGTATCTTATAGTATATTCACAGTGCTGATCAGTTCTTAATAACAGAGACTCAGCTTCTATTCATTGAAATATTATTCATCTTAATAATATAATCTAAGAAATCAATCTTCTGTATATAGAATGAGCATTTTTCAGTGTTTATATAGAGTTAATACTGTCTTAAGTAACTCAATACTTCTTAAATATGAATATCATATTCTTTCTCTGATTTTGAGAAGATTAGAATGTTATTCAGATATACTATATAGAAGATATTAATAAGACTCTGTAGTGTTTTATTTATATAGATCTGAAAGATAACTGAAGTATTATAAAGATTAAAAAATAAAATAAGATATTCAAAATTACTGTACTTAATATAAAAAGCTGTTTTTCAAATATTATCTTTATTAACTCTGATTCTATAATAGATATTCTATATATTAATCTTTGAGAATATCTTTACTTTAGATAATTAATTAATCATCTTATCAATTAATAGTAATAAATAGTGATTCTTAACTATTATCTTATTAAGATCTCTGTAGTCTATATATAGATATAGTCTATTATTCTTCTTAAATATAAAGAGTATAGATATCTCTGCTGAACTCTTTAATAAGTATATTCAGTTCTTTAATTATACTTCTTTAAAATATTTACATAGAATATTTAATTTCTTTACAGATAAGTTATAAAGAGATCTGTATAGTACTATTATATTATTTTTAAAATAAATCTTATATTATATCTTGATATCAGAAAACTTCACTATTTCTCTTTCTGAAAAGATATTCTTATAATCTGTAAAGAGATATTATATATATCTGTCTTTAATAACAGATACTACTGCTAATCTTATAGTGAGAGTGATAACTTTTTTATCTATTCTCAAGTCTCAGTTATCTACTATATAGTATATTAACTTTATCTTCTTCTCAAGATTCTTCTGATGAAACTTTTCAGATTTCTCTATTACTATCTCTTTATTAGTGAGACAGTACTATTATATCTGAGTGACTTAGTTAATAAGAGAATTGTTTTCTCTTAACTATTGTAATGTGACGGAACCGAAGCAGTGACTAGTCAGCAGTATCATGTAGAAATAGTTATTTAAGAAGCTGTATAAGTAAGCTTGTCTATCTTACTTAAATAGTGAGCTCATAGACTACAGAGTTATTGTAAGAATATTACAGATGTAATACTTAGTATACTAAGAAGATTGTATAAGACATGCAGTAACTCTTGTATATATTTCAGTAGAAGAAAAATAAATTACTGACTTCTTTAATGAGAAGCTAGTATCTAGCTATTCTATATAGATAATGAGTGAATACTCTTCTTTTATTTCATAAGTAAGAATAGCTGAAGTGATATCTCAGTGATATCTTATTATTAAGAAAGAGTAATCTGCTAATCTTATATAGAAGCAGAGTTCTTCTATTTATTAATTAGATCTTTCTATAATATATCTGAATAATGTTATAGAGTGATTAAAAACTAGTTCAGATAAGATGAAATTATTCATATAAAAGTAATAAGCTGTGTAGAACTATAACAGAATCTTGATACAGTTGAAAGTGTAATAATACTCTTCTCTTTAAGAGTATAGTCTTTATACTCTCAAGATTACTGAATTAGAAATTATCTTTATTATATAACAATGATTATTAATCAATTAACAGTGTATATACTGTATATAATATAAAGAAATAGATGAGTTTTTCTGCTGACTATATAGATCTTTCTTTATTCATCTTCATTCAAATTAAATATATTATAAGTGAGTTTCTTATATATCAATTTAAAATAAGAAAAATGTAGTTAATAAGTAACTTACAGATCTCTCATTATATTTTATTCTATATATAAAATTCTCTATAAAAGTGATGTATTTTAGAGACAAAGCTAATAGTAGTGATAGAATTTTTTAAAAAGATTCTTCTCTCTCTGTGAAACATTTTTCTTTTCTTCTCTTCTAATTGTAATAGTGAGTGTATAAGAGTATTATTCTTGAAGAATAATAAAGAACTTATTCTAATATTTTCTAGTGAATAAATGTCTTTATAATGCAGCTGCGGCCTTCATGACTGTTAAGAAAGTCAGATTGAAGGTGAAGATGACAGTGTTAATGAGCTGCAGAAGCACTGCTTTTATTATCATATTTTCTTCTTCTTCTACATCTCTTACAGCTGTGATGATAGTAACTGTATCTTGTAGTGAGATGTCATCTCTTCTATCAGCTGATTTATCTGTGTTCAGTCTATTCTCTGCTCTTCTTATCATCATTGTGATACTGTCTCTCTTCTCAATCAACACAGTGATGTATGACTCTGTGTAATCATTTGAAGAGAACTTTAGAGAGAGCTTGATTTCAGAGACAGCAGCTCTGAGAAGCTCAATCTGTAGTTTCTCTTCTATGACACACTCAAGCTCTGCTCAGAATACTGCTGAGTTGAGTCTGCAGAGTTCTGCAGTTTCTTTATCTTCTTCTCATAAGAAGGCTCTGATATAACTTCTGACTGATACTGTTATCTGTCTACACTGCACTAAGCAGCTAAAGAAGAGAGAGATTTTATACATTTACTTCTTCTCTTACTTCTGTTATTTCTATTATATCTGTAACAACAACTTCTATCTCTCTGTAAGTATTATCTACTCTATAAGAAGATATCATATCAGCTCTAACAAGAAGCTCAGATGCTTAAGTAGTACAGAGTGAGAGTCTCAGAGCTTTAAGTATTAATAGATTTTATTAAGACTGAGAAGATCTCTCTTACTTATCTGTAAAAGAAGATAAAAGTATGAATTTCTGAGATGAAAAAATATCTCAGAATAACTGATCTTAAGAAGAGATCAGCTGATATTACTATTAAAAGTATTACAGAGATTAATCACTGATAAAAGAGAATCTCACTTTAATTAAAATAGATAACTGAGATACTTTATAAATTAATAAGTTAATACTTTAAGTATCTCTTATACTCTTCTATAGTATGCTTCTCTATAATGCTGCAGTGCTAACTTCTCAGTAGATAAAGATATCAATACTGAAGACTTCAACAGTGAAGAATAAGTTTGATAAGAATATAATTATTAATAAGTAGACTCTGAAATTCTTTCTTTTTACTTTTTCAGCAGGCTGCAGTCTCATTAGAATAGTAGTAATCTATGAGTTGATAATATTAATCTTTTTTATTAATTTCAAATATCTGTTTCTTTTCTTATTAACTGCTTCAGGAATTTTACACTTGTATAGTCTCATTAAACTTCTAAAAAACCTCTTTGAGAGAAAATAGAAGAAGAGTGCTATAGAGCTTATAAAACATTAGCTTATCACTGTAAGATTATCTCTAAAAACTCTTTAAGAAAAAATAAGAAGTCTTAAACAGTATTTCTTATTTAATATCTCTGATATATAACAGAGCAGTCTTTACTAGCTGTCTCATAGCTTACAATCTCTTTCTCAGCATTTTTTAAATACTTAAGTAATTTTCATGAATTCTCTGATAGTGAATAATCTTCTCATTTCATAAGATATTGAAGTTTACTATAATATATTCACTTATTCAATATTTTCTTCATAAGATATTTAATATTACTCTCAATCTTAATATTATCTGACTGAGACAGCTTCACTCTGAGATATTACTTATAGAGCTTCAAATAGAAAATCTAAAAAATAGAATAAATTAATTTCAATTCTGTAAGTAATTTCAACTTATATATCTACTTACTTATCACTCTTATTACTAAGAAAGATTCTAGTCACTACTCACTGAGCTTCTTACACAGTTTTATTATCTTAATATTCTTTACTGAAAGTAGTATTTAATTCTCTATCAAGAACTTTATTGAAAGATGTTTTCAATTATAGTATTTTATCTATCACTTCTGAGCATAGTAGATGCTTTTCACTATCTTCTTATAAATTTTATTCAAAAGTTTCAATCTCACTTTTACTTCTAATACTGAGAAATACTCTGTTCTCTGTATCTATCTAATATTCTGACTGTCTATCTCTCTCTTTGAAATATCATTCATGATATCACTGAGTAATGAAGAATTATATTTATAATAAGTATAGAAAGAAGATATCTTTAAAATTACATTCTTTATATTATTATATATAAATTTAGTAGTTAGAAGATATTTAAGTTAATCATTCTAATAATATAAACAGAATACTTAAAGATACTGTTCTAGTATCTGATTCTGATATTCAGTCTGATTATCTATCTGTAGATAAAATATAATACTGAGAAGATATCTTATTATAAGATAATAGTAAAAAGCTGATCAGTATTTACTGATAAAGAGAAATTTTCAATCTGTTATCAATAATTTCAGAGCACTGTGATTATAAATGATAATATCTAAAAATAGATCAGTTAATTCAGAGACTTTAATCTTTTTATAAGTAGAGATATATCTAGTCATCTTTATAAAGTAGTTAATAATAATTAAAATTGAGTTATATTCTTTAACTCTTATCAACTTTAGCAGATTAATTATAAAATTCATCAATAAATTCTATCATAGATCTTTTAAAATAGATAGTGATATTAACTTACTGTATTACTTATACTGCAGAATCTTTATTCTTTGATAGATATTATAAGTCTTAATATACTCTTTAATATCTACTCAGAGCTTGTCTTAAATATATTTATATTTTAGAAGCTTCTTAGTCTTCTCTAATTCAAAGTATCTTATATGAGAATTATTATAATGAATTCTTAATAACTTCTGACATATCACTCTGCTATAAGAAATGAAGACTGAATTATTTAGTAGTAGAAGTTCATATTCTTCTAGTTATTAATGACTTAATTTCTTAGTGACACTGTCTCACTCAGAGTCTGCTTCTTTTAAGTTCAAATCAGATTCTTTCTTCTTTAATTTCTGAATTTAAGCTGCAGTAGAGACATCTCTCTTCTGTAATTTATCAATGAATTTTAAAAGTAGTCAGATTAAAAGATTGTAGACTGTTTCATTCTTTATTAATTTAATGATTATAAGATATGATATGAGAAGCTTATAATCTTCAGTGTCAGTTCTCTACAGAGATCTGAGTTTTCTTTTATCTTTTATACTAAGTTACACAGCTGTCTTTTCAGTGCTGTTTCTGAGCTTCAGAGAATCTTAACTCTCTACAGTCAGCTTCTTCTGTAGTGATGACAGAGATTCTTTTATAGAATTCTTCTTTATATTAATAATATTATAATCAGACTGTTAAGACAGTGTGTCAGTGAGATTAAGTTAATCTGAACAGTATTAAATATAGAAATTATACTCTGAAAGCAGCTTCACTTATCTGACTTAACATTCTATCAAGCTCTTTATTATCAAGAAGTAATACAGATTTGTATAATTAGTGAGAACTTATACTGAGTACTTACTATTCTGAAGATAATATTATCAAATTTTAAAGAATTTGATAATTATTAATATCTTCTAATTATAAGTATTATATCTTCTCTATGTAAGTAATAACTTCTTGAAGAAGAAGATCACTGATCTTCATTCATAGTATCTTATAGACTCTGTGAAAAAGTCTTCTCTCACAGATAATTTATTATTTATTTTTTTAAAAGTGATTATTCTCTGATTCTTTTAATATTGAAAGATCTTCAGTGTTAACTCTGAAAAGATTTCATAGACTTCATTTCTGAATACATCAGTCTCACACTGACTGAGTAAGTCAGAGTTAAAGTGATTCAGTATTATAATATCTATAAAAGCTTGTTTCAATTCTGCAAATGCCTGTATAATGTCTTGAGTGAGAGTAAATAGTCTTATTTTTCTGTCTTTTATACTTCTCTTTAACAGATCTGTAAGAGAAACAGTAATCTGTGAATACATATAAATGAATCATCTGTAAAAATTCATAAATTCTAGAAATATCTGCATCTTATAATACATTTACAGTGCTGACTGATTCTTAATAATAAAGACTCAGCTTCTGTTTATTGAAATACTTTTTATTTTAATAATATAATCTAAGAAATCAATCTTCTGTATGTAGAATAAGCATTTTTCAGTATTTATATAGAGTTAATACTATCTCAAGTGACTTAATACTTTTTAAACATGAGTATCATGTTCTTTCTCTGATTTCAAGAAGATTAGAATATTATTCAGATATACTATGTAGAAGATATTAATAAGATTTCACAGTGTCTTATTTATATAGATCTGAAAGATGACTGAAGTGTTATAAAGATTAAAAGATAAAACCAGATATTCAAAATTACTGTACTTGATATGAAAAGTTATTTTTTAAATATTATCTTCATTAACTCTGATTCTATGATAGACATTCTATATATCAATCTTTGAGAATATCTTTACTTCAGATAATCAATTGATTATCTTATTAATTAATAGTAATGAATAGTAATTCTTAATTATTATCTTATTAAGATCTCTGTAGTCTATACATAGATATAGTCTATTATTCTTCTTGAGTACAAAGAGTATAGATGTTTCTGTCAGACTCTTTGATAAATATATTCAGTTCTTTAATTACACTTCTTTAAGATACTTGTATAGAACATTCAATTTCTTTATAGATAAGTTATAAAGAGATCTGTATAGCACTATTACACTGTCTTTAAGATAAATCTTATATTATATTTTAATATCAGAAAACTTCACTACTTCTCTTTCTAAAAAGATATTCTTAAAATCTGTAAAAAGATGTTGTATATATCTGTCTTTAATAATGAATACTGCTGCTAATCTTGCAGTGAGAATGATGACTTCTTCATCTATCTTCAAGTCTCAATTATCTGCTATATAGTATATCAACTCAATCTTCTTCTTAAGATTCTTTTAATGAAACTCTTCAGATTTCTCTATTACTGTCTCTTTATTAGTGAGACAGTACTGTCATATCTGAGTGACTCAGTCAATGAGAGAATTGTTTTCTCTTAACTATGAAAGATCTAGAATAATATTCTTATCTATAATATTAACTGTATGAAGAAGCAGACTACTCTTCTTAAAGATTTCTTCTAAGTCTGTGATCACACACTTTACTTGAATTATACTAAAATAGTGATATTTTATTTTATCAGTAAATTTTATATAATCTGACAGATCTATCTTCTTTCAATTCTTTATTAAAGAAAAGAAATAGAATATGAAGTTAATATTTACTCTGAAGTTAAGTAGATATCTCACTAATATCTTCTCATTCAGAGTATATATTGTGATTATAACATGAACTTAGAGATATAAGAATTATTAATTCTTCATTTCTTTCTCTTCTTTATCTTTCATAGATACATTTGTCAGAAGAGAAGTTAATTTTAAGAAGATATCTTCTCAGTTTCTTTTCTTCTTTCACTTCTTATAATCACTGATATAGTAATTATCAGCTTCACAGTTAAAATAGAGATCTTTATCAAATCTTTTTTAGTATTTCTTCACAGTAAGTGAAGAATTAGAATACTTAGAATTCTTCTTTACTTTTTTCACACTGAAGCTATCACAGCACTGTTTAAATCTTATCATTAATTACTTAGAAGAGATCTTATTAATCTATTTCTCAGAGAATTAATTATTTAAATAGATTCAGAAAGTCAGATTGATAAGCTCAGTATAATTAATTAATAAACTCTGATATTATAATATTATTATTTATATCTTATAAGTCAGCTTTATAAGATAAAGCTGTGTTTTTAATTGATTCAAATTATCAGTTAATTTCTCTCAATATTCTTCAAATCTTATATTAAAATCAGAAGAATTCTCATTATTTTATTAATATAATAAGTTGAACTGCTGTGCTACTATGAAGCTGTAATTATAATAATCTTTGATTTAATTTAGTAGAAAGTTCTTGAATTCTTCTTAAGTTATAATAGTATTAATACACTTAAGCTCTCTCTTCTTAATAACTTAAATAGTTGCAGAGATGTCTTTAAGAAGATTGACAGTGTATATTACTTATATCTTATAAGTATTATACTAACTCAGATTAAGATGAAATTTTCATTCAAGAATATAGATAAAGCTGTGAAATTCAGATAAGATATTTCTCTTATATCTTAGAGAATCTCTGATCTTAATCTCTCTATCTTTATAATAGATGTAGATGTGTAGAGATTACAGTGATGACAGAGTAATTAAAGAGCTTATACTAAAATATACAGTGAGTTCAGAAATCTCAGATTTCTGCTGAGATAAAGATATACATACTCTAGAAAATGATGTAGTGTTTCTCTCAGAGAGTGAGATCAGATTGATCTCAGTGTAAGTATATAAGATTATATCAGTCTGTTAGAGCTTGACTGATTTAAAAATATAATCAGATTAAGTGATTTGAATTGTAATATAATGAAACTGAAGTGATGACTAGTTAGCAGTATTATATAGAGATAGTTATTTAAGAAGCTGTATAAGTGAGCTTGACTATCTTGCTTAAATAGTGAGCTTGTAGACTACAGAGTTATTGTGAGAATATTATAGATATGATACTTAGTATACTAAGAAGATTATATAAGATATACAGTAACTCTTGTATATATTTCAGTAGAAGAAAAATAAATCACTGACTTCTTTAATAAGAAATCAGCATCTAGCTATTCTATATAGATAATGAGTAAATACTCTTCTCTTATTTCATGAGTGAGAATAGCTGAAGTGATATCTCAGCAGCATCTTATTATTAAGAAAGAGTAATCTACTGACCTTGTATAGAAGTAAGATTTTTATATCTATTAATTGAATCTTTCTATGATATATCTGAATAATATCATAGAGTGATTGAAAACCGGTTCAAATGAGATGAAATCATCCGAATGAAAGTGATGAGCTGTGTGAAATCACAACAGAGCCCTGACGCGGCTGAGAGTATGACAACTATAGAAGATCTAGAATAATGTTCTTATCTATAATATTAACTGTATAAAGAAGCAGACTGCTTTTCTTAAAGATTTCTTCTAAGTTTATAATTATATACTTTACTTAAATTATGTTAAAACAGTGATATTTTATTTTATTAGTAAATTTTATATAATCTGATAGATTTATCTTCTTTCAATTCTTTATTAAAAAAAAGAAATAGAATATGAAGTTAGTATTTACTCTAAAGTCAAGTAAATATCTCACTGATATCTTCTTATTCAGAGTATATATTATAATTATAATATAAACTTAAAGATATAAGAATTATTAATTTTTCATTTCTTTATCTTCTTTATCTTTCACAGATATATTTATTAGAAGAGAAGTTAACTTTAAAAAGATATCTTCTCAGTTTCTTCTCTTCTTTAACTTTTTATAATTACTGATATAGTAATTATCAGCTTCATAGTTAAAATAGAGATCTTTATTAAATTTTTTTTAATATTTCTTTGTAGTGAGTAAAGAATTAAAATACTTGAAATTTTTCTTTACTTTCTCTACACTAAAGCTGTTATAACACTGTTTAGATTCTATTATTAATTATTTAAAAGAGATTTTATTAGTCTTTTTCTCAGAGAATTAATTATTTAAATAGATCTGAGAAGTCAGATTGATAAGCTCAGTGTAATTAATTAATAAACTCTGATATTATAATATTATTATTTATATCTTATAAGTCAGTTTTATAAGATAAAGCTGTATTTTTAATTAATTTAAATTATTAGTTAATTTCTCTTAATATTCTTTAAATCTTATATTAAAATCAGAAGAATTCTTATTATCTTATTAATATAATAAGTTAAACTGCTATACTACTATAAAGCTGTAATTATAATAATTTTTAATTTAATTTAGTAGAAAGTTCTTGAATTCTTTTTAAATTATTATAGTATCAGTATACTTAAGCTCTCTCTTCTTAATAGTT
This sequence comes from Blastomyces dermatitidis ER-3, assembly GCF_000003525.1. NCBI lineage: Eukaryota > Fungi > Ascomycota > Eurotiomycetes > Onygenales > Ajellomycetaceae > Blastomyces > Blastomyces dermatitidis. The sequence continues at coordinate 762,341 of NW_025544779.1, read as the reverse complement.
TAAGTAGTTACAGAGATATCTTTAAGAAGATTAACAGTGTATATTACTTATATTTTATAAATATTATACTAACTCAGATTAAGATGAAATTTCTGTTTAAGAGTATAAGTAAAGCTGTGAAATTCAGATAATATATTTCTTTTATATCTCAGAGAATCTCTGACTTTAATCTCTCTATCTTTATAATAAATATAGATGTGTAGAGACTGCAGCAGTAATAAAGTAATTAAAGAGCTTATATTAAAATATACAGTAGCTTCAGAAATCTCAGATTTCTATTAGAGTAAAAATGTATATATTTTAAAGAATAATATAGTATTTCTCTCAGAGAATGAGATCAGATCAGTCTCAGTATAAGTATATAAAATTATATCAGTCTGTTAAAGCTTGACTGATTTAAACTTATAATTAGATTAAGTAATTCAAATTATAATATAATAGAACTGAAGTGATAACTAGTTAGTAATATTATATAGAGATAGTTATTTAAGAAGCTATATAAATAAACTTAACTATCTTACTTAAATAGTAAGCTTATAGACTACAGAGTTATTATAAGAATATTACAGATATAATACTTAATATACTAAGAAGATTATATAAGATATATAGTAACTCTTATATATATTTCAGTAGAAGAAAAACAAATTACTGACTTTTTTAATAAGAAGTCAGTATCTAGCTATTCTATATAGATAATAAGTAGATACTCTTCTCTCATTTCATAAGTAAGAATAGCTGAAGTGATATCTTAGTAGTATCTCACTATTAAGAAAGAGTAATCTCCTGATCTTGTATAGAAGCAGAGTTCTCATATTTATCAATCAGATCTTTCTATGATATATCTGAATGATGTCATAGAGTGGTTGGAAACCGGTTCGAATGGGATGAAATCATCCGCATGGAAGCGATGGGCCGTGTGAAACCGCAGCAGGGCCTTGACGCGGCCGGGGGCGTGACAGTCAGAATGACTGGTAAGTAAGCTTCTATTTAGAGACTCAGTGTTTACTTAACTAATTATTGATATCTCTATTTTTTACATGTTATTACACATTCAGATATCTTTTCAATAAATAATCATTTCTAATGAGAAGATAATGAATGTTTTTCAATTGTAGAGAGCCTACTGTGGCGGGCTGCGCCTGATCAATCATATAGACTATTTGTCGCCGATCCTCGGCCGAAGAACCCACGTACGCGTATAAATATTCACTCCGATCACTGATTCCCGCACTTTCTCTTTTTTTCCTTCTCTTAACATTTTCCACTTTTGTTATATAAGACCTATATATTATACCGATCTATTCGGCGTAGGCCTCTTACACCTACACTGAATAGATTAATATTAATATATAGGTCTTATATAACAAAAGTGGAAAACATTAGAGAAGAAAAACAAAAGAGAAAGTGCAAGAATCAGTGATCAAAGTGGATATTTATACATGTACAAGGTGGAGCCTTAGGGTGGAAGAATAGAAGCTTTTGAGATGAAAGAATAAGAACTCTGTGAGTTCTTCGGCTGAGGATCGGCGACTGAGAATCGGGGCTTTCGGCAGGAATCTATGAAGTGTAATGAAATAGTCTTATGATCGGGCGCAGCCCGCCACACTTAGTCTGAGTATTCTGTGAAGCTTTTCTGTTTTCTCTAATATTTCTGTATTCATTGCTCTTATTTTCTTGACATAGTCAGATCTGTGAGAGAGTTCATTCACCAGATTTCTGATTTTCTTGATATACTCTATCTTGAATCAGAACTTATATCACTGAATGAGATCTGCAAGATTGTGTCTTCTATTCTAATCAGGTTTTGAAAGCACTTAACATATTGCTTCGCTTCGCTCCGCAAATTAGAAAATAAAAATTCATATTGAGAAGATTGACAACTTGATAATAATAATGACAATGATAATGATAATTGTGAATGTAAATCAGAAAAGATAATATGAATAGAGAAAGATTTAGATGAAGTTGACAGTCAATCTGTCTCACTACTGACTTTTATTCATGATTTCAGTATCTTTCATTCTCACAACAATAATATGAGATATAATAAAAAAATGTTGACATTGATTATTAGGTTGATGAGATTAATGAGATTGATTATATCTATTCTACAGCAGATGATGAAGTGTCAATCATTATAACTGCATGTCAATTCTGTGTATGAATTCATGTGGAAACATCGCATGTACAGATCCACCTGTGTGATAGTGATGTTAATTAAAAACACCACTGAATGTTAATTTACATGATGTTAAACCATATAAGGAAGGGAATTACTGCGAAAGGTGCTTGCAGGATCCCTCTAATACTGCAGAGGTCGTATGCAGCTAGTTGTTTATGACCCGCGAAAGAGTGCATGGCCGGCGAATGAATATTTAATATATCTACGTAGTAAGGAAACCGAAGATTAAAGAAGAATGATGATATTTCTGGTTTTACTTCAACTAATCGAACAATCTGAGAATATAGAAAGAATAGCGTGCGTGTTCGGATCGTAAATCCCCGCTCAGACAATCGCAGCTCAAGCAGCACAGGAAACTGGCGACATCGCAGATCACAACGATTAGTTATTCCGTCCAGGACCGCGGTCGACCATTCAGCATCGAATCAATACCCTCCGCGGAAAGCAAAGTTGATCACATTGTCACCCAGAATTTTCCCAAAAAACCCGGTAGACTCCCTCTGTCCCGGAAATGCCCACTAAGATATTATCCAACAGCTGCATCGGCAATGCAGTTGAGGATGCGTGCGCCGTGATCCGATGCGAGTAGCCGATTGAACGAGGCTGAGCCATGTAATAAGTCTTTCCGGCGTTCTTTAAGTGTGATTTTTTATTCATTAAACTTCATCTCCTGGCTCTACTCTTTTGAGACTGAAAGGGATATTTTCCTGCTTTATTCTTCCGTTATACACCATTGACAGATAACCGTCGCAGGCGAGAAAAACTGCCTGGATGAAGACCATACATAAATCAAGTCACTGAATACCCACGAGCCACAAGGTCCTAAACTATCCTTCGCTTACACCATCCAAACAGTTTCCAATACCTCTTTTTATTTATTTATTTATATTTATTTATTTTCTATTTTGTGCGGCCGAGATTCTAGCAATACGCCAATACGTAGGTTGAAACTTGTCTGCGAGGTTGCTGCAGCTTCTTCATACAATCATAACGGCATCATTCAACTGGCAAGCCATTCTGAGCGGTGCAGCCAGGATGGATCTGCCTATTGTGTGCGATGTAGGATCAGCCTGCTCCTTCTGACTTCTGTCCCCAACCGGCGAGAACTGCCCATTGTGATACTACCGCACTCGGAATAAAATAACAAGCAGCTGCTGATTAAAAGGATTGGAATGGCAGGATGAAATCCAGGAATCTGACCTCCAGCCACGACGTGGAAGCCCGTGAGTCCCTCCTCCAACCCCTAAAAGAAAGTCTGCAGACTTACGTGGGTGGGATAGTGTGTATATAAATGGTCGCAACTGCTAACCCTTTACCGTTAAGATGTAGTGATACTTCATCAATAGCTTCCACTGTATTTAACTACAGGTGAGGGGGAAATCTTTGCATCCGCATCCAGCATCGTCTAGTTTACCCTACCTACGATGGAGTGAAGTGATGCTAATGCCGTGTTCTATATTCATTTCAGGAACGAGGTAAGCTGGCAAATGTCCATCAACCATTGGAAAAGGACTACGATCATTTGGCATCATGATATTCACAATGCAATCTTGGCGGTGCTTTCAGAATGGCCGGCGATATCACAGATTGGAAGATGGAGCATACTTTTTGGTGCGCTATTTCATCCTCTATCCATTTACCATATATCCCTGTTGTCTGCGAATTAACATACCATACACATCAGCCAAACGACAAACGGGAGCAAGACCGTATGGACTTGGTATGTGCATGTTCCATTCTCTTTTTGAGGTGATAATCAAAATCACTAACCATGCTTGCAATATCTAGTTACACTTCATATACCGCCATGTATTAGATCGCCGTCTGTACTGCGCTCCGATAAAGCGAAACCCTGGACGAGTACTTGATTTAGGTACGGGAACAGGGAGTTGGGCAGTTGAATTTGCGGAGTGAGTTCCATGCCCTCCCGGACGTGCAATTGGTCAAATCTTGTGGTGGTTGAGTGAGGAGAAGGAGCGTGCGAGGACTGAAAATTCCAAGGAGCAAAAGGAAGACGGAAACATAGAAATTGCCTTGACCAAATGCACTATGAAGCTAACTCTGTTTATTAATATGCATGGCAGCCAGCACCAGAAGTCACAAGTTATCGGTGCGTGAAAAGAAATGTCAAAATGAAACAAGACCAAGAGATAGATGGGACGGACCGTAGGTGGACGAATCCATCAGACGCTAATAAATAATAGGGATGGACATAAGCCCAATCCAACGCATCCACATACCCCCAAACTGCACCTTTGAAATAGACGACTTCGAAGCCGAATGGCCATACACAGCTAGCGCGAAAGCCGACACACCTCCCCTTGAACAAACCGCCTCAGCCGACAGTCTCCAAAGCACCGGTTGCGCTAGCACCATTACCAATGACGTCTACAATAACGATGCCCCGTCTGCTCCCGTACCCACCCCAGATCCTGCCCACAGCCCCTTTGACTTCATCCACATGCGCGAAATCGCCGGCTCAGTCCACGACTACCCCAAACTCTTCGGACAGGCCTACCGCCACCTAGCCCCCGGCGGCTTCCTGGAGGTGCAAGGCATGGAAACGAAGTTCTTCTCAGACGACGGGACGCACGAGCGGGCCGTGACGGCTACGCAGTGGCAGCAGTTGCTAGAGGAGGCGAGTCGGCAGGTTGGGAAGGAGTTAGGTGTTGAGGGGAGTTGGAAGCAGTGGATGGAGCAAGCGGGGTTTGTTGACGTTGAGGAGGTGGTGTTTAAGGTATGTTGTAGGCTCCATTGAGAAACTCCGGGTTGATGAAATAGCCCTGGGTTATGGATAGTTGAGGAGGAGTGGACGCGGGAGGGGATACAAGACTTGGACTAACTGGCCAATAACAACGAACCAGGTCCCCCTCTCCCCCTGGCCCCAGGACCCACGCTTGAAAGAACTAGGTCGCTATCAGGCAACCCATGTCCAGGAGATGGTGCGGTCATATTCGCTTGCGCTCTTCACTCGAGTGTTGGGGTGGAGTAAAGACGAGCTTGATGTCCTGCTGTGGGCGGTGGGTAACGATTTGAGGAATAGGGGGACCCATCTTTATACGAAGCTGAGGGTCGTCTATGGACGGAAACGGGAGTGAATTTTATTTTATTTTTTATTTATTTATTTATTCATTTATTGGTTCGTGGTGCTTTATTTCGGGAATACTAGACGAGTCTCTTTTTCTCTTGCGCAGATTGCGTTTGTGGTAGGGGGTTCTTGATACCCTAGCAATAAGGGTGAGATTGGAATTTTCAAACAGATGAGTAAAGTTATCAAAACTAAGTAACTATGAATTTGTTTCTATTAATGTAAAAAGTTGCTCTCCAGCAAATGGATATATGGATGGCCAGCCCATCTCTCAGAATCGTCCCATTGGGAAAGTAAAAACGAAAAGGAAGGGGAAAAGGGCAGCATTAAAAATTAGTCCTCGCAAAATTTAATACATCGAAGGAGAGAAAAAGTTATTTCGTTGGGAACGATAACTTTTGAAAAGCCACACTGGCAGTTTCTTGTCTATGGGGTATCGTATCCTCGCGTGCACGGGCATACTAATGGTACGTATGTATCCATGTCGATTAAATTACGTACTGATTCTTTTGTCAGCTTATTTTGAGCAAAGCGGCTGGAAACAACAAGATAAAAAGAATACTTGTGCAACTTACGGGAATAAAGAGGTAAGGGACCTCCTTCTCATACTGGGTCCAGGCTTCTCCGTACTTCTGCCTGCAGCGTTGAATATCTCGAAGCGCACGATGGCTGATCATGGTAGCGAAGAAGACAGGGTAGAACCAGGGGAAAGGACTCTTAAATCCAGTCACCAAGCCCCAGCTCATAGCGAAAAAGAGATCGCAGGTGTAATGGATTTTCCGGGCATATCCATCTAGAAAAAAAAGGAAGAAAAGGTTAGCTGGAAGAAAAGTACAGTAACTGTGGGAATGAGATTTAACATACACCACCCATCGGCCAAAATCGTATGGCCATCCTTGGACGTGATAGTCCGAGGATTTTGGACAGTTTGCCAAGGTAGTTGTGGGAAAGTCTTCCTATAGGTAATACCGCCCTCCCGTTGCTGTCGGAAACGGTTCTTCTGGCTGTTGGTCGTGTCCCACACCCAGTAAACAAACAGATAGACAATTAATAAGGCGGCAAGCAAATATCTGTTCATTCGGTAGGTATCTGGGTGGTGATTCGCAAGATAGATGGTGCAGTGGCAGTAACTCAGAGGAACACCAGCAAGATTCCAGAAGATAAGCATAAATCCCCATTTTTCGTAGTACATATCCCTATAGGCGGTATGTTAGCGACTCCCACTTACGACTGCTTGCTCCCAAAGCATAATTGGTATCAGGAGCGGGGAGAGGAGTTACGAACCATGTGGATATGATACATTCTTCGCCCTTCGAGCATGCATTGGCGTACAAATAATGCGCCATCACTAAGAACGCAACCTCGCCAGAAACATAGCCATAGGTCTCCCACTGTCTAGCCGCAGCTCCCAAACTAATCAGAAATAGAATATACCAAGGAAGTCGGACCTCAAAAAACATTTTGAAATCCAAGATTCCAAATAATCTCGGGTTGAGCTCAGCACCCATGAAGAAGTCGTAAATGGGGTAGCCACTCATGCGATGCTCAGCACCACGAACTCGAGCGGAGATATAAGCGATGATGGAAACAATGAAACCGGTCAAGATGGCAACGCTCATCAAGGGGCCAAACTCATCAACAATTGTATATAGTTTGTACAATCCACTAACGTGCAGACCAACGGCAACAGCAATCGTAGTGTAGAAGGACGCATATGCAGAGCAATAATACGGCAATTGTTTTCCGCCCAAATGCTCCAATTTTCGGCCATTAACATAGATGCCGGGGAGAAACAAATAACACAGTCCCTCAAAGATAAAGAAGGTCCAGTATGTGATCCACGCTTTGGTGCTAGGGAACGCGCCCTCATACGCGAGGTTAACCAAATGAAGCCCAAACTCTTTCGCAGTCTGCCCTTCCTCAGGCAATGGCATGCGTCCACCATAATATGTCGCGCCAATCCACATATAGTACATCAGCAGCGGGAATCCAATCATCATAGATAAACAGCCTAGAGACCCGCCAAACTCGAAGTGGCCCGATTCATCGATTTTGTAGTTCTTCGGGGTGGTCCCGTTGGCATTAGCATCGTTGACATGTCCATTGGCGGGCTTCTTGTCATCGACGAGGTTATCCACGACATCACTGTTTTTTTCCTTATCGGCGGCACGCCTCCTTGCAGTTGAATTGGATGTCAGTGGATTCACGAGGATTAGGCTCGAAGATGCAGAGTTGGAGACTTCGGTGTCCGCACTCAGGTCGGGAGTCATGGACGCACGACTTCTGGTGACACGACGTGGTGTCTCTACGAAACCCTCACGCTGAATTTTCCTAGGTGCAATCAAAAGTTAGCGGTGGCAATAGGGTGAAGATCAACTCAGGAGATCCTGGTTTCAATTGAACAGCAAGACGTGCTGCGTTACGTGGAATGCGCCCGGGGCGTGCTTACTTGGGGGTTTTCCCCGTCTGTGAGCGAGTAACGGTCATAGTGACGCTAGTGGGAGATGGGCGTCCAGCGTCAGGAATAGGAGAAGATGGAGAGGACGGAGAGGAATAAGGGAAAAAGAAAAACAGCAACAGCAACCGCGACAGCAAAGTTGAAGGTGAAGTTGTCCTCAAACCCGAATGCGGCTAAAAGAGGAAATCGCGAAAAATCCGTGGTTCAATTTTAACTTTTGAAAAATAACGGAAAAGGATACCGCTAGTATGAGCTAATATGCGAAATTAGCGAGTTATAATCGCTTGCTATAAAACAGAGGGGTCTTAATTTGTATTACCCCTGTATTTGGTTTTTTCATGCATTTTGAGGGTCTTTCCCGCCTAGTCCCAAACCAGAAGTGTGTTTACATGAGGCTGCAGCATCTTCCAATCTATGCAATCTATAATGCTTTGGACGCTGCCTTCTGCAAAACGGAGAATGTCGTGATTGATGCTAAAGTATCATGAATTCTGCGTGGGCAAAATATCAACAATTGGCAAATCAGAATTCCCTTGAGGTCCCTCAGAACATAAGGATGAGATACAGGGTAAGCTGGCAGGTGAAGCATAAGGCGTCGATGATTGGATGAACTGTGAGCCCGACAGGCGTTTTATTTTATTCTGAACTCGAAGAAAAAGAGCTAACCTCCGAATTAATCCATATATATCCCCACACACCAGGCCCGGCCTCGCTCCTACAGCCCAAATATTCAGTAGTAGTAGCGAATCATCAGTATATACCGCCAGAGCGACAACTTGTAAAAAAAAAAAAAAAAAAAAAAAAAAAAAAAAAAAAAAAAAAAAAAAAAAAAAAAAAAAAAAAAAAACTTCAAATCTTCTCATGTACGTTTATATTGAAAAAATAGTTTGATAGAATCTTGGGCAAAAGTATACAGTAAGCACTGTACAAGCAGTGAAAGCCCTACGTCACACCTCTCTCCCCAGGCTTCGCCACTAGTAATAAAACCCACCAGCAGCCGAACACCAACCAGGTTGCCTTCCCCTTTATGTAACTCGGATGTAGTCAAAGAGACATCCAAAATTCCTCTCGCATCGGTGCACGTAGAAGCAAACACTCAATGGTCTGTCTTCGAACCTTAGCAGAGTACTTAAAAAGCGCAGACTCCAGAAACTCAAACCGTGAGAAACAGACACCATGCAATACAACATATTGCAAGCGAATTGAAATATGGCAGCGCATCCATGACCGACCACAGGTATGGTGGCGGAGACCCTCTCTGTGATGTCTATATCGTGCCAAACAAACACCCCCAATCTAGGCCAGCATTTTGATGTATCCGGTCAGAACTAGGTCCAGCATGCGATGTACCACATCGTAAAATAAACGTGCGTGAACAAGCAATAGATAAGAAGACGAAGAAGGGGGTGGAAGCTAAAAGAAAAGAAGCACCCATGCATTCGTGAGCTCAGCGCATGTAAGTTATTATCTCACATCTAATAACACAAGCGGAACGCCTGGCTTCCAGGGAAGATAGATAAGAGGGAAGCGTGCAGCCTCTAACCGTTCTCTTATCGTCCCTCGCTCCTCCGCCGTGCTCCGCTTGTCACATCTACCCGTATAATCGAGCGTCCAAGCCACCGGAGCAAAATTCCACATCAAGCACTTCATGTGTAGTGTCCGTACATAACCAACCCAGCCAACTATTTGGATTCGCTCAAAATAAACAGATAGGATGGGGGTGGTAGTCCAATGAGGGACAACGAAAAACAAGTAGGGACGGCACTGTATTCAGGATGAGCAACAGAGTTCTCATAGCATTGAAGGCAGGTGGGTAATAATAATATATAAATATAAACAGATAGATCTATAAAAAAAGACCTTCTCACAATCATTCGTGGAGAGCGAATCCACTAGTGAGACAAGAGCTCATTATGCAAAATACAGAAAGAGGCTAAAAGGAGCAATATAAGAAAAATGGGGAACAAGTCCAAGGAGAGTAAGATATGTAGAGCAGGATAGGCTTTGACAAAAGTCGCTATACTGAAAGGGCGGAATGAGGAAAAACATTCAATATCGTCAAATTTGAATACTGTCAAGCAGCCCGCCGAGCCGTCGTCGACATCAGCGTAATCTTCTTGTTTTTCTTCTTTTTCCCTCCCCCTGTGGTTGTACCTGCAGCATTGGTACTACTACTGGGCCCGTTTCTGTCCATATTAGTTGTGGTAGCAAATATTTGGCGCTCTTGCTCCGCTATCAACTCTCGCTCCCAGTCCTGCAGCCATCCATCATTCGGTTCGCGGTCAGGGTTCCTATATGTAGCCCGTGGTGAGGTTGGGGCGATAGCTGCCGTGCCCCAAACTGTCCGATGAGCCGTATTTCTAGTAGACGACGAGTCAGGCGGACTTCCGGAGGGAGATGCCAGCGCGGTAAAGGATGGTCGATTTATGCCTCTCGACGAGGACCAAGGGGGTGAGGCGGAAGACATATTCGGGTCGAAGCCGGATCCCGGCCCTGACGAAGGTTCGAGACTAAGGGGTTGGAAATCGTTCTCGGAAAATGGCCGATCGGCGGAGGTTATGCTTGGTCGCTTCCGTCGAGCTGCAGCCCAACGCTGTTCATCTTCATTCTTTTCAGCACGGATGCGTTCCTTTTCCTCCCGTGCGGCCTTTTCTCGGTTCCGTTTTCGTCGTCGCTCAATATCGTCACGGAATTTGTCGAGTACGTCCGGGCCTACTATATCTCTCCAATCGCATTCCAGAAAGCTAACTTCACAGCCATAAGGGAGGTGACCGAGATATTTCGTGCGTTTTCGCAGATCCTCGTCTACAATGTGCCCCGACGATATGCGTTCTATTCGAGGAAGGATTGTTGAGGGGAATTGTGAGTAGTCCCCAAAGGCAGTCTTGAGGATACGGATGTCTAATGGAGAGAGGTAGAAGTGGGGGAGTGCTTGATAGAAGAAGAAAGGATGATCAGAGGGGTGCACGGCGCCATCGGTGTCTCTAGGTTTTCCTACACGTCTAGGCACTGCATCAAGATTGCTTTCTGACCTCCAGTTTTGCATTTCGGAGTGGTTATTAACCTCTAGTTTCGATAAAGCAGACGAAACATCGTCCATTTGGTCGTGATTAGAGGAATCATTTCGCAGGGTAAGCTGAGGATTTGACGGTGTATGTACATGGCTGGGTAAACTCTGTCCGGATTTTGTAGCATGTTCGATTTTATACATCTCTGGGACACCTTCCGGCGGCTCCTCGAATTTGATGGGAACTCTGGTCGGTCGGCGCTCCAGCGGTTGACGGTGCATGGTTGGCGGGTTCCCAATATCCCTAACCCTCTCCTTCGCGTCTTTTATTGCCGCGACAGCTTTTCGAGTCCAGGTGGTATCATCACCGAAAAGCAATTCATCTTCCCGTTCCTGCCGTAGCAAGTCTTCGATTTCACTATCATATTGTGAAGTCATGTAATCCTTACCCCCTTTCATGATCCGCGCATAGTCGGGTACCTCTGCAACATGATACCAGGGAATATCGTCGTCTTGACTAGGCGCCTCAACGCCATCCCGTGGAAGAGCAAGCGTACTTCCCGGGCGTCGCATCACCAACCTAAGAACAACGTCCCCACCTTCAACGAGTGGATCGGTTTGTCTGGTGTACCACCCGACAGGCCGCGTATCTGATATATAGACGATGTCCCAGCAAATTGGGCATTTCTTCCAGCGAGCCTTCTTTTCCGGAAGCGGATTCGAATCATCTGTCGAGTGCATGAACCGGATAAGACAAGGCAGGCAAAAGACATGTCCACATTTAGCCATACGAGGAGCAATGGGGGTCGAGAGACAGATCGGGCAGCTGGTCCCTTGGGTGTCAGTCGAGACTAGAACTTGCAGCACCGAATTCCAATCAAGATGAATGTCTGCGTTAGTGGCTTGGGCATAGTAGTTGTTCTTGGGATTGACGATGAATCGATAATTTGCATGGACATATCTGCTTACGTCAGCAAATGTCCAGTTGACACCCAGCAGAGAAATGGGATAAGTATGTTAATTACCTAGCTTTGTCAACAGCATGGTACCCGGAACGCGGGCCCCATGTATTGTTGCGCCTTGGACCACGAGGATATGCATTGGGATTCTGTTGGGGTCGAGGCGGAAGAGAAAAGTTCATCAAGTGTGTAATAGAGGTCTGCCCCTTCCGGCTCATTGTAGACTTCATCGCAGCCTGTTGTCCCGACATGCTAGTTTAGAAATAGAAAACCAGATTGAGGTAATATATGAACAATACAGGGTGACGGAAACACACAGATTCTGCAACCACATCCTCGTCATCCAGACGAGGACGACGATGCCGTTTATGCTGATTCCTCCTACTCTGATGGTTCCTTGGAGAAGATAAGCTCTTGGATGACGACCCAGCTCCCAAGCCCGCTGATACCCTCCGTTGAGACGCGGTATCAATGCCCGGATTTGAGGCAACCTGCAACGACGTTGAAGGCTGGCTGGAGATGTTGACTGCTTTCGATGGGGCCGAAGACTGGCCAGGACCGGACGACATGATCCCTTGGGTGTCAGGAAGGACGCGCAGGACAGTGCAGTCGTCGATCAGGCAGGGGAACGACGACGAAGAACCTTGGAAGGGAGATCAGTATAGCTAGCTGCGGGGGAATAAGCCGATTGGCAGGGAGATCGGATGGGTGATTCTGTAGTTAGATGGATGTATCCCCCTAGCTTAGTAACCTACCTAGGTATGACGACAAGGCGTAGGAGGCAAGACAATAGAAAGACAAGAACCAGGAAGAAGTCAGCCCGGCAAGAGCCTGTGAAAATACTAGCGGATATCCCGGGGGTCCATTGAAAAGCCAGACCCTCCCGTGGACGACGCAAAGAAGCGAAAAGAAATAAGATGCAGAGGAAGATGACGCAGAAGAGATGAAGAAGAAGATGGAGAGAATGCGAAGAAGTTGACGCTAGGGCAAGGAGGGGAGGTCGGAGTCGTATCGTCACGTACGGAACGCTAATATAAATACGATTTATCAGGTATCAGCGTGTATAACACTGTATATAACAATACCACACGGTATTATACTGTCACAAACGGAGGCTTGAGGCTCGTGCTGACTCATCAGCCTCGCTCGCCGCCAAATCCTGCCTAGGAAAAAAAAATATAAAAAATATAAAATAAAAGAAGCACGACGACGAGGACAGCGACGTCTCCCCAGCACCTACGCGCTTATTCTATCTCTCCGCTCCCCCGGCTGTTGTCTGTGCAAAGCTGTGCTCTCTCTGTCTGCTGTGTCTGCTGTTAGCCTCCAATCCACCCCGCGTTTTCCTCGTCCTACCGGGTAACGAGGTGTGAGTCGGGTATGTCCTGAAAAATTCCCCTACGGTGGAGAAACAAAATATCTTCTGACGACGAACTATTTACTTCTAGCCTTGCACCCACCACTATTCACCACCACTACCACCACCGATCCGCATCGTTTTCTCTCTCTGTGGCCGATACCCCCCAACAAGCCCTCCATCTTGATATATTTATATACTGTTCTTGTGGCTGCTGCTGTAGAGACATGGCTTTGTGATCGTGTGCAGAGCCGTCGTCTTCTCTCATCCCCCCGACAGCCCCTTTGTCTACTTTCGTATGGCTCCCAGATAGGTCAGGTTTGACTGCACAGTCAACGCAGTATCAGCGCGTCCACTAGGAGTTATCTCTACACAATCTGGGGGGCATGATGAACCATCATCTCCCCCCGATGCACCATGGCCAGCCGCCTATACCGGCTCCGAGAAGGCAGCATGAGATACCTTACGTGTCGGGGCCTCCCAACATCCGGTCCACCCCCGGCTATATGGGCTATCACCAGCCTCATGCCCACGCGAATGGCCCACCAACTGCTCTCCACCCAGCGCAAGCGCAACAATATCAGCACTGGTATCCTTACCAACAAGCCCCTCCTCCACACCCTCCACCACCGCAACAGTTTCAACCAAATACGCTTCTAATTGTTTCGTCCTACCCTCGTTCGCAGCCGCCTCTGCCTACGCTTTCGGGGCCACACTACACACATTCTCATATACCCTCACACTCTAGCACCACGTCTTCCACCCCTTTACAATCTTCATTCTCTCCCACGCCAACTCCTCCTTCAGCTCCAGGTTCAGCTGTTCAGAGTAGTCACGGGAACTTACCTGCCAGCCCTGTCGTCAGTTCTCTACCTTCTCAACCGGCAAGTTCAAACCACAGCAAGGGCAGCAGCGCTGGCCCTGTGCCTCAAATACACCCTCCTTCTCATACAGTACATGCACCTGAAAGAACCAAAACCGCAACTCCTCTATCAAGACAACTCTTCCAACCACCCGTATGTACTCTCCTCAAGCACTATTCCCATGGTTGAGTGCAAAAAGAACGTAGACGTCGAAAGCTAACCACACTTTTTTTTATTAGCTTCCTTGGCTCTCGGTTCCCGAAGCTCCCTTTCCTGCTAGGGCTCCCCGTCGACGACGGAAGGCCCGAATTTTGCAAACATCCACAGTACGAGTAGAGTTTTCAACGAACGCTGAACAATCTGATGTGGCGGCCGAGGAATGCACACCCATTGAATGTCACTCGAAGAACGCACCATCAGAGTTAGAAGGAGAAGCCCCTGCATCTCCTCAACCCTCCTCAGAAACGAGCCCCGTCCAACCCAACACTCCTTCGTCCACTGCTCCTGTTCAAACATCGGCACAGTCGCAACATACCCCAGCGCAGACTAGCGGCGCGCGGCAAGCTGCTCCTATTGTTCCTATCGTGCCAATAATTCCTTCCAGCCCCAACACAGCAAAACAACCATCTACCAGCACTGCTAAGACTACCCCTGAAACCCTGAAACGCGATGGACAGGTTCCACTCAGTTCCACCCCAGATGGGGCGCGGACGACGGATAATGCACTCTCGCCAACGGAGTCCGCCACCGTAACACAGGAAGCTCCTAAACCCACAACTCCAGTCCGAGCTCCCCCAAAGTCGTGGGCTGATCTTGTGCGAACCGCGGCACCTACGGCTACTAGCGGCGCCTCGCCCACAACTACTGGGATCGGTGGCCTAGGAGTGTCTAAAGGCGAATCTCTCTTTGATGTTATTAACAATCTAGGCTCCAACTCTGAACGAGATGGTGGCAAAATTGCATTTATTGAGCCGCGCGGGCTTTTAAATACTGGTAATATGTGTTATATGAATTCTGTAAGTAGCCCTTATAGTTCTAAAAATAGTTTTTTTCTCAGAGGTGCTAACTGTTTATTTATCAAGATTCTTCAAATTCTGGTTTTTTGTGTTCCGTTCTATGAGTTTCTTGACAAAATCGGCCGGCGAGCGGTTCATTCTTTTAAGAGCGATCTTCCACTAATTGATGCTATGTATGTTGTACTACCCCCAACTCCAGATATCATTGCCGTTATTACTATTACCGCTTCTAACAGCTATTCCGCCTTTCAGGATCATGTTTATGCGAGAATTTCGGGTAATTGATGCTGCTACCTCCGTTGAGAAATTAAGACTCCGATTGAAGCAAAACGAATTAGAGCTATACGGCGAATCATTCATTCCGGAATATGTTTATCAAGTCATTAGACATCTTCCGCGGTTTAGAGACATGCGGGTAAGTCTACAAGCTCCTTGCGCCTAGCAGTTTTGTTTCAGTCAAGCTAATGCCCTATAGCGCGGCCACCAACAAGACGCACAAGAATTTCTTGGCTTCCTGCTTGAAGAGCTTCATGACGAGTGCACCCAGGCAGTTAAACAAGCTACATCTACTGCATCTGACATTTCCACGGCCGTTGAAGCTGATTTCGTATCCGCAACGTCCGAACCTTCTGTGGAAGGATGGTTGGAAGTTGGCCACAAACAGAAGCCTGCAATCACCCGGTCATCTGGGCACATCTCTGCAGAATCTCCAATTACGAAAATATTCGGTGGAAAACTCAGATCAGAGTTTAGAGTGCCAGGAAACAAAAACTCCGTTACCCTCGAGCCTTACCAGTCTCTTCAACTTGACATTGGCTCTCCACAGGTCAACAATATCATTGATGCGCTTAAAGGCCTCACGAAGCCGGAGACCATGCAAGGCGACTTCAACTCGTCGCGTGGCCCCAAAGTTACGGCTACAAAGCAAGTTTTCATCGAAAGCTTACCCCCCGTCCTCATTCTTCACCTAAAGCGGTTCCAATATGATAACGTTACCAAGGGTACCCAAAAGATTTGGAAAAAGGTTGGATATCCTCTGGAATTGGAGCTTCCCAAGGAAGCCTTCCCACCTCATCGACGCAACATTATTTCTGCTCAAGGTAGCGGCCTTCCCAAATACCGTCTCACCGGAGTCATATACCACCACGGCAAAAACGCGAGCGGCGGCCACTATACTGTTGATGTTCGCAGGCAAGATGGCCGTGAATGGATCCGCCTTGATGACACTGTGATCCGCCGCGTCAGGAGCGAGGACGTCGCGAATGCTGGAAGTGAGGAGGACCCCAAGGTTCTTGCTGCGGCCCTCGAGCAGCACAAGATTGCGAATACAACACCACAGGGAAATATCTTCGAACAGTTCGATATGGAGCAGCAGCAAAGACATGAGAATGAGCAAGGATGGAGCCATGTCAACGGCCACACAAGCGGCAGTGGCAGTGGCCATGCAGGCAAGAAGTCCATGGCTGCTGTTGTTAACGGAACAACCTCGCCGTCAGGAGAGTCTTCGTCTGGCAAGCGGACGCCGAGCAGCAGCCGATATGGGTCTGGAGTACGTGATAACAAAGTTGCCTACCTCCTCTTCTACCAGAAGATTTAAACAAAATCTTCCTCATGAATACCCTAATTTGTCTGAACTCCTTCAAACCCCCAAATTCCGAACTCCTACCAACTCAACCTCACAACCTCAATGCCAAACCTGTGTCCCACACCCACACCTCCGTTCCATTCATCTATCCAACCTCCTCCTCGCCCCCTTGTCACCCCATCCCGTCTTTTCCTTCTTACCATCTGCCTACATGTATCTCGAAACCTCTCATATGAGCCAAATCCAGAGGGCGCGCGCCCCATTCTACCTAGGCAATGCATGAGATCTATTATATTACACTTGAAAATATGACAAAATATTGTTGTTGATGTTGATGATGATGTTGTTGTCGTTGTCGTTGTGGAACTTCATTGTTGTATATTGGGCGTTGTTGAAACGGAACGCAAGACATGGGAGAGAAAAGAGAAATAAAACTATATGCGCCGGAGGAGGGTAAAGATGAAATACATAATATGATAATTTTTACCGAGTTTATATGACATTCCTGCCTCTTTATTTACGTGACTTCTTATTTTCAAAATAGTAAAAGGAGGATACTGTAATGCTAACCGACGGGGGCTTATATGTATGTACTGCATGCACATTGATTACCGTACCTTGGTAAATACCTTTCCCTTAATTTGTTCCAAGAGAGAGCAGGAGATGATTTTTCTAATAATTAAAAATAAATAATATCCATTCACAAGCGCAAAAAAAACCTACAAATAGCAACAAAAAAATAAATTAAAAATACAAATATCTCTCTATTTATCTCTCTATTTTCAACTTTTCTGTGCAAAATGCCCTGTAATGTGACCTCATGTGATATTGTAGGCTACTGGGGCAAAAGAGCTCAATCACCACCAGCGCCTGCTGGTAGAAGGGCCGACCAACCGCGGGACCCCCAACACCCCCCCTCGGACCAGCTACCACAGAGTACAGTACTTCCCCTCAGTGGCTCCCTTCAGTGGCCTCCCCACAATGGCTCCTTTAATAATGGACTCAGTCAGTCCTAGGGCTCACAGGACTTCTAGGACACACTCCTGGGATGTCTCTTGACACTGTTAAAATGTCCAGGGTATTTGTTAGGAATTTTTAAGTCCATTCTGGGATTGAACCCATGCATGTTGACCACAGCAGGGCTCACGCTCAACAGTCTCATAATCTGTAGGCTACTGGGACAAAAGAGCTCAATCACCACCAGCGCCTGCTGGTAGAAGGGCCGACCAACCGCGGGACCTTCAACAGATATCACATGCACCTCATCAAATTCATGAATGAAACTTATCTCAGCGGGCTCAGACCCTCTGGTGTATACAGAAAACTTGACCTCGCTAAGTGCGCCACTTGACCTCGTTATGTAAGCTGACCTTGCAAATGTGGCCCGTGCCACTATCTGACCTCGCTCAATACATCTTTTCTTGTAATTTGAAATCACTCAATTATTTATCATCAATTCTACAATCAATTCAAAATCAATTTAAAATCAATTCAAAATCAATTTAATACTAAAATTATTCTTGAATTTAATAATAAAGTAAGTATTTATATAATTTATACTGAATTGATTATTAACTGATTTTCAATCAATTATTAATTACTTAAATATATAGATTAAATCTATTTTTATTACTATAATCAATTCAGAATCAATTCAGAATCAATTTAAAATCAATTTAAAATCAATTATTAAATATTTTTATCTTGATATATTTTAAAATTCTGTAAAATATCTCTTTATATTCTATATGAATTTATCTATTTATTTAATTGATTATGAATCAGCTATACATGCTTTGATTAATTAATGAGCTGAATAAATAAGACTATAAGTAGACTGACTATATAACTGTGTCTGAGACCAGGATCAGATTTTTTGATAGTCTCATTATCAATTTGACTGCTCTTATTACACAGTTTTAACATTAGATAGTAGTTCTGTACTATCTCAGTGAGACTTACTATCTACTCTTATTACATTTTTTAAATAAGATTATAATTTTCACTTCTCAATTTAAATTATTTTTATTGCTTTAAATGACTTTAAATCTCATTTGAGTGTTATCAAAAAGCATTACTTTTTAAAAAATTAAAAATAGTCTAAAAAAAACCTTAAAATGTCTAAAAATAGTAACTTTATATCAAGAATGAGACTAAATGAGATCAAATGAGATCACTTTCTCATTTTTTTCAAGTCATGATTTCATTTTAAGATCTGATATATAGTTACTTTACATGTTTTTTTGATAGCCAGTCTCAGCGGAATTCATGCCAAGAAATGTATGAAATCAGATTAAATAAAATCAAATGTGAAATTCATAGTCTCAGCAGCCAGTCTAACTATAAGTGAATTAAAAGATTGAAAGTCAATTACCAACTGATTATTACTGTATTGTGCGAGGTCAGAGTCATGATTATGTAATAAGGTCAAGTGACACACTTAGTAAGGTCAAGTTTTCTACTTTCTAAACTCTCTGACTCATTTTAAGTGAGTTGCAGTATTATTAATTCAGTATGACACTAATCTACTTTTGACATAAGTCATGTGCTCAGAGCAATCCTTGTCAGAGAATCTGAGAAGAAAAGATTTCATCTTCAATGAAGATTTCTGAGATTTACAAGGATTTTTCAGATTCTTCAACTTTGACTTTCTATTACTATATACTCACACATCTTTAAGACTTGAAAATCACCTTAGCTTATAGCTAAAGAGAAGAAGAATAGAAATATTTCTTTAATATTTCAAAAAAATCTATATTTAACATAGATATATACTCTTGAAAATGATTATATTTTTTAATCTCAGAATTTCTGAGAGCTTTTTTTTATATAAGAAATTGAATTAAAATTCCTGTGTTTAAAAACATACTAGTTAACTTTGAGATGATACTTCTATTCTAAGAACTTAAGATATAAATATAAAAATCACATATATTATAAGAATATTATTAGTCTAAGATTTCAAGATAATACAGAAATAATGAATTTATAAAGTTAAGTGTAAGAGGCCTACACTGAATAGATTGATATTATATTGATAGATCTTATTTAACAAAGATAAAAATATTAGAGAAGAAAAGAAAGAGAAAGTGCAAGAATCAGTGATTGAGATGAATATTTATACATGTATATGATGATATACACAGTGAAGCTTCAGAGTAGAAGAATATATACATATTCATAGCAGCTGAGAATTGATGATTAAGAATGACTGAGAATCAGAGTGTACATGTTTGTAACAGCTGAGAATCAGTGATTGAGATTGATTGAGAATCAGAGCATATATATTCAAGAATGAAGTAATTGAAATCTGTGAAGTATAATGAAATAGTCTATATAATTGATTAGATGCAGTCTGTCACATTAGTCTCTTCTTTTCAGAAGTAGTTCTCATTGATCAAGAGTCACTGTTTCAGATAACACAGAACTTGAAGTTCAGATCAGTTGATTATAGCTGATTCATTTTATAAAATATTATCAGCTGCAGCTGCAGAATCTCTTATTAAGAATATTCTCAATCTCTTACTCAAGCTTATTATCTTCTTCTATGATGTCTGACAGCTGTCAGTCAGAAGTCAGCTGAGAAGAGAACAGATCAGTGACAACACAGTGAAGTAAGCTTGTATGAAATACATCATGAATTTCTGATAATGTGTCAAAATAATAGTTATAACTATCTAGAACTTCTATCACTTTATACCTGACATAGCAGTAGTCTAGTGTATAAGATGTATATATAATTCATATATTCTTGAGATTTAATCACACAAGGTCTTCTATCTTATACTGCTCTGTGAGATCTTGTCAGATATTGATTTAATCTTCTTGATCTTGTTTCACAGTTATTATGAAGATCTCTACTCAGTCACACACATCTCAGAGCTTTATTACTATATTATCAGTGATTTGAATCAGACTGCAGAGATTCAGTGTGAACTGTATGATTTCTAGAAGATTCAACACTTTCATATGATATTTATATATAAGAAAGAACAGACTTATATCTGTTAAAATAGCATCTCAACTGTTGATAGTAATCTCTGTGTGTAGAAGAAAATTATATTAATCATCTTATAAGTAATTACAGAACTTATAAAGATAATTCTTTACAGTCTGAATTATTCATTCTGATATATCATCAGTCTTGAGATGATAGACAGTTGACAGATAACATATAATCTTGAGAACTTGACAGATTCTTGTTCAGAGAGTGCTTATAAATTGATAGTTTTAATTCAATACTATGAATCTCAGTAATTCATGTATCTGATAGAACAGACTCTGTAGAAAAGCTTCAGTAACTTATTCAGTATTTATCTTATTATAAGATTTTAATATTATATCTTTACTTAATTAATTCACAATGATCAGAATGTTTCTATAACTCTTACTCTCAGATAAATTAACAGTAAAGTTAATTACTACATCTTATCAGATTCTATCAGAGACATTGAGTGATTTCAATAGATCTTTTCTACAGTTCTTTTATGAGATAACAGAAGAACAGTGATTATAGTTTCAGATAAAGTATCTGATACTGTTTAATATCTCAGATCAGTAAAACTCTCAGAAGATTATTCTATACAGTTGTTCACAGTCTGAATAACTGATTATATATAAATCATGCATCTCTTGCATTATCTGAGTGTATAAGAATTCAGAGTGAGAGACTCAGCATCATTTGCAGAATTATAGAGTATTATTATCATTAATTGAACATTCTGAGATATCAGTTCTTATATGTAGTTCTGGAGAGAATTGAGATGCTTCTTGATATACTGCTTCAGTGAGTGCTTGAAGAAGTTCATCAGTTTGAACTGTTGCATGTCATAATTCATTCAGTGTAGATTTGAGAGAAGTCAAGATATCAGTGTTAGTAATAGTTTGAAGAGAGAATGTTCTAATCAGAGAAGTGTGTATAGTGTCATGAGTTGTTTCATCTTGATTAACTAATATCTTCAGATTTAGAAGCTGATGTTCTCAGTTCATTCAACAGGTGTCTGTTACATTGAAAGACATATCTTACTCTTATTATGAGAGAGCATCTGTTATCAAGTTCTAGCTGTCAGAATAGTAGTGTATTGTAAAATAAAAGCAGCTTAAGAACTCAGACTATTATATCTGTTATTCAGTAAGTTTACAGATAGTTATAAAGTATTTGAGATTCTTATGATCTGTGACTATCTCAAATTCAGAGACACTTCAGAGTTCAGAGTCTTATTTTTCTAGATAGTATATAATTATAAGAAGTTTCTTATCATAGATCTTATAGTTGTATTTGACAGAACTTAATTTCTTAAACATGAAGATGCATGATTATAAGACATCTTCATTATTATATTATAATATAGCTCTCTCTGTAACATAGTCAGAGAAGTCAGTTTTAATAACTGTTTCATAATCAGAGTTAAATATTATTAGCAGAGAGATATTAATGAACATTTTCTTCATCTATATGAATGCAGCTTCAGTGTCTACTGATCACTGAAATACTGAGTTCTTCTTAATAAGTTCTGTAAGTGATCTTATAATATCTGAGAAGTTTTGTATAAATTACTGATAGAAGTTAGTAAATTCAATGAAGCTTTGTATATTTTTCACAGTATATGAAGCTTCTCATTCAAGAATGATGAAGACTTTCTCAGAATTTATTTAAATTTTCTTACCAGCTTCTATGATAAAATCTAGATATTTAATACTCTTGACTTCAAAGTCATACTTGTCAATATCTATTGATAGTTCTGCTTCTCATAATTATTATAATACTCTTTGTATGTATTCTTGATATTCTTTTCTGAACTTATTAGTAAAGATGAGAATGTTATCAAGATATGCAGATGCAAACTTATTAAAGAAATCTCAGAGTGGTTAATTAATATACTTCTGAAATGTACTGAAGACATTGATCAGTTCAAAGAATATAACTATTCATTTAAAGAAACTATAATATGTTCAGAATGCTGTAAGTTATTCATCTTCTTCAGTAATACAGATTTTATGAAATATAGTAATAACATCTAGTTTTGTAAATCATTGAGCTTGTTCAATGTAAGCTAGAGTTTCATTGATAAGAGATAAAGAATAGTAATTCTTCTTAATTAATCTGTTCAATTCTCAATAGTTCACACAGAATTGAAGTTCTTTATCTGATTTCTTTGCAAAGAGAATAGAAGCTGCAGCAGAAGAGTTACTAATATATATGAATTTCTTATTCAACAGATCATTGAGTGTCTTCTGAAGAAGAAGAAGTTCATCTCAAGACATGTTATAAAGAGAGTCTCATGATGACTCAGAGTTCTTATTATTCTTCTTTTCTCACTTGATACTGTGATCTACTTCTGAGCCTCATAAGAGAGATATATTCATAGTGTTATTTTATTGAAAGACATCTAGATATTCATGATATTATTGAAGAAGTTTTGTATAAGAATCTATTATTGTAACACAGAATAACTTTTCTAGAGCCTTTTTAATATTAGCTAGACTGGTGAAATAGATTGATATATGATTCTGCTATTAGTAATTCTTTCAGTGACTTCTTTTTCTGAGTATTTCATAGGTATTGACAGAGATCTGTGTCAGGTTCATAGTCTTGTGAATGTCATCTTCATGAATTCTATCATTGTTAGAGAATATCAAGCTTCTGTTTTAAGCATTTAACAAGATGTCTTATTCAGATAGTCAGACAAGTTCTAATATAAGATTATAATCAAGATTATCAACTTCATATATGTAGGTATCTTCACATTGATATTCTCTCACATCTATAGTCAGCTTCATCATGTAACAGATATAAATGTCTTTTAAATTATGAAATTCTGCAAGAAGTCAGAGTTTTGATAAGAAGATATACTGAAGATTATAACATCTTACAACTAAAGATTTTATCATTGCATAGTGACATAGATCACTGTCTATTATAGCTAGACTGACCGTGTGACCGTGTCTGAAACCAGGACCAGATTTTTTGATAGTCTCATTACCAATTCAACTGATCTCATTACATGGTTTTAACATTAAATAGTAGTCTCATACTGTCTCAGTGAGACTTACTGTCTACTCTTATCACATTTTTCAAATGAGATCATGATTTCCACTTCTCAATTTAAATTATTTTTATGGCTTTAAATGACTTTAAATCTCACTTGAGTATTACTAAAAAGTGTTACTTTTTAAAAAATTAAAAATAGTCTAAAAAAACCTTAAAATGTCTAAAAATAGTAACTTTATATCAAGAATGAGACTAAATGAAATCAAATGAGATCACTTTCTCATTTTTTTCAAGTCATGATTTCATTTTAAGATCTGATATATAGTTACTTTACATGTTTTTTTGATAGCCAGTCCCAGTGGGATTCACGCCAAGAAATGTATGAGACCAGATCAAATGAGATCAAATGTGAAATTCATAATCCCAGCGGCCAGTCTAATTATAGCTTTCATATTATACATGTTATCAACTATAGTAGATATAAGAATTACATTTATTATCATCTTCTCTTTAAATTATTATTATCTGATCTCTTCAAGCTTCTGTTTATAAATTTGAATAGAAGCTAATCTTTTCTCTATTTTAATAGAGTATTCTTATAGTTATCTTTCAAATCTTTCTTTACTATAATATGATTGATGCGGACAGACACTGATCTTTCTCTCAAGTGTGAAGATATATAGATTGATTAACAGTTGAAAGTAATATGTTCTGATCAGTTACAGTTAATACATACTTCATATTAACATTGATCAGCAACTTCTTCAGAAGTGATCTCAGAAACTCAGAAGCCTGTTCAAGTAGTAAAAACTCTTACTTATGTATAGACATTTGAATCTATTCAGTTTATAGCATCTGTATCATTGTTATTCTTCAGTGTGAGTGTATAAGTGACTGAGATGTAACATCTTCTGTCACTGTTCTGTATACTCTTGAGCTTGATAAAACAGTCATTTAATGTCTGAAGCTGTGTGCAGAAGCCTTTATAAATTAAGTCTTTATTTACACTTATAAGAGTCTGTAAGAGTTTGAAAGTTAATGTCTTCTTAAGCATGCTAATCTTTATTCAATTCTCTCAAGATTGATTATCTGCTTCTAGAATCTTGATGTCAAAGTCAGGGATAAATGTTGTAAGAGAAATATTTCTCTGTTAAATACTCTGTAATTAATCTAACACTTTCTGTTATATAACAGTGTCTTGAAACAGAATATTAAGATATTTGATGATATTATCAGATGTTTACAACACTGATTCATATACTTTTATTCATGAATGAAACTTCTATTTCATACAATTCTTTAATTATTCATTGATATATCAATCTTGATTGATTAATAAACTGATGAAATCTTCATCTATACTCAGTTTTATAAGCATTTTCATTCTTCATGATGAGTAGAGAGTGAGATCAGAAGTATTAAAATATATAAGAGTTTCTAAGCATTCTTTCAGCACTTTTGTATTTGATTCTGTAAATATTGAAATTATATGAGTTAATTATTGAATCTCTTCATATTAAAGTTGTTGAGTTATATGCATGTCTACTATCTATTACTGTTATAATTTCAATATTACTCAGAGTCACTGTGACATCATATCTATACTCATATTCAATAGTTTCATATTATTATTAGACATGATTATATTAATCATTGAATATATAATATCTGTGAAATCTGAAGAAGTGTAATCATATTCTCATACATCTGAGTGTCAGAACTCTCAGGTCTTTTACTAATATTCTCTTATAAAATCTTTATTACAGAGTCAGAGTAACTGATGAGTAAGCTTCTATTTAAAGACTCAGTGTTCACTTAACTGTTTTTTCTCTTTCTTATATGTTATTACATGTTCAGATATCTCTTGATAAATAATTATTTCTGATGAGAAGATGATATGTGAATAATTATTTTCTAATAAAAAGATAATAAATGTTTTTATAGTGTAAGAGATCTACACTGAATAGATCAGTACTATATTGATAGATCTTATTTAACAAAGATAAAAATGTTAGAGAAGGAAAGAAAGAGAAAGTATGAGAATCAGTGATTGAGATGAATATTTATACACATATGTGATGATGTATGTGATGGAGCTTTGAGATGAAAGAATATATACGTGTTTATAGCAGCTGAGGATCGGCAATCAAGAATGGCTGAGAATTAGAGTGTACATATTCGTGACGGCCGAGGATCGGTGATTGAGAATGGCTGAGAATCGGAGTGTATGTATTTAAGAATGAAGTGATTGAAATATGTGAAGTGTAATGAAATAGTCTATATGATTGATCAGATGCAGTCTGTCACATTAAGTTAAAATTCTCTTTTATACTCAGAGTACTAAGTAAATTATTTCTGTGTTATTAATAATCAGAAATTATTTCTTCTCAGATACTTTATAAGATATTATTACTTATATAATCTGATCTTACTATTTAAGTTAGCTTATTACTTATTTGAGATTAACTTATAATATAATTATTAATTTAGTATTAAAATAGTAATAAATATCTGAAGAAGTGTCTGAGCTTGTTAAAATAAGATAAAATAGTAATCAGCTCTGTAGTAATCTTTATTCTTTTCTTTATAGATATTTTCTACTATATTTATATTCATTATACTCTTCTCTATATTTATTACAAGTTTACAACTTATATATTTATTAATATACTTATTTCACTACTGTCTAGTGTGTGAGAATTCTCATTCTCTCAGTGCATTTGAATAGTCTCAATTCATCTCTCTATTTTATTATAGAAAAATTAATACTATAATATATCTCTTATACATTTTTATCTGATAAGTAGATGACTGAAAGTGACTCTTCTTCACACTTATTTATAGTCTTTCAGTCATCAGAACTGTCTTCATACACATCACCTGTATCATTATATATATTATCTCTGTTATATCAAGCATCTTTCAGTTTCTGAGCTTCTATAATTATAACACTTCTCTCTTTATACAGTGAGCTCAATTGCCTGTATGATAAGTTTATTACAACTCTTTAGAAGACTTTTCTGAATTACAGACTAAAAATAACTTCTCTCTTACTCATCTGACTTTAATATGAGAGTGAGTGATCTTCTTCTCTCTCTTTATTTTACAAAGAAGATCAGTTCTTTCTTATTTTATTCTTTTAACTCTACAGCTCAGTACTCTATCTCTCTCTCTCTTATTATTATTATTATTATTATTATTATTCTTTCATTATACTCATATGCAAGCGGAGCTTATGATGAGTTCTTGCGTGATGTTAAATACAGGCCAAGTGTTGGTTATACAGGAGGAAATACAGGTGTTGAGACCACGCCAAGATAACAAGAACATAGGAAATACAAAGAAGTGACAATTAGATACATGCGATAATAACTTCCCAGCCCAGGAACATAGAGTGATTTTATTGGAGCGATTTGTACACCTCTGTATTTATTAGAAACCTGAGGTGCTTGAGTTCCGGATTTAATGTATCCCCTGCGGGTTTCGAACCCACACACCTTGGTTTCCCACGCCAAGGCGCTACCAGGTGGCCGCATTAATCATTTGACCACCGGGGCTATCTCTCTCTCTCTCTTTACATAATTTTCTATTCAGACTACTCTTACTCTGTTTATCTCTGCTGATCTGCTTAGTATTTTACTCTCTCTTCTACTCTCTGTATGTCTTAGTTTTTCTCAAGAGAGAGAATGATCTTTTCTGAAGGTAATAATAATTCTCTTATATTAGATAGTGACTAAGAAAGCAACTATAATAATAATTACTTCTCAGATACTGAAAATACTCAGACAGACTACTTATCTACTCTGAAGAGCGATAATAAAAGTAATAAGAAGAACTATAATAATGATGAAGAATGACTATAGAACAAAGTAGATCATCTACTTAAATATTATATATAGTTAGAAGTGAGTCTTAATTCCTCTATACTTTGACAGCTGTGTTACAGTTTAAACACGCAGATGAGACTCAACTGGGTTGAAGAGCACTGAGAGAGATAAGCTATCTCACTTTTAACAGTTAATTTATATAATTGACTTCACTAACAGCTGTCTTTTCTGTTAGATACTGCAGCTATGTCAGTTAGAGTATTATTAACATCTATGATAATATCAGTATCTGAATTCTCTATTTATTTCTCTCTTGAGTCTGTGACTGCTGTCAAGAGCAGAATGAAAGATGAAGAGAAATTAAGCAACTCAGCTCTTCACAGATGTTCTGAAAATAATTTCACATAATCTACAAAGTCAAGACTGACAGAAGAATTGACTAGATGATTATTACTCAGTCTTATAATATGAGTTATTAACTCTTCTCTTTATCAGAAAGTATTAGAACTGATCTTCAACTTAGCTTCTTATATTTATAATAAAAGAGAAAGATCTCAGTGAGAAGGAAATAAAGAAGAGAATAATATATTTACAGAATCTGATAAAGTATTACTGAATACTTCTCATAATAACAGAGATACTCTTTCTTATTAAGTATTTATATATTCAGCTGATTCTGTTCTGTCACTTTACTGAGTATAAGTAAATCGGTCTTTTACACTGTTAAATATTCACTTAGAAGCTCTGAAGCTGATACTTGTAAGAGATATAATATATGAAAGATCTCATCTGATGATCAAAGTCACATTTAACTACACAAAGAGATTTCTGAGTAAGAAAGTGAGATTAGTACTCACAGAACCTAGATCTCAACACTGCAGCTCTTAACTAAGTTATATTAGATAGTAATACTTTCATACTCTCAGAGATTATCTACAACTTATCACTTATTCTCAGCTCTCATGTCTTTCTCCTTGATATACTGTTTCACTTTCAAGTATTTAAATCACTTAGTCTCATGTTCTCTGAGAGACTGTATAATCTAGAAATTCTTGAAGAGTTAAATCAGTAAAAGCTATCTCTGCAGAATAATTTAAGAGACAAGTTTCTGTTCTATAAGACTGTCTGTAAAGAGAAGACTATCACGCTACTTCAGAGAGTGTGACTATCATCTAAGAAGATAAGCTATTAAATGAAAAAAGATGATAAATTAACAAAGTTTGAGTAAACAGTCAAATCATATGTACTGTATAATAGTAGTGTAAATATATTGAATAAAAATCATAAGCTTCTTCAGATTATAAGTTATTTCTTCACTTCTATCTAATATCTCTGATAATAATTATACAGTGAATATGAGTGATTCACTTCAGAATCAGATTCTGAAACACTTTAACACTACTAGACTGATCACTGAGATTATGAATTTCATATTTAATTTCATTTGATCTGATCTCATACATTTCTTGGCGTGAATTCCGCTAGGACTAGTTATCAAAAAAACATGCAAAGTGACTATATATCAGATCTTAAAATGAAACATGACTTGAAAAAAATAAGAAAGTGATCTCATTTAATTTCATTTAATCTCATTCTTAGTATAAAGTTACTATTTTTAGACATTTTAAGGTTTTTTTTAGACTATTTTTAATTTTTTAAAAAGTAACACTTTTTGATAACACTTAAATGAGATTTAAAGTCATTTAAAGCAATAAAAATAATTTAAATTGAGAAGTAAAAATCATAATCTTATTTGAAAAATGTGATAAGAGTAGACAGTAAGT
Organism: Blastomyces dermatitidis ER-3; assembly: GCF_000003525.1. Taxonomy (NCBI): domain Eukaryota; kingdom Fungi; phylum Ascomycota; class Eurotiomycetes; order Onygenales; family Ajellomycetaceae; genus Blastomyces; species Blastomyces dermatitidis. Next base: position 733,224 of record NW_025544779.1, on the reverse strand, counting down.
CTCACTGAGACAGTATAAAACTACTATCTAATGTTAAAACTGTGTAATGAAATCAGTTAAATTAATAGTGAGATTATTAAATATTCTGATTCTGATCTCAGACACAGTTATATAATCAGTCTAAACACTGCTATCTTTGTAAAATATTATCAGAACTGTAATATCAGTGTTAACATCTACAGAAACTATTACAGACTTAATTTAAAAGCAGATAACTATCTTAATTTAAATATGATAAGCTTATCTATTGACTTATAATAACTCTGAAAGCTCACAGTCAAAGAGTTCTGATCAGTCAATGAACAGTTAAAGATCTAAAAGCTTTTAAGAAAGATTAAGAAGCTTAGACAGAAGTTTAACATCACAGCTTCTGAAAAGAAGTGCAATATCTTGAAAGACTGATACAGAGCTGTTCAGAAGCACTTTGTAAGAGGTCTATACTGAATAGATCAGTATAATATCTATAGGTCTTATATAACAAAGAGAAAAATGTTAGAAAAGAAAAAGAAAGAGAAAGTATGAGAATCAGTAATTAAAGTGAATATTTATATGTATGTAGTAATGTACATGATGAAGCTTCAGAGCAGAAGAATCTATACATATTTATAACAGCTAAGAAGAAGTGATTAAGAATGACTGAGAATCAAAGTGTATATATTTGAGAATAAAGTAATTAGAATCTGTAAAGTGTAATGAAATAGTCTATATAATTGATCAGACACAGTCTGTCACATTAGTTCTCTTCTTTCAGAAGCAGTTCTTATCAGTCAAGCGTCACTGTTTCAGATAATATGAAACTCAGAGTTCAGATTAGTTGATTATAATTAACTCATTTCATAAGATATTATCAGCTGCAGCTGCAGAATCTCTTATCAAGAATATTCTCAATCTCTCACTCAAGCTCATTATCTTCTTCTATAATGCCTGGCAGCTGTCAGTCAGAAGTAAGTTAAGAAGGAAACAGGTCAGTGATAGTATAGTGAAGCAAGCTTGTATGAAAGATATTATAAATCTCTGATGATATATTAAGACAGTAGTTATGACTATCTAGAACTTCTATCACTTTATACTTAACAGAGCAGTAATTCAGTGTACAAGATGAATATGTGATTTATATATTCTTAAGATTCAATTATATCAAGTCTTCTATCTTATATTGTTTAGTGAGATATCAGTGAACATTGATTTAATTCTCTTAATCTTGTTTTACAGTTATCATGAAGGTCTCTGCTCAGTTACAGACATCTCAGAGCTTTGTTAGTATATTATCAGTGATCTGAATTGAACTGTGAAGATTCAGTGTGAACTGTGTGATCTTTAGAAGATTCAACACCTTCATATGATAACTGTGTGTGAGAAAGAACAGGCTTACATCTGTTGAAATAACATCTCATTTATTGATAGCAATCTCTGCATGTAGAAGCAGGTCATGCCAATCATCTTATAAGTAATTGCAGAACTTATAGAGATAATTCTTTACAGTCTGAATTATCTATTCTGATGCATCCTTGATCTTGAGATGATAGACAGTTAACAGACAGCATATAATCTTGAGAACTTGACAGATTCTTGTTTAGAGAGTGCTTACAAATTGACAGTCTCAATTCAATACTATAGATCTCAGCAATTCATACATCTAATAGAATAAGCGATGTAGAAAAGCTTCAGTGACTTATTCAGTATTCATCTTATCACAAGATTTCAATATTACATCTTTGCTCAATTGATTCATGATGATCAGAATAATTCTATAATCTTTACTCTCAGAGAGATTAACAGTGAAGTCAATTATTACATCTTATCAGATTCTATTAGAGATATCAAGTGATTTCAGCAGGTCTTTTCTACAGTTCTTTTATAAGATGATAGAAGAACAATAGTTGCAGTTTCAGATAAAACATCTGATGCTATTTAATATCTCAGATCAGTAGAATTCTTGAGAGATTATTCAATATAGTTATTCATAGTCTGAATAATCAGTTATATATGAATCATGCATCTCTTGCATTATTTATATGTATAAGAGTTCAGAGTAAGAGACTCAGTTATCATTTATAGAATTATAGAGTGTTATTATCATTAATTGAACATTCTGAGATATCAGTTCTTATACATAGTTCTGAGAGAAATTGAGATGGTTCTTGATATACTGCTTCAGTGAGAGTCGGAAGAAGTTCATCAGTGTGAGCTGCTGTATATCACAGTTCATTCAGTGTAGAAGAAGTAAAGATATTAATATCAGTATCAGTTCAGAGAGAAGATGTTCTAATCAGAGAAGTATGTATAGTGTTATAAGTTATTCTATCTTAGTCAATCAATATCTTCAGATCTATGAGTCAGTGCTCTCAGTTTATTCAGTGTGTATCTGTTACATCAGACAGAATATCTTATTCTCATTATAAAAGAGTATTTATCATCAAGTTCTGACTACTGAGGCAGTAGTGTATTATAAAATGAAAGCAGCTTAGAAATTCAGATTATTATATCTGTTATTCAGTGAGTTTATAGATGATTATAAAGTGCTTAAGATTCTTATAGTCTGTGATTATCTTAAATTCAGAGACACTTCAGAGTTCAGAGTCTCATTCTTCTAGACAGTGCATAATTGTAAGAAGTTTCTTATCATAGATCTCATAGTTGTATTCAGCAGAACTCAGTTTCTTAGACATGAAAATGTATAACTAGACTGACCGTGTGACCGTGTCTGAAACCAGGATCAAACTTTACAGTTATTATATTGCCTAAAAGCATTACTTCTGATCATGATTTATATTCATTACATTGATCTCAAATCACATTATTTCAAATATTAAAGATTTCATATTCACTTTTCAAATAAAAATCTAGTCTTAGATAAAGAATATATTTGAATTCTTAGTCACATTTTCATTCTGATCTCATTATTGAGAATGACATTAAATGAGATTATGAAATCACTTCTTACTTACATAATATCATAACATAGTACTCATTTGTTGAAAATTCAATAGAGAGTATTATTAAATATTATTACTTTTCTAAACATAGATTATAATTTATATAATTTTAATTATGAAAAAAATATAAAATATAAAAAAAAAACAAAAAATAAAAAACAAAACAAAAATAAGAAAAAATCAGAATGAAAAAAAAGAGAAAGAAAAAAAAAGAAAAGAAAAAGAAAAAAATAAAAAATAAAAATAAAAAAAATCAAGATTATAGAGTCACAGCATTCTTAAAATATTCACTTCTCAGAGTTTTTACAATGTTTATTATCAACTATGTATCTCTCACAGTGAGAATAACACAGTTATAATAAGTTATTATCTTAATATTATCTAATAAATAATCAGTATATATCTGTATAAATGTGAATATTTAGAAAATATACACTTAAAAAGTGTGATCAGAATGAACTCTGCTATCACTTAAATAATATCAAGAACAGAACACTGAAATCAATGATTCTTCTCATCAATTTCACAGATAAGATGAGTGAAGATAATCTTGAGAAATATAAGATTCTCTGACTTCTAATAAAAACAGATCTCACAGAGAGACTCTATTTTCATAATATCAGAGACTGAGTGTTATTAAAAAGCATTACTTTTATATAATATATATGCACTTACTGCAACAATTCACTCTCTGTGCATGTAACTGAGAGTTATAGCTTTTTCACACTGCACAGCTCTCTCTGAGATACTGATACTGATTTGTAACTCACACAGTCTCTCAGTTCAGTACACACTGTGTGTATACAGCTCTGCATACTAGAACTGTGTTAATCATTATAATCTGACATAATACTCACTTTTCATGAGTCATGTTTTATTTGAGAGAGAGAAAGAGAAAGACACAACTATGATTTTATTAAAGAGAGATGAATAATTAGTAATATTAAATATAATTTGATTCTTCTGTATTTAAAATTTGATTAGTTTATACTCTTTAATTTGTGAGTTTCTAATAGTGTGTTAATAGTTTTCATACCAGCTTGAACTTAGTGATGAGTTGAAGAAGAAGAGAAAAGAGAGAAGAAAGAAATGAGAATAACTTATCTTTATAATATGAAAACAGAGAATTGCTGCAATCATTCTCTCTAATAATAAAGATCTATTTTCTGCATGTATCTCTGATATAGATTATATAATAACTGTATACAAAGAATATCAACACTGCATGTATTGAATGAAGATAATGTTACTATGTAACACTATAGCTGTTTCTGTATATCTCTGACAGCTGTTAATATTTTCTTTATCTCTTTATATTTGATAAGTTAGTAATATATTTTAATGCACTCTCTCTTTCATTATTATTATTATTATCATCATTATCATCATTATTACTATTATTATTATCATTACTATTATTATCATCATTACTATTATCACTATTATTATCATTATCACTATTATCATCATCATTATTATTATCATTATCATTATTATTATTACTATTATTATATTATTTCTAATCATCTCTTCTGTCTTCATCTCTCTTCAACACTCACTGTAATTAATTATATTATTTCTCTTCAAATATTCTGCAGTTCTGCAGATTATCAAGGCGCGTGAGTACTGTCACAGATTAAAGAGAGAGAAGAAGAAGATGTTTAAGTAAGAGAAGATAGATTGTAAGACATGTTATAATGTCTTGAAGAGACTCTGTAAGAAAGTAGAATAATAATGATTTTAAGTAACACTTCTGATAGATTTAGACTGAACTAAGTATAGAAATAATGCAGATAACATCACCTGTGAGAGATTAAAGAAGAAGATAGTAAAGAGTCTTATACAGTAGCAGTGAGATCAGAAGAAGTTCTGAGAATAATTTAAGTTCAAGATAAAGAGAGAGAGAGAGAAGAAGAGTGTTACTATAAATAAACAGCAGCAGAAGAAGATAAAGAAGATATTAAAGTAAAAGATAAAGAAGTTAAAACTGATAAGTTTTTTATTTATTAAGAGATAATAATTTTTAATAACACTTCTATTCTCTAATTAATTAGCAGAAGCTGATAGAGAAGAAGAGAATTAAGACCTTATTCAGGTCTTGAATATACTTCATGATTTAGAATATTGAGAAGACAGTTCTACTCTCTCTACTCTCTGAGCATGTCAATCTGCTTATCACTGAGATAGAACCCGAGACAGCAGATCAGAAAATGCAGGATTTTGAGACACAGATTAACCTGGCTGAGAGAAAGCAGTAGAAACCCTTCTCTGAGAAGACAGCAGAGAGAGATTTTGAGATGATTATCATCTCAGATAAGAAGAAGAAGAAGAAGAAGAAGAAGAAGTGAATTATAAAGAATAATAAGAAGAATGAGAAAGAGAAGAAGTAGAAAAAGTTTTTTTCTTTTTATATTAGTTAGTTATAAGTTTAAGTTCATAATTATTAATAATTAAAATTGATTTTAAGTTTTCAAAAATTATTGTACAAGTTGTAATCAAGTCAGGAATGATATATATATATATATATATTTAACTATCATGATTCACAAATCACTATAATGTATAAGTATCAACATTTTTTCAACATTAATATTCATAATATTAATATATTTTTAATGATATTATCTGATAATGTAATTTGATAACACTCTCTTTCATAATATTAATATATTTCAAGAAATATAATAGAGATTAATTAAGATTATTTATTTACTTTTATACATCAATGATATTCAATCTGAGTTAGTATTAAAATTATAACTAAGCTAAGAAATAAGATTATTTTCTCTTCTATTAATTCTTCTTACACACATCAGTGATCAGTTATTCATAATAAATTATTATCTTTCTCAAATTATTATTATATTCTCTGAATTCACTTCTTTCATTTCTTTTACTTCTATTGAAGATTTATAAACTCTTTAAGAAATCACTGTGAATTACAAAGTTCATGTTATTTATAATTTAATACAGAATGCTCTCTTTTAATTATGATAAATAATTACTTCATTCTTCACATCTGATTTCAGATTATGAAATTTATAAAAAACTCAATACAAACACTGAGATGAACTATGAAATAATTATTAATAGACTGTATTACAGATTACTGAAGAGTCATCTCTATACTATAATTACTACAACTTTATTCAGAAATATTCATTATAAACTAATCATAGCTCTGAAGAAATTTCTTAATATCTGAAGTCATCAGAATGCAGATAATAAAAGAAAAATAATCAGAAAATTACTACTAAGCTGATAAGTTACTCTATCAGATAATGATTTTTAATAACACTAACTTTCTAATTTGAAGAAAATCATGTGAAAATGACTATATATTAGTACTCTGATTTCATAACTCTCATCTGATAACTTTTATGAATAATTACTTTATATATATATATCTCTGAATCTTTCTCTTTAATCAATTGAAAACTGTGAATTATGAATACTTCTTCAAATACTTAATTCAAATCTTCATATTTTATATTGATTCTGTCTTCAGTTCAATCTTGAGATATACTACAAAGTTAATATATAATATCTAGAATCAGAGTTGAAGAATTATTAAAGAGTATCTCTTACAGTGAATGCATGAACTAGTATAAATAATCTTACATTTATAAGAGTTATATGTTATTACATTGATAAGAACTGAACTTCTCAAGAGATATTAATTGAATTTGAATCATTGATCAGTAGTTATACTGAGAATTATATAGCAGAGATATTAATAACTGTGATTAAAAATAACTATTGAGATATTAGTCTCAGTCTTCTTATAATTATAACTGATAATACTGTAAATAACTACACTATAATAAAGAGCTTGAAGCAAAAATTAGCTTTGTATTTCTGAAATAATAAACAAGATTATATTCTCTGTATTACTCATATAATTCAACTTATGATACAAACACTGATAAAGAATCTTAATATTAAGATGAAGAATAATGAGATGTCTGATTCTTGAGATGAGAATGAGATAAAAGTAATTACTTAAGTAACTTTTACATTCACTTTGTAAAAGATAATATTTTTTGATAACACTTTTTAATATTATTTTTTGATAATGCTTTTTAATAATACTACTGTTAATTTTGAATAGATTGACTAATAATTTAAATATCATAGATTTAAAACATTATTAATACAATTTATACCTTCTCTAAATAATAACAATAATTTCATGATATTTAATAAACAAATAAATCAGTCACATCACTGAATATAATATAGAATATTAGAATATAATACAGTTCAATATATAAGATAACTATTCAGACTCTTTGATTGCATCAGATAATTGATTATTGAGTGCAAAACTCTGATCAGAAAAAGATTCAGATATTGAAACTTTCTAATATAAAGTGAACTTAGTTGAAATATGTGATTGATTTACTGTTTCAGTTTTATAAGATAATGAAAACAGTCTCAATCACTTATACATCAATACTGCAGTCAGTCTGATGAATATATAATAGTTTATTTACTTATCTTGAGAAGCAGTTAAATCACTTAAAAAGAAATTCAGTCTGAAATAATACTATAGTACAGACTATTATTACTATAAGAAATAAACTAGTATATTACTACAGCAAAACTGAACAATCTTTTACAGAGTATTATACTATAGTAGCTCTACTAGATCTCTTCTATCAAGTTAATATTTACACTTCTCAAGATTGAATAGAGGAGAAATAAGACTTGTATATTAAATTAGCCTGAGACTACTACAATATCAACTATCAGAGATTTGAATGAATAGATATTTAAGATGTGAAGACAGTGAAATACAATTCTCTAATAAGTAATAATCTTTGATAATACTTCATTTTACATAGAACTATAATACTAACTTTGAAACAGAACTTATATACATTAATTATAACTGAAAATCAAATAAAACTATATACTTATAAAACTGAATTTGACTGCTATCTTTAAGATGATTTAATAAATTTACATGCTAAATCAATTCTAGAGTTATGAAAAATTGTTAAGAGTATATATTCAACTATTACACTGATAATATATAATATTCTGATAATTTCATTGATAGAGATGAGAATGAAGTGAAAGTTCAACTCAAGTTGAGATATTTATCACTATTATCAGAGACAATTATAAGAAGAAATAATTAAAAAACTCATGATTATAAAATATGAAATTATCAGATAGTTTAATACCTCTGATCACAGTATATCAGAGAAGTGTAGTTTTCATAAGAAAGTGAATAATAAACTTACACAAGAATGTATTTAGTTGTTTCATAAGTATTATTAATAATCATTACTAAATTCTGATTATATAAGCAATCACTGAATAAACTGAATGAGACTGAATTTAATCTTCAGTCTCAGTCTCATTCTGATTTTGAAAGAATGATCATTTTTCACAGTTTATTCTGAGAAATTACTCTCATTTCACTGTTCTTGAATTAAATCTGATTATTTTTCACATCATTTCTCTCAGAAATGATTCATTTTCAGATTTTTTTGAGGCTTGATTCTGATGGAACTCACATCAAGAAATGTATGAGATCAGATTAAATGAGATTAAATGTGAAATTCATGATCTCACCGGTCAGTCTATGTATGACTGTAAGACATCTTCATTATTATATTGTAATATAGCTTCTTCTGTGATATAATCAGAGAAATAAGCTTCAACAACTGTTTCACAATCACAATTAAATATTATAAGCAGAGAGATATTACTGAATATCTTCTTTATCTGTGTAAATACAGCTTCAGTGTCTGCTGATTATTGAAATACTGAGTTCTTCTTAGTAAGCTCTGTAAGTAGTCTGATGATATCTGAGAAGTTTTGTATAAATTATTAATAGAAGTTAGTGAATCTGATGAAGTTTTATACATCTTTCACAGTGTGTGAGACCTCTTATTCAAGAATAGCAGAGATCTTCTCAGAATTCATTCAGATTTTCTTATCAGCTTCTATGATAAAGTCTAGATATTTTATACTTTTAATCTTAAAATTACACTTATCTATATCTATCAGCAGTTCTGCTTTTCATAGCTGTTATAATATCTTTCATATATATTCTTGATGTTCTTTTCTGAATTCATCAGTGAAGATGAGAATGTCATCAACATATACAGATACAAATTTATCAAGGAAATCTCAGAGTACTCAGTTAATATACTTCTGAAATATACTGAGAACATTAGTCAGTTCAAAGAGTGTGACTACTCATTCAAAGAGATTATATTATGTTCAGAATACTGTAAGTTACTCATCTTCTTCAGTAATGCAGATCTTATAAAACACAGTGATGATATCTAACTTTGTAAATCATTGAGCTTATTCAATGCAAGCTAGTGTTTCATTAATAAGAGATAAAGAATAACAGTTCTTTTTCATTAATCTGTTCAATTCTTAATAATTCATGCAGAATCAGAGTTCTTTATCTGATTTCTTTACAAAGAGAATAGAGGCTGCAGTGAAAGTGTTACTAATATATATAAATTCTTTATTCAATAGATTATTGAGTATCTTTCAAAGAAGAAGAAGTTCATCTCAGAACATGTTATAAAGAGAGTCTTATAATAATTCAGAGTTCTTATCATTCTTCTTTTCTAACTTGATACTGTGCCTCACTTCTGAATCTTGTAAGAGAGATAGATTTATAGTATTATTATCTTATCAGAAGACATCTAGATATTTATAATATTATTAAGAGAGTTTTATATAAGAATCTGTTATTATAATACAGAATAACTTTTCTAGAGTCTTTTTAATATTAGTCAGACTGATAAAATAGATTGATATATAATTCTACTATCAGTAATTCTTCCAGCAACTTCTTTTTCTAAGCATTTTATAGATGTTAATAGAGATCTGTGTCAGGTCTATAGTCTTGTAAATATCATTCTTATGAACTCTATCATTGTTAGAGAATATTAAACTTCTATTTCAAGTATTTAATAAGATGTCTTGTTCACATAGTCAGACAAGTTCTAATATAAGATTATAATCAAGATTATTAACTTTATATATATAGATGTCTTCACACTGATGTTCTCTGACATCTATATTTAGTTTTATCATGTAACAGATGTAAATATCTTTTAAATTATTGAATTCTGCAAGAAGTCAGAATTTTGATAAGAGAATACACTGAAGATTATAATATCTTACAACTGAAGATTTAATCATTGCATAGTGACATAGACTGCTATCTATCATAACTTTCATATTATACATATTATTAACCACAGTAGATATAAGAATTATATTCATTATTATTTTCTCTTTGAATCATTGTTATCTGATCTCTTCAAGCTTCTGTTTACAAATTTTTGAACAGAAGCTAATCTTTTTTCTGTTTTATCAGAGTATTCTTATAGTTATCTTCTAAATTCTCTTCTAATATAACATGATTAATGCAGACAGATGCTGATTCATTCTTTGAATAAGAAGATACATAGACTAATTAACAGTTAAAAGCAATGTTTCTCAATCAGTTACAGTTAATACATACTTCTTATTAATATTGATCAGTGACTTCTTTAGAAGTGATCTCAGAGACTTAGAAGTCTATTCAGATAGCAGAGACTCTTGCTTATATATAGATATTTAAGTCTACTCAGTTCATAGCATCTGTATCATTGTTATTATTTCTCAGTGCAGATGTGTGAGTGACTGAGTTATTTCTCAGTGCAGATGTATAAGTGTAATATCTTCTATCACTGTTCTGTATACTCTTGAGCTTAGTAAGATGATTATTCAATATCTGAAGCTGTGTGTAGAAATCTTTATAAGTCTGATCTTCATCTATACTTACAAGAGTCTGTAAGAGTTTGAAAGTTAATGTTCTCTTAAGCATACTAATCTTTATTCAATTCTCTCAAGATTGATCACCTGCTTCTAGAATCTTGATGTCAAAGTCAGAGATGAATATTGTAAGAGAAATGTTTCTCTGTCAGATACTCTGTAATCAATCTAACACTTTCTATTATATAACAGTGTCTTAAAACAGAATATCAAGATGTTTGATAATATTGTCAGATGTTCATAACACTGATTTATATACTTTCATCTATAAATGAAACTTCTGTTTCACACAATTCTTTAATTGTTCATTGATATATTAATCTTGATTAATTAATAAACTGATGACATCTTCATCTACACTCAGTTTCATGAGCATTTTCATTCTCTATGATGAGTAGAGAGTGAGATTAAAAGTATTGAAATATACAGAAGTATTTAAGTGTTCTTTCAGTGCTTTTATATTCAATTCTATTGATATTGAAATTGTCTGTACAGAGGTTTCTTATTGAGATAATTGTTGAATTTCTTCATATTGATGTTATTAAGTTGCATGCATATCAGCTATTTATTATTATAGTAATTTTAACATTGCTCAGAGTCACTGTAATACTGCATCTATACTCATATTCAAGAGTTCTTCTATATCATTGTTAGACATAATTATATCAATCATTGAATATATGATATCTGTGAAATCAGAAGAAGTGTAATTATATAAATATCTTATACATCTGTAGTGTCAGAACTCTCAGATCTTTCACTGACATTCTCTTTATAAAATCTTATTACAGAGTCAGAGTAACTGATGAGTAAGCTTCTATCAGAGAACTCAGTGTCTGCTTTAACTGATTATTTCTCTTTCTTATATATTATTATGTGTTTGAATATCTCTTGATGAATAATTATTTCTAATGAGAAGATAATACATGAATAATCATTTCTAATAAGAAGATGATGAATGTTTTTCTAGTGTAAGAGATCTATGTTAAATAGATTGATATAATATCTATAGATCTTATATAACAAAGAGAAAAACATTAGAGAAGGAAAAGAAAGAGAAAGTATGAGAATTAGTAATTAAAGTGAATATTTATACACATATGTGATGATGTACACAGTGAGGCTTCAGAGTGAAAGAATCTATACATGTTTATAATAACTGAGAATCAGTGATTGAGAATGACTTGTCTTATTTATATAGATCTAGAAGATGACTGAAGTGTTATAAAGATCAAAAGATAAAACAAGATATTCAAAAATATCATACTTGATATTATGGTTCGGAAGAACGTACGACCGTCGGATAATAACACGGCCGCTTCCGAACTTGCTTACGAGTGTAAAGAGGCCATAGCGGCCACTAATTAATTTAGCATATAATATATAAGAAGTCAGTGTACATCTGTAATTATATACTGACTAAAGCAATCTTTGAATCATATCTGATAGCATGTCTAAAAATCAGTGAGAATCGCAGACTTCTTCAGAGTATGATAATATTATCTATGAAGTGATTTATAGTTATCATGCCAGTGTGATTAGACTGACCGTGTGACCGTGTATGGAATCAGGACCAGATTTTTTAATAGTCTCATTATCAATTCAACTGATCTCATTACACAGTTTTAACATTAGATAGTGATTTCATACTGTCTCAGTGAAACTTACTGTCTACTCTTGTCACATTTTTCAAATGAGATCATGATTTTCACTTCTCAATTTAAATTATTTTTATTGCTTTAAATGACTTTAAATCTCATTTGAGTGTTATCAAAAAGTGTTACTTTTTAAAAAATTAAAAATAGTCTAAAAGAAACCTTAAAATGTCTAAAAATAGTAACTTTATGCTAAGAATAAGACTAAATGAAATCAAATGAAATCACTTTCTTATTTTTTTCAAGTCATGATTTCATTTTAAGATCTGATATATAGTCACTTTACATGTTTTTTTGATAGTCAGTCCCAGCGGGATTCACATCAAGAAATGTATGAGATCAGATCAAATGAGATCAAACGTGAAATTCATGATCTCAGCAGCCAGTCTAAGTGTGATTCTAGAATATCTTAAAAGATAGTGTATAAAGAGCAGTAAGTGAAAGAGTATTTAATTAATACTGCTTCACTTATTGAAGAAAAACTCCACACTCAGATGAATGTTATATACATGAATGAATGAGATGTGAGAAAAGAGATGAAAGTGATGAATTAGATTCAAAGAAGACTGCTCTTAACTTAGAGAGATAAAAGAGAGAAGTGATCATTATCAGAGTTATATAATAACAACAGAAATTATATAATGATATAGTAATATAATGATATAGTAATATAATAATATAGTGATATAATAATAGACATCATACAATTAATGAGAAATCATTGAAATGAATATCTTCTCTAGCTAATATAAACAACACTCTTCTCTGCTATCTGAACTGAAAGATATACAGAATCTCTCAGAGAGTTTACTTAAAGCAGTAAGAAAAGCAGCTGAAACTACTGAACTGAAATTGAAGCTCTGTATATATACAAGAATTCTAAATGAGATTAAGACCTTGTGTACATAGTAATAGATCAAGACAGAAGTTAAACAATAATTAATATTCACTGCAGATTAAGCATTCACTATAAAGAGCTTCATCAACACAATTATCATTATCAATAAGAATAGAGAAAACCAGATCTTAAGTCTGTAGCAGAAGATTAAATATTTATACAGATAGATAACTACACTGAATCTGAAGATCTTATTATAATTATTCACAATCTCTTTAAAAGTATACACATTATCAGAGATTACTGTGCAGAATGAGAATCTGAGTATGAAATATATTAAGTCAGAAGATCTGCTGAAGTTATCAAGCTTTAATAATAACTGAAAAAATAATGCTGTAATCAACTGACTAAGTCAGATGTGATTATATTATTAAATTGAATATGAACTTACAGACAGACAGTTAACAGAATTTTAACAAGTCTTAAGATCTGCTGTATTTCTATATAGAAATGTAAAGTTATTATAAATAACTGATAAAAAGATAAATCTCACAGATTTAAAGTGATATTCATTTTCATAAATATAAAATGAGTTTTTCAAATGAATCTTGCACAACTTTAAGAAAGTGAATGTGTGAGATAAGTGTTATAAATACTTCACTGAGTGTAGATAAGTGAGTAATCTTATATTATACTTCACACACTTCAGCTTATACTATCTTATATTAAATGAAGAGCTTTTAATATCTTTCTGTTTACAGATCTTCATTCATGATCTTATACTTGAGTTGAGAGTGAAATGAAAATGCTTAATCTCATAATGAGATATGATGAAAGAAGTATATAATATTCTCATTATATAAGAATAAGTGAGTCAATTGTAACAGAAAATACTGCAATTGAGTATATCTCAGTGAAGAATGAATAATCAGACTTCTATGACACAAGTTATATATCTGAATATGATGAATCTAGATCTGAATATCATTGCTAAAGCACTGAATTCTCTGAAAAAGAGATTCTCTGAGTGAAAATCTTGATATTACAAGTATTGAGCTTACTTTAACTGCGGATGTTAAAATCATGATATAAAAGATTACACACAGTATACACAGTCAAGAGAAGTAAGAGAGTTAAAAAACTAACAGAATCAGTGAGCTCAGAGACACTTGCTAATATTCTATAAAAAGTCTTCAAAGTGAAAGAGATATCTGTATTAGAAGACTCTCTGAATTCTGTGAAGATTAAGAGAAAGCAGGCTTCTGACTGAGATGCAGATGAGAATGAAGTGAATACTCATCTTAATATCTTGAGATCTGAAATGTTAATATATAAGAGACACTTGAATAAGAATTGAGAGATAGCTATAAAAGTGTTAGCAGACATAGAAGTTTCTATACAATATATTAATAATTATATAATCTGAAGACTGAAAGAAATCTGCTGAGTGAAGAATCTCTGATATATAAGATTATCTGATAATTAATAGTTAATATCATCTGCAAGAGTAAGAGTTCTCTTGCACTTCAGAGAATGATCTTGTTATATTTAAGTATAAGAGCTGCAGAATGTGAAATATAATCTTATTCTTAAACTTAATTGATTTCAAAGATTCAATCTGCAGATTCAATGACATACATGTTATATACAGTTAACTGATAGAAAGAAAACAGTTCATACAATTCTATTAACTGATATGAGAAGAACATTTCATGTCTTTGATATAGAAGAGTTAAATCTGCTTATATATTAATAAGCAAAGAGAATGATTTACAAGACCTCATCTGAAAGCATTCTGTATATTATACAGAATTCAGAAGAGAAGAAAATCAAGATAAAGAATATATAGAAGAATAAGTATATGAAGAAGCTTCTGAAGAAGTATGAAAAGATCTTCTGAACAGATCTTTCACTGAAATTGCTACTGAAATGAGGATTTGTATATGAGATTGACACAGAGAATGCAAAACCAGTTAATCAGAATGCATACTCTCTATCACAAATGCATCTCAAAGAATAGAAGCATCAGATCATAAACCTTCTAGAATATAATCTTATATGATTCTCATCAAGTGCATGAGGCTTTTCAGTTCTACTTATAAAAAAGATAAATGAGAAGTAACAGATGTGTATTGATTATCAAGTACTTAACAAGCTTATAATCAAGAATGAATATTCATTATCACAGATTTAATAACAGTTGAATACAGTTAGAAATATCTGATATCTATTAAAGATTAATCTTCTCTCAGAATACTGACAGATCTGTTTAGATAAACTATCAGTTTCATGAATTACATTTAATATATAATGAGAGAAGTTTGAATTCCTGATAATATCATTCAGTCTGATAAATGTATCTGTCATCTTTTAAACAATGATGAATATAATTCTTCATAAACAGAATGAAATCTCATATCTTATATATCTTGATAATATTCTAGTCTTTTCAAACTTATATAATGAATATCTGAAGTATCTTGATAAAGTGTTTACAACTCTGACAGAGTATAAGCTCTATATCAAATCAACAAAGTATGTATTTAAAACAGAAGAGTTGAAGTTCATAGAATATATAGTAAATAATAACTGTATACATCTCATCTCAGAGAAATTGAATGTTATAGTGAATTAACTGTGACTGAGAAATATACATTATATACAACAGTTTCTTGAGTTGATCTCATATTACTATAAATTCATCAAGGATTTTATATAAATATCTATATCACTCTCAGATCTCTTAAGAGAAATAGATACAAATCTGTAAAAGAAGAAGTTTTATTCAATTATTTGAAATACTGTGTGTGAAGAGACTTTTCTCATACTGAGAGAATGTATAATAACATTTTCAGTGCTTATTCAATCAGATTATGATAAATCTTTCTACATTGAGATAAATACATCTGAATGAGCTATCAGAGGTACTCTTCTACAGATGAGCAAGAACAGCAAGCTGCATTTGATAATATATAATAGTAGAAAATTATCAGACACTGAGCTCAATTACTCAGTGTATAAAAAGAAATTGCTAGCAATCAAGCACACACTGATATTATGAAATAGATATATTAACAACAGATATATAATAACAGTGATCACAGATCATGAAAGTCTCATCTATCTATAATTAATGATAAAATCTTTCAAATACTTAGCATATTGAATCTCAGAGTTTCAAGTGTATAATCTTTATATTAAATACTGAAAGAAATTGAATACTGTGATATCTGATGCAATCAGTCACAGACCTGATTTCATAAGTGAGAATTCTGTGAATCAGATATAAGAGAAGTTCATATTAAACACACTGAGAGAGTGTAAGAAATCAGAATAAGTGAATATTATAACCTCTCACTTGAAGAATGATAAGATGTCAGATAACAAGTATCTTATGAAAGTAGTAGAAGAGATGCTTTCAAACTTTAAGCTGAGAAAATTGAAAAATGATGTTGTGCTTTATTATAATCTAGAATATATGAAAGCTCTCTATCTAGAACATTTATTTAGATATGACTTAGTAACTTACATGCATAAGAAATTCAGTCACTTAGAAAGCTCTGAACTCATAAGCATACTTAAATCAAGAGTATACTAACCAAGTATGACTGAGAATATTCAGACATATACTTACAAGTGCCTGAATTGCCAGGTCATAAAAGAATCTAAGAAAGAGTTAGAATGCAAGAAAGTGTAATATTAGATAAAGTGTATAATATAACTATTTAAATAATGAGAGATGAATTTTATAGACATATTACTGTGAACATCAAATGAAAATCAATGAATAATCACTGCTATTGATTATGCTACTAGCTAATCAGTTGTAAAAGCAGTTTCAGAGACAACAGAGAAGATGATGATAAAGTTTCTACATAATGAGATCTATATCAACTATGAAATACTGCATGAGATTCTAACTGATAATGATGCAAATCTCATAGAAGAAGTGATGAGGCATTTTATAAGCTAGTTATAGACAAGATATCATAGAACAACATTATATCATCTGCAGATAAATGAGAAGATGAAATACTTGAATGAAATCTTGAGTAACATGCTAATGAAATATCTAGTGAGTAAGTCTACAAGATTATGAGATGAATATCTCAGTCAGATGCTATTAGTCATATGAATTCAGCAGCATGCAGTCTTTAAGCATTCATCATTCTATCTGTTGTATGAATTGCATTCACACATTTCAGAGAATGTTTTGGAAAAGATGAGGAAGAAAGCAGCAGTTGCGGATGCAACAGTTACAGACACAGAACCAAGATTGAAAGAGATCAGCCACACATATATAAAAGCTAATGAGTTACTTCTGAACTGAGCAATTCAATCAAAAAGAATACAAGACTCACTAGTTAAGAAATTAAGTCTTAAGATGAGAATATAAGTTCTCATACACAATGAGAGTTCTGAGAAGTTTCAACCTAGATGGTTTAAATTATATAAAATACTTAAATCACATTCTCTGAGAACATATACATTGAAAGAATCAGAGAGACAGATCTTATATAACTTAATAAATGATTCATAACTTGTAAAAGCAAAGATATAAGATCTGAGTGAATTATAATTATTCACAGCATTATTATCAGTGTTGAAAAAGAAGAGACTTTTAATTGAAAAGTCTCACAAAGTAAGAGAAATCATAGATGCTTATGAATCAGATAATCTCACTTATTTCAATCTTTTCATAATTATAAGAAAAGAATGAGAAGAAATGAAGAAATCAGATAAATGTCACACTTTAATAAGTGATAAGACTGTAGTCAGTCATATAATAATATACTGTAGATGACAGATACAACATAGTAAAAAGTAATCTCAAAGCAGCAGACTTGTATATGAGTCAGATTACAGAAGAAAAAGAAATTCAAAGTTGAATTTAACTGTTTACATCAGTTTAATTACAGAGATCACAGAGAATGAACTATCTGAAACAGCTAGACTGACCGTGTGACCGTGTCTGGGACCAGAACCAGATTTTTTGATAGTTTCATTACCAATTCAACTGATCTGATTACATGGTTTTAACATTAGATAGTGGTTTCATACTGTCTCAGTGAGACTTACTGTCTACTCTTGTCACATTTTTCAAATGAGACCATGATTTTCACTTCTCAATTTAAATTATGTTTATTGCTTTAAATGACTTTAAATCTCATTTGAGTGTTATCAAAAAGTGTTACTTTTTAAAAAATTAAAAATAGTCTAAAAAAAACCTTAAAATGTCTAAAAATAGTAACTTTATGCCAAGAATGAGACTAAATAAGACTAAATGAGATCACTTTCTCATTTTTTTCAAGTCATGATTTCATTTTAAGATCTGATATATAGTCACTTTACATTTTTTTTTAATAGCCAGTCCCAGCGGGATTCACGCCAAGAAATGTATGAGATCAGACCAAATGAGACTAAATGTGAAATTCATAATCTCAGCGGCCAGTCTAGAAACAGCTGTGAATATGTGAAACTAAGTCATCTTAATCTCTGAGAACACTCAGAGATCAGATGAGATTAGTTTTAATAAGCTATTCACTGTAGTGATCTGAGTAAGTGAAGAGAGACAGTATAATACACAAGACAGAATCACAAGATGAAAGCTGCTGAACCTAGTCACTGAATACTGTATTATATAGAGATTGTGTAAGAGTAGTGACTAGCAGATAAAGAAAAAGTATAAGAAAAGAAAAGAGATAATGAATTAGTCATCAACTGTAAGAATTAACTGTAAAAGATAAATATTATTATACATACTTCATTCATTTTTATACATTATATGTTAATCTATTTTCAATGTCATATCATCTGAAAAATATCAAAAACAAAGAAAATCTTAAAACTTAAGATCTGTAAGAGATTTGAGAGCTGTAAGCTACTCTTATAACAATGCTGTGCATGCTTCTGATTTCTCTATCACTCTGTATATAACATTAATGTTATTTATCACAAGATTGACTGAAATATCAATATAGAAATGTGTATATGTATGTATAGAAAAATTAAAGAAGAGTGTAGAACTTACAGAATCAGAAGTTAGAGTAGAAGAGATAAAGATAGAAGAAATGAAAGAAGAAGAAGACACAGAACTAAATGAATGATGATAATAGTCACTCAGAGCTGAATACTTATAACTCAGTATGAATACAATCTTCTCTGTAGAGAAGAGAGAGAAAGTGATAAGAGAAGCTTAAGAGTGAAAGAGAGTAGTTTCAGCAGTGTTATTATCTTCAATTAAAATAATCTCTGACACTGAAGTAACTAAGAACTATTAATAATATACAAAACTGTAAAAGCAGAGATAATAATTACTGAATAAATACTCACTAATCTTAGAATTGTACATATAATTACAACATGTATGAGACTTCTCAGAAAGAGAGAGAGAAACATAGAGAAATATAAAAAGCAGAACACAGTGTGTGAATAGCTCATTCTTATAATAATATCTCAGATAAGATATACAAGTCTCATATCTGTAAGTGTAAAAAAGTACAACATCTATATTCTTATTTCTGAAAATATAGATATTCTTCATCTATATTATGAAGTCAGATAACAGATGCTAGAGAATAGACTAATACAGATCTATCATTCTGAAGAAATTTATCAGAGTAAATATTTTTATAATATTAATCTTTATAGTTATAAAAAGATTCTTGATATCTATGAATATCATGACTTTATATATAGTAAAACTTATAATGATTTCTTGTAAAAATAGGAAAATCAGTGTTAGAAAGAAAAGATGAAAAAGAAAAAGACTTATAATCTCAATACTATTGAGAGAGAGAGTGATTCTCTGATATAAATGAACAATTATCTCACTATGAATATTTAAAATAAATATAATAATTAATATCTATAACTGAGCTTCAGATAGTTGTATTGTATACAGTCTTCATACAATAAATTATTCTAGAAGTCAGTAAGAAAGACAGAAGTGTATATACTGATAAATATAATTTATTAAGTCTATACAATATCTTCTTGAAACAGAGAGAGCTGATAATAAAAGCAGAGATAATAAAACCAGAAGTAGCAGAAGTGAGAATTACAGGAACAGAGATAGTAGAAGTGAAAGAATCAGACACAGAGACAAGTGTAGAAGATTGAGAGAGAGCAGCAGAGAAAGAAGTAGTAGAAGAGATAGAAGAGAATATAGAAGATCTGATCACATATAATACAGATAATTTCTTTATTATCACATTCTCTAAGTTCTTGATCAATGATTCAACATTGAATTCACTATCATCAGTGAATATGAATCTGTTAATATATGAAGATTCTATATAAATAAAAACAAACATATAAGCATCTGCATTCATGTAAAATTGTGTCAGAAAACATGATCAGAAATCTGCTGAGAAGAAAAACAGTTGAGAGTGTATAAGAAGATGAAGAAGATGTGTTATTTATAATAATATATTCTGATAATTATTAGAAGATAAACAAGTTCTGATTATATTTCACAATGTATTACACTTACTATTAATAAACTGTCTGATATGAGCACTACAATGACACTTATTGTGAGAATGAGAAGTCATTGCCAGAAATGTGTACAATGTAATAGATGAATAGATAGAAAAGAGTTAAACAGAAGAAGAGATAGAAATCTCGAATAGAATAATGATGATATTTAATAATAACAATAATGAAGAAGATGATTGAAGAATGAGAAAAGTTAGTGAATGAGTGATATAATATAGTAAAAGTTTCTTTGTAAGAGTGTATACAGAATACTAGCTGAATCAGAGATAGATCACAAGATTGTGAATACTAGTAGCATGCTAATCTGCATGAAGCTAGGGTGAATATCATGATTATATGAGTATGACTGAATCTGATAAGAGAGAATGTGATTCAGAAGAATGTACAACTGTTGAATAATAACACAGCTACTTCTGAACTTGCTTACAAGTGTAAAGAGGTCATAGCAGCCACTAATTAATTTAGCATATAATATATAAGAAGCCGGCGTACACCTGTAATCGTACGCTGGCTAAAGCAACCTTTGAATCACAATATAAAAAGCTGTTTTTCAAACATTGTCTTTATTAACTCTGATTCTATGATAGATATTCTGTATATTAATCTTTGAGAATATCTCTACTTCAGATAATCAATCAATCATCTCATTAATTAATGATAATGAATAGTAATTCTTAACTGTCATCTTATTGAGACCTCTGTAGTCTACACATAGACATAGTCTATTATTCTTCTTAAGTATAAGAAGTATAGATACTTCTGTTAAACTCTTTGATTAATATATTCAGTTCTTTGATTGCACTTTCTCAAGATATTTATACAGAATATTCAATTTCTTTACAGATAAGTTGTAAAGAGATCTGTACAGTATTATTACACTGTTTTCAAGATAAATCTTATATCATATCTTGATATTAGAAAACTTCACTGCTTCTCTTTCTGAAAAGACATTCTTATAATCTGTAAAGAGACATTGTGTATATTTATCTTTAATAACAGATACTGCTGCTAATCTTGCAGTAAGAGTGATAACTTCTTCATCTATTTTCAAGTCTCAGTCATCTACTATACAGTATATTAACTCTATCTTTTTCTCAAGATTCTTTCAATGAAACTCTTCAGATTTCTCTATTACTGTCTCTTCATTACTGAGATAGTACTATTATATCTGAGTAACTCAGTTAATAAGAGAATTGTTTTCTCTCAATTATGAAAGATCTAGAATAATATTCTTATCTATAATATTAACTATATGAAGAAGTAGACTGCTCTTCTGAAAGATTTCTTCTAAGTCTGTGATCACATACTTTGCTTAAATTATGTTAAAATAGTGATATTTTATTTTATCAGTAAATTTTATATGATCTGATAAATCTATCTTCTTTTAACTCTTTATCAAAGAAAAGAAATAGAATATGAAGTTAATATTCACTCTGAAGTCAAGTAGATATCTCACTAATATCTTCTCATTCAGAGTATATATTATGATTGTAACATGAACTTGAAGATATGAGAATTATTAATTCTTCATTTCTTTCTCTTTTTTATCTTCTGTGAATATGTTTGTCAGAAGAGAAGTTAACTTTGAGAAGATATCTTCTCAGTTTCTTCTCTTCTTCAGCTTCTTATAATCACTGATATAATGATTATTAGCTTCACAGTTGAAACAGAGATTTTTATTAAATCTTTTTTAATATTTCTTTACAGTGAGTGAAGAATCAGAATACTTAAAATTCTTCTTTACTTTCTCTACACTAAAGTCATCACAGCACTGTTTAGATTCTGTTATTAATTACTTAGAAGAGATCTTATTAATCTTTTTCTCAGAGAATTAATTATTCAAATAGATCTGAGAAGTCAGATTGACAAGCTCAGTGTAATTAATTGATAAACTCTGATATTATAATATTATTATTTACATCTTATAAGTCAGCTTTGTAAGATAAAGCTGTATTTTTAATTGATTCAAATTATCAGTTAATTTCACTCAATATTCTTCAAATCTTGCATTGAAATTGAAAGAATTCTCATTATCTTATTAATATAATAAGTTGAATCACTATACTGCTGTAAAACTGCAGTTATAATAATCTTCAATTTAATTCAGTAGAAAGTTCTTGAATTCTTCTTAAGTTATAACAGTATTAATATGCTTAAGCTTTCTCTTCTTAATAACTCAAGTAGTCACAGAGATGTCTTCAAGAAGATTGACAGTGTATATTACTTATATCTTATGAGTATTATACTGGCTCAGATTAAGATGAAATTTTTATTCAAGAATATAAGTAAAGCTGTGAAATTCAGATAATATGTTTCTCTTATATCTCAGAGAATCTCTGATCTTAATCTCTCTATCTTTATAATAGATGTAGATGTGTAGAAGCCGCAGTGATAACAGAGTAATTAGAGAGCTTATATTAAAATATACAGCAGATTCAGAAATCTTGAATTTCTGCTGAGATAGAGATATACACACTCTAGAAAATGATATAGTGTTTCTCTCAGAGAGTGAAATCAGATCAGTCTCAGTGTGAGTACATGAGATTATATCAGTCTATTAGAGCTTGACTAATTCAAACTTATAATTAGATTGAGTAATTTAAATTGTAATATAATAGAATTGAAGTAAAAACTAGTCAGTGATATTATATAGAGATAGTTGTTTAAGAAGCTATATAAGTGAGCTTGACTGTCTTACTTGAATAGTGAGCTTATAGACTATAGAATTATTATGAGAATATCACAGATATAATACTTAGTATACTAAGAAGATTATATGAGATATATAGTAACTCTTATATATATTTCAGTAGAAGAAAAACAAATCACTGACTTTTTTAATAAGAAGTCAGTATCTAGCTATTCTATATAGATAATGAGTGAATACTCTTCTCTCATTTCATGAGTGAGAATAGCTGAAGTAATATCTCAGCAGTGTCTCACTGCTAAGAAAGAGTAATCTGCTAATCTTATATAGAAGCAGAGTTCTCATATTCATTAATCAAATCTTTCTATAATATATTCAAATGATGTTATAGAGTGATTAAAAACCAGTTCAGACAGGATGAAATCATCTGCATGAAAGTGATGAGTTATGTGAAACTTCAGCAGGGCCTTGGCGCGGCCGGGAGCGTGACACTTGAACTAATATATAGATATTATCAGAAACACACTCTCTCTGTTATCTGAGTAACAACACTTTGTGAATGAATAAAAATACTTCTAGTGATGAAAATAAAAGCTGTTATAGAAAAAGAGAAAAGAAGATAAGATTCTATAAACAGATCTGAGATATTTATACTACTCTAGATAGATTTATTTATACTGTAAGTAATTCTACAGAATAGTCAGATCACTCTAGTAAATAAAGAATACTTATAAATTATAAGTCTGAATCTTTTTATATAACTATAAAGAGTGATTACAGACTGTGAATATCTTAATTCTACAATTCTACAGAGTTAATGAAAGAATGAAAAATTCCTCATAATTCTACAGTGTTAAAGAATTATAATTTATAAGAATAAGTGAAAGATTAACTTATAACTACTTCTCTTTAATAAGAATAAT
This sequence comes from Blastomyces dermatitidis ER-3, assembly GCF_000003525.1. NCBI lineage: Eukaryota > Fungi > Ascomycota > Eurotiomycetes > Onygenales > Ajellomycetaceae > Blastomyces > Blastomyces dermatitidis. Next base: position 708,925 of record NW_025544779.1, on the reverse strand, counting down.
CTCATAGATAGTAATTCATCTGCAGAATGAATCTGTGTAATAACTATATAAGAATCTTATGAAAAAATAATTAAAGATTAACTGAAGTTCTTCAGAATTAAAAGATGCAGAATGAATCTGTGTAATAATTATATAAGAATTTTATGAAAATAATTAAGAGTTAATCAGAACTCTTTTATATGAAAGATATAAGATAAATCTGTATAATAGTCAGAGAAAGATCTGCAGATTATAAAGAATTTTATAAAATAAGAAACTTAGTAATAGACTCTTTTCTCTTTATAGTAATAAGAGATTTTTTCTCACTGAGATTTTTTATAGATATAAAGAGTTTTTAGTGAGTATCACTGCAGTGCTGAGTCTGATTCTATGAAATCACTCAGTGAAAGACTTTGTAGATAAAGTCTTAGAGAGAGAAGAATATATAAGAAATCTTACTTCTTACAGATTCTTTATCTCTATTTCTATCTCTTATATAATTAATAGAGTTAGCAGCTCTTGACTATATACAACTATATAAACTGAAGTTTATAACTACTATTTATAACTCAGCTTGAATACTACTATATATTTAATCTCTATATTTATCTTTCTATCATGAATACTTCTGGTAATTAACAGTACATATTATATCAAGCTGTAAACACCTGAATAATCACCTGTGAGTACTTATTCTTACAGAAAATTGAAGAAACTTCTGAGAAAGTAACTATACTGATAAGAGCTTTATAAGAAGAGAATAAACAGGTGTAAGACTTAATACAGATAATAACAAAGTATTAGAAATAGAAGAAAGTACAGACTGCGAAGAGATTGAATAATAATAAGTTTTATTAGAAAAATTTATATATAATGTCTTGAATACATTGAACTTTGAAAGATTTACATTTAGTGAGAAATGAAAAGTTATATTATTGAGATTTATTATTATCTTTAATAGATTTTTTAGAGTTTTATTATTTATTCAGTTCACAGTTGAAGCATACTAAATATTCATTTATAAGAAAGAGAAATATCTAACTATTTATATAGACAGTTTAAAATAAAAAACAAAGCTGTGAAACTCACAGTCTGTCTTACTTAAACAATCTTCACAATTTTCATAAATTTAGCTGAGAGAAAAGAATGTCTTACTTAATAATCAGCTGAATCTGACTGTAACTGTAATTAGAACTTATATAGCTATATAATACAGTTCAGCACTGTGAGATATATAGATAATATAATCTCTTATTTCTTATTACTCTGCTCTTCTTTTATTCTCTTTCTCTTCTCTATTTATCACTGATAAGACTGCACTCTTTAATCAATTTTATAAGAAGATTAAGAATATAGTGAAGACACTTAAAATCTAAAGTCTAGCATTCTTTTTTCAGTGAAAGTTCAACTGAGAACACTTATTAGAGTCTCAGATCATACAGAATTTAATAAGAAATGTATTCACTTATAATCACTCAGTTTAGCTAGTACTGTTATCTAACTTGAAGATTATAAGAGATTATCAAAAGACTATCAAGAATATTCAAGATAGAAATATTAGCTGAATTATTATTTAAACTATTAACTGAATCATATCTCTTTATCCTTGATAAGATGATGTGAAAATACATAAGAATCTAAGCCTCTTTTCAAATTTTCCCAGAATAGATATGATCATGTGAGATATTCAAGATTTCATAATCAACAGAGTCTTAAGTCAAATGCATTGAGAGACTACACCGCCGGAATTAAAAGACCCGCATGCAAATAGTGAGATGAGGTAATTTTACTACTGATTTAAGAAAGCATTTAAAACCTTTTTAGACCTCAACATATTTTCTCAATGAGAATAGGCCCGTCACTCAGCTGAAAGCTCGGGGCTGAATCGATCTTTAGATATTGAAATATCTAACCGCAAAAGGCGACGCAAGAGATCTGAATCAAGCACGTATCAGACTGAAAGACAGCAAAACCGAGAGATAGAAGAAAAAAAATAAAAGAATAGAGAGAAAACTGCAGTCTTATCTCTAGAGTTGAATGAGAAGAAGAACCTAGTATTCCCTGCTAAAATAAAGGGAGAGAGTTGTGCAGTGCGGGCTGCACTAAGAGAATGAACATGTAACACTATGCCTGCTAGAGCGCAGGGAGGGATACGAGAGACACGGATAGAGCGCGAAGTGAGAAAGGACGAAGGAAAAGAAGAGAAAATAAAAGTGAAAGAGGGAAGAGAAAGTACGTGCGAGATAAGAGGTCGAGGGAGGTGTTTATATAGATCAGTGGCGACGGTGTTGACATTTTAATGAGGTTAGCGGGCAGAAGGCGCCAAACCCGAATAGTAAGCGCTAAACCTGAAGTAGACACACTAGACCCGAAACGACGGAGCTAGACCGGAGGCGGCGAGAGGCCATGCCCGAAGAGGCATGGCGGCGCGGCGACGCGGACCCACTCGCCAGCTGGGAGTTTACTTATTAAAAATATACAATTTTCAAATCATTATTCTTTTTTCATTCTGCTCTTTTCATACATTCTCTATAATATTTACATTTCTTATACGCTTCTCTATGTTTATTTTTAATCTCTGTGTTCATGATATACACTGCTATACTATGTAAATGCTCTGTAATATAATCTCATATAATATCATCTCTTTGAATTCATGAAATTGAACAGCTGACTCTGCAGTCTGTACAGCTCTGATTAATCTGATAATAGTGATAGAGATGATACAGAGTGAAAGAGAGTGATAGAGGTGGTAGAGATGATCGGGGTGGTAAGAGAAGAGTAGAGGGGTAGAAGTAGAGAGTGAAAGTGATAAAGAGAGCTGCGGGGCGGTAGAGGCGGTGATAGTGGCCTACCCCCCCTTACCACCCCTATCACTTCTACCACCTCTACCACCCCTTCCACCCCTCGGTAGAGGCGGTGGTGGTAGGGGGTAGAAGAGGTGGAAGAGGCGGTAAAGAGAGAGTAGAGTAGAGGTAGAGGGGGCTGCGCAAGCAGCAAAGCGAGCGTAAGCAAGCGTTTGATGCTTGTAAAATAAAAACAAAACTAATATTGACAAGAGCGAGACTCGAACTCACGCGGGTTTCCCCATACCGGATCAGGAAATTCTTAAAATGCAAAATTTCCAAGTGTTCACGTGACAGCTTGAACGGTACGCCTTAACCACTCGGCCATCTTGTCATAGATTCTATTGGGTCTGAAACCCGGGAAGTGTGTTATTTATTGAGGGTTTGCGGAAGCGTGCATAACCAGACTCAATTCCACTGCAGTGTGGATGGATACCTATGCTACAGCTTACATGAAGGCTTTTATCAGGCTCGGAAATGAAGGGGAGAGGGAGGGGAAGATGAAGGAAGTCGTGGAAGATAGTGCACGATGCGATTTCAATGTGTTATGAATAGCATGGCCATGATGAATTCCTTGACGGACGGTGCGGGAGACAAACTACCGCAGCAGATTATGTACCACATTTCTCATGCTTACTAAACCATATGGGGACAAAGACTCAAGAATGAATCTCAAAGCTCAAACACAGTGTTCAAACTGTCAGAGATATGAACACTTTGCAATCTTCTATTTCAGAGACTCAAAATGTGCATTCTATGTCAGAGATCATAAAACTAGTGAGTATAAATGTGAAACATGCTTAAAAAGAGATGAAATATGTCAATATACTCTGCTTAAATACTCTAATTATAAAGAAAAACATGCATCTAGCTCAAAAGAATGCATGTTTACTTCAAGAACTCAAAAGAACTGAAGAAAAGATAAAGCTCAAAGTAAATTTAGAACTGAAGAGAATAGTTAAGTCAGTAAAGTTATAACTATAAGCTTAAAAAGAAGAAACTCTTAACTATCTAAATCTTCAAACTTCAATTCTTCAGCTAAATGTAAACAGAATTTGAATTCTCAAACTTCTGTTAATATTAGAGAATTGAGAAATGACTCTGATAATAAACTAGATATAATATAAGTAGTTGAGATTTCTACTTTTCAGAATAGTTATAATTTACTATTTAATAATAATAATTAGATTCTACTCTACTCTCTTTTAATATGAATATATAATAAAAATAATAAAAAAAGGTTAAAAACTCTTTAAAAATCACATTTATTTAAAATAATATGAATAGAAACTCAAATTGTATTTATTCTTATCTTTAAATTACATTTGAATAAAAAGTTAATTTTATACTGCTTCAGAAGCTGAATTTTAATATTGAGTAAAAATATATCATTTCTTATTTAAGCTACTACTACTTTATATCTCAAAAGTCTGAGATAAAGTCAAGAGTAGTGATCTATGAAAGAAAGAGATTAAGATATTAATTTAATCTAAGATTTAATATCATATCTGACCCTGATATTCTGATAAGTGATATTATAGATAAAGAGAATGAGTTTAATACTATACTGCTTATAAATATCTATAATGAAAAGTCATTGAAGAAAAATAATAATATCTGAACAATTAATAGAGAGTTTCTGAATATAACTTTATTAAGAAACTCTATAATTGCAGAAGATTTTAATACACATCATCTTTGATAAAATTCAGAATATAAAAGAGCAGTAAAAGCTGATAATTTAATTAAATAAATCTTTGAGTATTTAATAGATTTAGTTAACAAGTCTGATCAATAAACATTCTTTAGAAAAGATATGAAACAGAAATCTATTATAAATCTAATCTTCATATTATAAAATCTAATGAAAAAAAGATTTATAAACTGATTTATTAATTTAAATAAGACATCAGAATCAGATCATGAGATTATTCAATTTAATATTAAACTAAGTGAGAAATAAATACATAAAAATCCTCTTCTCTCTAATCAGTTTAACTTTGAAAAAGCTGATTGAAAGACAGTTAAAGAAAGTATAAAACTGTTAAAATCTGAAAAATAGAGTGAGCTATATTGAAATTCTGATCAAGATATCTCAAATAAAATGCTTAAGAATAGAGTGAAGCTCATTATATCTATTATTCTAGTAAGTGTTAAAGATAATATTTCAAAGAGAAAGTCTTCTAAGTATTTAAAATCTTGATGAAATGAGAATATCACATCTAAAAGAAAATAATTGACTACTGTTAGAAGAGATTGAAAGAATGATATAATTTCTAATAAAGACTTTAAAACTGTCAGAAATGAATATTTTTCAGATATTAAAAGAGTTAAAATAGACTACTGAAATAAATTTCTTGAAGAAGTATAAGAAAAGAAAGTTTTAAAGCTTTTAACTATACTAAAATAAGAAGTGTAGCAAAACTTTTAATCTTAGAATATGAGTTTCAGAATGAATTATATACAGCAAACTCTTTTAAGAAAAAATGTTAAGCTTTTATAAAAACTCTCTTTCAAAACTCATCAGATTCAGATGCAGAGAAAGAGAATATATCACTTCTTAACTATATTAATGAAAATGACTGGAAATAGCCTGATCTTACTCAAGATAAATTAGAGTTAGCTATCTTCTCAAGTTCAGTTAAAACTGTCTCAGAGCCTGATTCAATTAATTACTTGATTATTCAAAATATATACTTCTACTTAAAGAATGAATATTTTGAGCTCTTTTTCAATCTCTTAAAAAATGAATATTATTCTGAATACTGAAGAGAAGTCACTGAAGTGATTCTTATAAAATTTAATAGAAAAACTTCAATTCTTAAGTCATATAGAGTAATATCTCTATTAAACTATCTAGAAAAGAATTTAGAAAAGATAATAGCTACTTAATTATCTTTTATAAGCTTTATCAGTAATTCTCTTTTATTCAGTGAATAAATGAAAGATAGAAAACAGTGTTCTACAATTAACACTGTTCTCTCAGTTATTTATAATATTTAAATAGCAAACTATGAAGATCTGATCTCAACTGCAGTTTTTATTGATATAAAAGAAGTATTTAATCATGTTTCAAAGTCAAAGTTAATTCAGATATTGAAGATGTTAAAACTGTCACTTTCTCTAATAAAATGAGTTAACTGTTTTATATTTAAAAGAATTATATAACTTTTCTTTGATGAAATAAAATAAGACAAGACTGAGATAAAAATAGAAGTACTGTAAGAATCTTCAATCTCACTTATTTTATTTATAATATACACTGTATATCTATTTAAAAATAGAAATATAAGAATAGTATAATCTTTAAGTTATATAAATGATATTGATCTAGTCTACAGCTCAAAAACTATTAAAGAGAATTTGAAAGTGATTAAAGAAGCTATAAAGAAAATCTTTGTTAGAGTAGATATCAATTAAATTCAATTTAATATGAATAAAACTGAATTAATTCATTTCTTTTCTAGATTCAATAAGAAAGAACTATCTCTAACTCTTTTAAATAGAGAGATTAAATCCAGTGTAAATATTAAATAATTAGAAGTATGATTAAACTCTAAGTTGAATTTTAAATATTATATTTAATAAAGAACTGTCAAGACAGAAAGACTATTGAACAACATAATCAGACTATTAAATACAGAGAGAGATCTATTCATTCAGACTATAAGACAGTTATATATAGTCTGTATTACATCAGTAGCTGATTATAAAGTTTAAGTTTAATAAAATAATCAAGAGAATTTCACTGAACTCTTTCAAAGTCTGTAAAACAGAGTCTTGAGAAGAATTCTGAGAATATTTAAATCATCTTCTATTAAAGCAATGAAAATTGAAGCTTTAATTTCTTCTTCTACTATTAGATTTAAAAAGGCCTGTATAAATTATACTCTGAGAGTTATAAAAATGAGCTTAAATTATATAATCAGAGAAAGAGTCTCTTCTTCATTTTTATTAATGAACTCTGAAAATGAACTGAATTGAAATAGATTTCTTAATTGAAATGAAAATAATTCTTTAAAACAAATATCTTCTCAACTGTACAGACTATACTCTCTAATTAAAAATCAATTTTCTTCTTTAAATATTGAAAAAGTTGATTATGAGAAGTTATCTCTCTGAAGAGAAAAGCTTGAATCTCTTATAAACTTATAAATAAATGAACTATTTAAAGAGAAAGAATATAAACAGCATTTGAAGAGAATTTCTACAATTAATATAAAAGACTCTATTCTGATTTATTCAGATGACTCAAAAAATGAGAATTTGAATAGATTAGATACAGATATTGCTTATTCTGAAGATAATATTAATTTTATATCAGATTTCTGAAATTTAGACTGTGAATCTGAAGTCTTTGATACTGAACTATTTATAATAGTGAAAGCTTTCAAACTCATTGAAATAAAATCTTATAAAAGAGAAAATAGTTTGAAAGAGATATAAATATTTTCTGATAGTTAAGCTGCTTTAAAAAGACTTAGAAATAGTCAGATTTATAATAATTAAATGAATCTTGAACTGATCTTAAACTCTGTTTTAAAAATTCAAAAAAGAAGAATATCAAAGTTAATAATTCATCTGCACTGAGTTTCTGCTTATATGAATATTTATAATAATGAATTGACTGATTCAGCTGTAAAAAAGAGTACAGAATTAAGAAGATCTATTTAAAAAATTATATTCTGATCTTTTATAAAGAGAAAAATAAAAGAATCTTATTTAGATAAGTGAAATAAAAACTGACAGAAATAAAAGAAGAGTATATATTATTCAAGTTTTGAAATTAAACTCAAGTGAAAATCTTTATTTAATTAAATATAAAAAGAAAATATTCTCATCTATAATACAGCTGAAACTAGAATATAACTATTTCAAATCTTATATATAAAGATTTAATGATAGATTTAACTTAATAGAATGCTCATTCTGTAATATAAATGAGAATTCTGAGTATATTATAATACACTGTGCATTATACAACAGTCTCAGAGTCAGATTGAAAGAGAAGTATGATTTAAATTAATTAAATATAAGATTCTTATTCTCAACTGAGACAGAAATTAAATACTTAATAGACTTTCTATCAGAAACTCAAGCAGCTATAAGAAAATGACTAAATTCAGAAATATCTGAATATGAAGAGAAGAAAATCAATCAGATATAGTCTATTAAAATAGCTATATACTATCTTTTAATAATTTGTTTTATTACAGTCTCTCTTTACTTTATCTTTTTCTTTTAATTTCTTTCTATCTATCTATTTAATATATCTATTTTTAAGACTGTGTTCTCTTTTCCTTTCTCATGATATTATCAAATAATTTCAAAGTATTAGAAGATGTTAACACACTGCAATTTATAAACAGTTTTTATATTCTGAACTGAAATTTTCTGATTTTACATATCTGAAATTGATGAATGTATAATAGTTAACTTTACAGATATAGGAAAAACCCTGAGAACTAAAAGTTCTCAGGTAGATGTCATAGTCTCTGACTGTATACATCTATAATTGAAGAATAATAATAATAATAAACCATATGAGGAGACGCCAGAAAGGTGTGCAAACTGGCCCGCAAGCTCATTCAAGAGGCAAAACAGATATGTATATAGCAGTCACCTCTACAGATGAGAGAAAGTAGGGAGATAAACCTCGTCCTAGAATGTTTCATTCGGGTTCTTGCAGTCACTCCGAAGCCAACATAGTCAAGAACTCGCTTGGGAAAGCTAGATGAATAGCGAGATTGAATCACGGATCAAATTTCTGAGGAAAATGATAGCATTCTATCTGCACGGTAGCCTTAGGTGCGAGCCTGAAGATTCAAATTATCACGCTCAGTTGAGTCACAGAAATGTCTTCTCAATCTACAGCAAAGTTGATAGTGAAGAAATTTGACTGATTCCCTCTGAAAATGACATCAAGAGATCGATGTTGTCGGAATGAGTGTCACGGATGAATATGTTGAAGACATATGAATCTTATGTGTATCAAGATCGGCTTATTATATTATTTATACACTATCTAATATATCTATTTCATACAAAAGATAGAGCTATTTATAGTAAAATATATGTGTGAGTCAAGAGAGCTAGCATAAGTGAGTATTAGATAAGTGTTCTAGTAAGCTGATGATAATGAGAAATATTATAGTAATATGATATTAATAGCATTCAGTAGTGTATAACCTCTTTTTCCTAACACATTCTCTTCAGTGAATGTAACATGTAAATGAAAGTGTAAATAAAGCTGCAATAAAAAGAGTATAGATAAATCTGTAAAAAATATAAATAAATCTACAGAGATTATATCAAGATAAATCATTTATTCTGCTTATATCTTAATGATATCTGATATATCAACTGAGTCTAGTATCTTGATAAATTCTGTATGTTTCTGATATAGCAGAGTCTTAGTAAGAGCATTCACTGACATCTGAGCTGTATACATTTAATTAACTGTAATATCACTGAATTGAACATGTTCTCAAAGATGTTTTTTAAGATCTTTGACTAGTTAATCTCTTTCATCCGAATTCTCTTATTAGAATATGATGATGATATTATTTATGTAAAAGAAGATAATTAATTAATTAATTAAGAAGAGATAGTAATTCTCTGATATAGAGATAAAGTCTAGTATTCTCAGATTCTTTATAATGTAAGTGTTTTTCAACATCTACTCAGTGATTCAATGAATCTAGCAGTTAAAATCTATGAATTCTTAAAGTTGAAATAAATACTATTGAGATAGATGTATTGTTGATAACAGTAAAAACAGTATTAGAAAATAAATTTTAAGACTTGTAGAAGTCTGAGTAAGAATGAGAATAAGAGAATACTTCATTAATTATTTGAAAAGACTTAACTTTGACATTTGTAACTGTTATAAGATAAGCAGCTCTGTGTTTTCAGATTTATATATAATTATCTATCACAGCTGAATTAGTATTGATATTAATATTAATATTCTGTGTATAATTAACTATTACAGCTCATTGAGTATTAATATCAATATTAAGACCTGTATTAACATTAAAATCTATATCAACATTAGAGCTCACTGACTCTGATATAGATTCAGGTGTTAAATACAGTGTATAAGATCTAATATAAGAATATCAAGATATTTAATTTTCTGCATTAGATAGTTAACAGAGATTGTAAAGCTCAGTAATAAGCTTATTCATAGCAGCTGCTTAATAAGTAATTTAAATGTCAGTTGCATTATTTACAAGCTTTTAAATGATGATTTTTGAAGAATGTTCTAATCTCTTATATTATGTAAACTGTGTAGCTATAGAGATCTTAGGTTTTTGAGAAGATTTTATACATATTAACAGGTTGAAAGAATGATTTATTGAAGTGTGTAATAACAGATTAGAAGAAGAATTTGTAGAAGTTAAAGAATTTAAAGATATTAATTTTTCAGATATAAATATAATAGCTGTATTATAATTCAAAGATTGCTTAAGCCAGCGTATGATTACAGGCATACGCCGGCTTCTTATATACTGTACACTAAATTAATTGATGGCCGCTATTCTTGAAGAATAACGTTGTTGTGTTGTAATCTAACTACGCGAGTTACACTAAATGAATAGATTGAGGTGGCACGTGACTAGAGTAGGTGTAGTAATCACCAACACTTCCTCTTGCTACACTGTGACCTATAAGCCGTCACCCGGGGCCTTCCTCATTCTCAAATCTTTTGAAAATGCAATAATAATTAATTACATCAATCGGACCCTGATTTCCTTATTAGGAAAGGTGTCCATACAGTAATAACTGCAAAAATCAAGAAATACATGCAAAATTCACTGATTCTGTAGCGTACGCCGCTACGTAGAGTCAGATATAAGGGTAAAAACTTGTCTTATTCTCTAAAAGATGAGAGATGGGCGTACGCCCTTATATATACAGTGATTGTTTTATAGAGATTAACTCTTATAGAAGAAGTGATTATCTATGAAGAGAAGAACAGAGACTCTGTAGAGAAGAAGCAGATGCTCTCATAGAAGAAGTAATCATATATGAAGAAAAAGAATGAAGACTCTATAGAGAAGAAGTGAAAGCTCTCATAGAAGAAGTAATTGCATATAAAGAAAAGAGTAGAGAGAGATGATAGAAGCAGAAGCTTCAGAAAACAGTAAGAAATAAAGTGAAAGCTAGAGTTGAATAGAGAATTGACTTAAATAGAAGACAGAAGCATATCACAGTTCTTCTATCTAAAAGAATATGTTCACAGAGAAGAAAAAATGATATTGAAAAAAGATAACAGATATTGCGGGTGCTAGGCTCAAAGAGGCAGATATTATTCAGAAGTGCTAGTTCATTTACATATACTACAGATATTATAGAAAAGAGAAGACTGAGTAATAGAATCACTTATTCATATAAAGAATGAAAGATGTAAGAATGACTTGAAAAGAAATGATAAGAAAGAGATAGAAGTTCTTTAATCTAAAAACAGCTGTAAGAAAAGAAAGAAATTGTAAAGAAATTATAAGAAACTTGAATGAGAAAGAGTTTTTTAATGAGATAGATGAGAATGAAAGTTTCATTGTAATGAAGAGAAGATTCTGTAAATAATAGAGATTAATATAGATGAATAATTGTATTAATATATATATTATGATCACTTTCTTCTTATTCTTCTCTTATTTCTCATATTATCTTTGTCAAAATTTAACATAGTGAAATTAGTGAAAATCATGATATATGAAAGATTAGATCACAGAAACAATAAGTCTTAAGAAGAAGTCAACAGCTATGAAGATGAGTACAGTGAGTATAATGAAAAAGATCTTGATCTTAGAGAGATTATTTCAGTTATTAAGTCAGAAGAAGTGTGATACTCTTCTTTATATAAGTAATAGAGAAGAGAAGACAGATGAGAAGACTGATGAAGAGAAGATATATAAGAATGAGATGAAAGAAAATAATAAAGATGAAGAGTTAGAATTTCAGATAAAGAGTAAGTTAGAAATCTTCAATTCTGATAACTTCAGAGATGAGTTTCTGACACTATTAACTTATCTTTTCATATACAAAGTGATTAAAGATCAAGATAAGAGAAAGACAGTGATGTCTTATTATCACTCAGCTAGGCTACATGATATCACTGCAGAAGAGTCAACAGATGAATTATATAATAGAAGCTTAAAGAGTTAAGAAGAATCTAAGATCATGATATAAAAGCTTATAATATTATTTACTTATTTAAAAAAGTTATGACTGTTCACACACTGATTTTCAGAAGAAGATATTAAGATGAATAAGAAGAGAGAGAGTCAGAAGACTGCTATGAGAGTAGTCAGTGATAAAGAGTTATAAGTAGAACTGAAAGTAAGAGCTGAATAGATAGATATAAATACTGAAGAACTGTCACTGATGAAAGAGAATAAGAAGTACTGAAGAGCTAGTCAGAAGCAGTATGAGACTCTGAGTAATAATATTTTGAGAAAGTCAGAATGAAAGAAAAATGTTAAGAGTGATTAGATATCTTAACTGTATGACATAGTATATATAAGATGTCTGTATTATAATAACATGACTGACTTGTGCTTTCAGCAGAATGACAAGCTCACTCATCTGAGTATGTTAATCATGTGAGACCTGACTGTGAAGAAGCTTGCAGATACTGTCTTAATTATTGAAAGCCTTACAGAATATAGTAAGAAGATGTCATTTATTAATCATGAATTTTTCATTTTACTCAGTCAGCAATTGATTAAAGATTTGAGATAGTTATCTATTAAGTGAAAGATACACTGATGAATAAATAATAATAAGCTAATTACTTTATAGATTATCAATTCTAAGAATTCTACTAATTAGAATATTATTATTCTGCAGACTTATAAGAAAATAGCTTCTATATTGTGATTCAAAGGTTGCTTAAGCCAGCGTATGATTACAGGCGTACGCCAGCTTCTTATATATTGAGTCTCGTATGCTAAATTAATTAGTGGCCGCTAGGGCCCTCTTTACATTCATACGCTAGTAGTTCGGAAGCGGCTGTGTTATTATTCAACAGTTGTATGTTCTTCCGAACCACATTCTTTCCCATCAGATTCAGTCACACTCACATGACCATGTTATACACCCTAGCTTCATGCGGATTAGCTCATCACTAGTGTTTTGTAATTGTGTGATCTATTCCTGATTTGGCTAGTGTTCTGTGTACACTCTCACAAAGAAACTTTCACTATATTACATTACTTATTCACTAACTTTTCTCATTCTTCAATCATCTTCTTCATTATTATTATCATTGAATGTCATCATTATTCAAGATTTCTACTTCTTCTTCTATTCAACTCTTTTCATCTGTTCATCTATTACATCATACATGTTTCTGGTAATAACTCTCTGTTCTCATAACAAGTGTCATTATAGTACTCATACTGAGCAGTTTGTTAGCAGTAAGTGTAACATATTATGAAATGTGATCAGAACTTATTTATCTTCTAATAATTATCAGAACAATGTATTATTATGAATAATAACACATTTTCTTCATCTTCTTATACACTCTCAATCATTTTCTTCTCAGTGAGTTTCTGATTGTATTTTCTGACATGATTTTATATGAATGCAGATGCTGATATATTTGTTTTTATTTACATAGAATCTTCATGTATTAACAGATCTGCATTCACTGATAATAGTGAACTCAGTGTTGAATCATTGATCAAGAACTTGAAGAACATGATAATGAAGAAATTATCTGTGTCATATGTAGCTGAGTCTCTTATATTCTTCTCTGTTCTCTCTGTTTCTTTCTCTGCTGCTTCTCTTCAATCTTTTACATCTGTCTCTGTGTCTGATTTCTCTCTCACTACCTCTGTTTCTGTAACTCTCACTTCTGCTACTTCTGATTTTACTGTCTCTGCTTTCATTATCAGCTCTTCCCATTTTAAGAAGATGTTGTGTAGACTTAATAAATCATCTCTCTCAGTGTGTACACTTCTGCTCTTCTTACTGACTCTCAGAATAATTTATTATATGAAGACTGCATATAACATGACTATCTAAAGCTCAGTCATGAACACTGATTATTATATTTATTTTAAATATTCATGATAAGATAATTATTCATTTATATAAGAGAATTATCTTCTCTCTCAACAGTGTTGAAATTATAAGTCTTTTTCTTTTTTATCTTTTCTTTCTGATGCTGATTTTTCTGTTTTTAGAGGAAATTATTATGAGTTTTACTGTGTATGAAGTCATAATATTCACAGATATTAAGAAGCTTTTTATAACTGTAAAGTTCAATATTGCAGAGACATTCACTCTGATGAATTTCTTTGAAATGATAGATTCATATTGACCTATTCTCTGATGTCTGTCATCTGACTTTGTGATGCAGATGAAAGATATTCATGTTTTCAGAAACAGAAACACAGATGTTATACTCTTTTACACTCACAGATGTGAGACTTGTACATCTTATCTGAGATGTTATTATGAAAATAAGCTGTTCACATACTGCATTCTGCTTTCTGCATTTCTCTGTGTTCTTCTCTCTCTTTCTAAGAAGCCTCATGCATGTTGTAATTGTGTGTACAATTCTAAGATCAGCAGGTGTTTGTTTGATAATTGTTATCCCTGTTTTTACAGTTTTATACACTAATAATAGTTCTTAGTTGCTCTGGTGTCAGAGGTCATTTTAATCAAAGATAACAATGCTGCTGAGACTATTCTCTCTCATTCTCAAGCTTCTTTCATCACTTTCTCTCCCTTCTCTGCAGAGAAGGTTATATACACATCAGATTATAAGTGTTCAGTCTTGAGTAACTCTCACTGTTATTCATTCAGTTCTGTATCTTCTTCTTCTTCTGTTTCTTCTATCTCTGCTTCTTCTGCTCTGACTTCTGATTCTGCAGGTTCTGTGCTCTTCTTCAATTTCTCTACATGTATACATGCACATTTCTATATTAGCATTTCAGTCAATCTTGTGATAAATGACATTAATGTTGTACACAGAGTGATAGAGAAATCAGAGATATGTATAACATTGTTGCAAGAGCAGCTTACAGCCCTTGAATTTCTTACAGATCTTGAGTTTTGAGATTTTCTTTGTTTTTGATATTTTTCAGATGATATGATGTTGAAAATAGATTAATATGTGATGTATGAAAATGTAAGAATAAGTGCTTACAGGCGATTATTCAGGTGTTTGCAGCTTGGCGTGATATGTACTGTTAACTACTAGAAGTATTCACAGTAGAAAGATAAAATGTAGAGATCAAATGTATAATAGTATTCAAGCTGAGTTATGAATAGTATTCACAAACTTCAGTCTATATAGTTGTGTATAGTCAAGAGCCGCTAGCTCTATTAATTACATGAGAGATAGAAATAGAGATAAAGAATCTGTGAGAAGTGAGATTTCTTACATACTCTTTTCTCTCTATGACTTTGTTCATGAAGTCTTTCACTGAGTAACTTCATAGAATCAGCTCAGCACTGTAGTAATACTCACTAAAAACTCTTCACATCTATAAAAAATCTCAGTGAGAAAAAATCTCTTATTACTGTGAAAAGAAAAGAGTCTGTCACTCAGTTTCTTATTCTATGAGATTCTTTATGATCTACAGATTCTTCTCTGACTATTATACAGATTCATCTCACATCTTTGATATAGAAGAGTTCTGATTAACTCTCAATCATTTTCATAAGATTCTTGTGTAATCATCACACAGATTCATCTTACAGATGAATCACTCTCTGTGAGATCACTCTTATTAAAGAGAAATATTTATGAGTTAATCTTTCACTCATTCTCATAAATCATTGTTCTTTAACACTGTAGAATTGTGAGGAATTTTTCATTCTTTCATCAACTCTGTAGAATTATAGAATCAAGATATTCACAGTCTGCAATCACTCTTTATAGTTATATAGAAAGATTCAGGCCTGTAATTCATAATCACTCTTATTTACTAGAGTGATCTAACTGTTTCACAGAATCACTCACAGTGTAAGTAAACCTCTCTAGAGTAGTATAAATATTTCAGATCTGTCTGTAAAATCTCATCTTCTTTTCTCTTTTTTCATAACAGCTCTCATTCTTATAAACTGTGAGTATTCTCATTCATTCATGAAGTGTTTTCACTCAGATAACAGAGAGAGAGTGTTTCTGACAATGTCTGTATATTAATTCAAGAACTTCTCAAGAATAAAAATTTTCAATTTTAATATCTTTATAAACAATGTCTGACTACTGCTGAGCTTCTTATGAGCATCTCTATGACTTCTCTGATCACTTTTTATCAGCTGATGAAGCAGGGACATCACTGTTCATGATCACATCTTCATTCTTCTCAGCCCTGTCACTGCACCTGATCTTCAGGCCAGCAGCTCACTTCATCTCTCTCTCAGATCAGTTTCTGACTTCAAGCAGCACAGTCTCTTTCTTTGCTGTAAGTCTTCTCATAAGTAATTTCTTACAGACTCTAGCTAACAGTTCTTGTAAAGCTTCTGATGTTATCAGTGTCTCCTGCAGTCTCACAGGTCTACAATCACTCTCTCTCTACCTGCACAATCTCTGACCAGATATATGTAAATATGTCTAGATTCTCTATCAATGATTCTCACACTGCAGTACATTTTCACAATCTCATTATCAATGAGAGATGAGTCTCTGAGTATCTGTAAAATCTGAGTAATCAAGATAATGCAAATATCATGAATTTATGATAGAAGTTGATCTGAACAGATGAGTTCTCTCTCTGTATCTCAATTGTTTTCAGGCTGAATACTTCAGTATAACTGAAAGAGTGAACACAGCTTTATAAGAAATATCTGATCATATATGCAGATGACCAGCTCTCAAGGCTCTGCTACAACTGTATATACTCTGATATTCAGCTCTTCTGAAGTCTGTGCATTTCTAGCAGTCTTTGTGCCAAATGCAACAATTATCTGTATTATGAATATGATACTCTCTACTTCTTTGAAGAGAGAAATTGATAGTTGTGAGAAGATTGAATATCACAGATATTGAGAGTATGAATGTGAATTTTCTTTATTTTTTCTTTATTAATCTCTAAATTATGTTTACAGCTCTGTTTGTTTTCTGTTTTTTAACTTTAATAAGAATATAATTTCTTCTTTTCTTATATACACTGCAGACTGTTCATCTCAGTAGAAACTCATTATCTTATAGACTAGAATTTATAAATGACAGTGTTAATATCTTTATTATAATCAGATTCTTAGTGAAGATTATATTATTCTGACTTATTAGAATTCACAGTATGAAAGTCATGTCTCAGCTTCTGCAGATATCTTATCTACTCAGATGATTCTCAAGTGAACTTATTCATCTTATCAGAATATTCTTATCACTGAACCTTGAATCAGAGCTTACAATCTTACTTCTCTGAGTTAATAATTTCTTTAATCTGATATTCTCTTTCACTCTCTAGTGCTTTATAGATAGAGTAATGAGTCACAGAGTTTTCTTCTGAGAATTTCTTATATTTATAAAGTAAAGAGATATGAAAAATATTATATATCTATAACTCAGATGACAGTTTCAATCTGTAGAACTACAAGCTAACTTTCTTCATAATCTTATAAAACTCTGTTTATAAGAGATTCAGCTTCTTACTAAATCTTCATATGATAATATTTTCTAGACTCAGTCAGACTCTATCATCTTTCTTAAAACTCTTTATAATATACTTAGAGTCATAGTATCTCTTCTGATACTCTTAGATCTTTCTCAAGAATTCACAGACTTTCTCTCAGATCTTCTGAATTCTCTCAGCTTATTCACAGATATCATCACACTCTATAGTATACTCTTGCAGATTTATCAAGATTATTCATAAATAAGTCTCAGTGAGTATCTCAAAGAGAGTTTTATCTGTACTGACATATTTTAAGTTGTTGTATATAAACTCTGTGAATGATAATTAATACACTCAGTTATTCTGATTATAATTGACAAAGTATCACAGATACTGTTTTAATATACTTATTAGATATTCTGTCTAATCATCTGTCTGTTGATGAAAAGCTGTACTTAGATCTCATGAGATCTTCAGTATAATTATCAGATCAGATCAGAACTTTTCTATGAAGATTAATTCTCTATCTGAGATAATGTTCACAGACAACTCATGCAACTGAATCACATTGCAGATAAAGATATGAGTTAAATTCTTTGACTTCAAGTTCTTACAGATGAGTATAAAGTATGCTATCTTAATAAAGCAATTCACTATCATCAGTACACTGTTAAAACAGGCATCATATATGTTCTTACTTTCAGAGAGACTCACAAGAGCATTCATTTCTAGCTGTTTTCAAGATTCTCACAGAATAAGTAGAGAAGTAAGTTCTTTATATAGTCTGAACTGCACTATTCATGAATTCTGATAAATAGTATAAGAATTCACTATCTTCTTCATAAGTTCTTGTATCTTCAGTCAGAAGTATTTTCTTATAAGTAACTCATGAGTTCTAGTATCTGTAAAATGACCTGCTAGAGAAGAGTCATGATATCTTTTAATGAGTTCTATATATAGAAACTCATTTACAGATATATAAATCCAGCTCTCTCTTTATAAGAGATTATTTAAGTCTCTTCAATTCTTTATTTCTGCAGGATTGATTCCTGCTGTAAGCAGTTTCTGAATATACTGAGCATATTCATTCTTCAGTTGTAGTTCAGATAATCTGAATAGAAGATCTTATAAAGACTTATACTCTGTTTCTTCTTATATCAGGTCTTTCACAGTGCTTCTCAAAGCCTGTAAATTCTTCAGATTATAGATACTCTCTTTAAGAATTCTCACAGAGATTCTCAGAGTATTGACTCTCAGTGTTGTAGAGAGTAGTTGTACAGACTTCTTTCCTCTCTTTTCTCTCTTCTCTTATAAGAGATTAAGAGACTCTTCAGTCAATCTCTTTATAACACTCAGTCTGAGCATTCTGTGAAGCTTTTCTATCTTCTCTAACTTCTCTATATCTATCACTCTGATCTTCTTAACATAGTCTGATCTGTGAGAGAGTCTGTCTACTGAGTTCTTAGTTCTCTTAATATATTCTATCTTGAATCAGAACTCACTCAGTCTCTGAGCTCAGTAAACCTGCTGCTGTAAGAGTTTCTTGATTAAAGTAAACTGTTATAAGCTGTTATGATCAGTTTTAACAGTAATCACTATCATAAGACTCTTGAAGTAGTGATATCAGTGATGAAAGAATTTCACTATTATAAGAAGCTTCTGATTATAAATGTCATAGTTGATCTTCACAGATTATATCTTTCATAAGAAAAAGATCACTGAAACTCAGTTCTCATTTAACTGTAGTTATAAGACTATTTCTGAAATTATAAAGAAGAAGATATCTATCTCTAATCTGATTAAGAGTAAGAGATTAAAGTGAAACAGTATTACTGTATCTGTGAATATCTGTTTCAATCTTATAAAGATCTTATAAGCTTCTGAAATAAGAAAGTTCTCACAGTTCTCTCTTCTTAATAATCTTTTCATTCTTCATTTGTAGAATGACTTCTTCTTATTTTCACTCTTCAGTATATCTGTAAGAATTAAAAAGATTCTTATAAACACAAAGATAAATTATCTATAGAAATTCACAAAGCTCAGAAAGATCTGAATCTCATGAATACTAGTTAACTTCAGTTATGATAGAATAGTCTCAACTTATAAAGGTTTCATCTGAATATCATCTATAATGATTACATATTCTAGGAAATTAATTCAGTGAGCACTGAAGTTGTACTTTATAAGCTTAATATACAGTTCTGTCTTATCTAAGGCCTTCAACACACTTTGCACATGCTCAGTATATTCTTTCTTCTTTACAGAGTATATTATCACATTATTCAGATATATTATCATGAAGACATTCAGATATATATAAAGTATTTTATTGATAAAAGACTGAAATACTGCAGAGATATTAGTCAGATCAAAAGACATCACTAGATATTTAAATAATCTCAGTGCAGTTCTAAAGACAGTCTTTCATTCATTCTCAGACTGTATTCACAGCTGTGTATATATATTGATTATATTCAGTTGTATGAATATGACAGCTTCTGTGAGACAGTTAATCACATTCTCAATCAGAGATAGAGAGTAGTAACTCTTTATTATCTTAGAGTTCAGATTATAATAATCTATATACAATCTGAGATCTTTATTCTTCTTCTTCATGAATATCACAAAGACTTCTGCAGAGATCTGTAAAGATCAGATAAAGTCATTCTTCAGATTCTTCTTTATATAGGTCTGTAAGATCTCTATCTTGTGATGAAAGAGCTTATAGATTAATTCTCAGAAGAGTTTCTATTCTTCTATTAAATCTATTATCAGATTCTTCTTACAGTGAGAAGAAAGCTCAGCTGCCTTTACTGAGCTGAATATCTCTATAAGATCTCAGTATTTCTCTGATATCTGAAGCTCAGTTTTCATGACTGTGAGATTCTCAGACACTTGTAAAGTCATTATATAGATAAGCTTGTCTTCTCTAATTAACTCTACAGTATTAACTGCTTTTATCTCTGTAAGTAAGTCTGTCAACACTGATCAGAAGTATAAACCTAACTTGTGAACAGCTATGTACAGATTGTGTCTTTGAAGTTATACAAGTCTTAAATACATATTATCTGTGATATCTGTGATAATCACAGTTTCTACAAATCTTCTTCAGATTTCAGAGAGATCTTGTAATTCAAAGATAATTCTCATAAGTTCTTCAGTTCTCAGATCTGAGTTCTCACACTCTACTTATTATAAGAGCAGGTTTTCAGTCTTTATCTTTCAGCTTATTCACTTCATAAGCTTTAGAGATATCACAGTGATCTGAGATTCTGAGTTTATTAATACTTCTTATACTTGCAGAGCAGCAGCACTGCAGTATAATCTCTTCTCATAAGTAAGCATTTTCATCAGAAGAGTAACAGATTCAGATATCAGCTTCAGAGCTCTTAAGAAGACTGTTACTGACTCTGTCTGTGACTTCTTAAATTTCTATTTTGATTTATTCAGACAGTTTGCACAGAGATATTCTGATTTAGAACAGATAAAGTAGAGTCTCTTTTTCTTAATCTCTCTATTATACACTCTGTTCACAGAAGCTTATGAAGCTCTTTCTTTCTACTCAGCAGTCAGATATGAATCTCTCTATATCTTATTATCTTTTTCTGATAAATCTGTTCTCTGTTATTCTGACTCTCATAGAGCTGATCAATGATTCACTCTCTATGAGTCTGTGACTCTTACAGTGATCTATAAGTGATGAATGAGAGTCATCAGTTTCTTCAGAGTCAAGAGCTTAGAGTCTTGCTTAATAAGCTTGTTCTGTATATCTTTATTCAGTCTCTTTACAAACATCATTATTCAGGTCTTATTTCAGAACCCTGTTTTCACAGATCTTAATTCACATCATAATTCTATGAAGTGCTATAAGTAGTCTTTATCAGATTTCTCATCTCTTTTTCTAATATTGATAATCACAGCTTAGATGTTCTCTGTCTGACTCACAGAGTCTCTTAACTTGTTCTCTAGATAGATTTTGAGAACAGATCAGTGAGATCTCTTATAATCATTCTCTAGATAATTCAGTCAGTTCTTGACTTCAGTGTAATAGAGGTCTATTATTATGTAGATGACAGCTTCTTCATCTTTCATATTACACAGCTGAGCTTGTGAGTCAATTTCAAATACAAACTTGTAAAAGTCTTTATAGATTGTAATTTAATAGATGATCTTAAGTGATCACAGCTTAAGAAAGTTTCTTTTCAGTTTGCAGATATCTCTGAAGATCATGTCTAGAGACTCAGTTTGAGAGTGTTTATAGATAGTAAACATTTCTTATAGAAAAATAGCTTGATCTTGTGAAAGATGCTCAAGAATGTTCTTCACTGAGATTGATTTATTCATAGATTTGAAGAGTTTCTCTGTCACAGATGCAGAGAATAATGTCTTATAAGTGATTGATAAGTTCTCTGAGACTTCTTTCATAAGAGTTATTCATGATTCAGATGACTGCTTCAGAGTGTCTGCAGTAGAGTTCACAGGAATAAGAGTATATGAGTTTCTAGTTCTTTCAGTCATAACAGATGATTGCTGACTGACTGAGCTTGAAATATAAGAATAAGTGCTTACAGATGATTATTCAGGTGTTTGCAGCTTGATGTGATATGTACTGTTAACTACTAGAAGTATTCACAGTAGAAAGATAAAATGTAGAGATTAAATGTATAATAGCATTCAAGCTGAGTTATGAATAGTATTCATGAACTCCAGTCTATATAGTTGTGTGTAGCCAAGGGCCGCTAGCCCTATTGATTACACGAGAGATAGGAATAGGGGTAAAGAATCCGCGAGGAGCGGGATTTCTTACAGAAAATGAATGAGATGTGTATAATAACATTTGTCTTTTGCAGCTGACTCTTACAGTTAATAATCAATTCATTATTTCTTTTCTTTTCTTACACTTTTTCTTTATCTGCTAGTTACTACTCTTACACGACCTCTATATAATACAGTGTTCAGTGACTAGATTTGACAGCTTTCATCTTTTGTGATTCTGTCTCATGCATTATACTATCTCTCTTCACCTGCTCAGATCACTATAGTGAACAGCTCATTAAAATTAACCTCATCTGATCTCTGAGCATTCTCAGAGATTAAGATGACTTGATCTCATGTGTCTGTGAATGTTTCAGATAGTTTGTCCTCTGTGATCTCTGTGATTGAACTGATATAAACAGTTGAATTCAACTCTGAATCTCTTTTTCTTCTACAATCTGACTCATATACAAGTCTGCTGCTTTGAGACTGTTCTTTATCATATTACACCTGCTGTCTGCAGTATATTATTATACAATCAGCTACAGTTTCATCACTTATTGAAGTGTAATGTTCATCTGATTTCTTCATTTCTTCTCATTCTTTTCTTATAATTGTGAAAAGATCAGAATAAGTGAGATTATCTGATTTGTAAGTGTCTATGATTTCTCTTACTTTGTGAGGCTTTTCAATTAAAAGTCTCTTCTTTTTCAACACTGATAATAGTGCTGTGAATAATTATAAATCACTCAGATCTTGCATCTTTACTTTTATAAGTTATAAATCATTGATTAAGTTGTGTAAGACTCATCTCTCTGATTCTTTCAATGTGTACATTCTCAGAGAATGTGATTTGAGTATTTTATATGACTCAAATCATCTAGATTGAAACTTCTCAGAACTCTCATTGTATATGAGAACTCATGTTCTCATCTTGAGACTTAATTTCTTAACTAGTGAGTCTTATATTCTTTTCAATTGAATTGCTCAGTTCAGAAGTAACTCATTAGCTTTTGCATGTGCATGGCTGATCTCTTTCAATCTTGATTCTGTGTCTGTGACTGCTGCATTCACAACTGCTACTGCTGCATCTGTAACTGCTGTTTCTGCTGCATCTGCAACTGCTCTCTCTCTCACCTTTTCTAAAGCATTCTCCGGAATGTGCGGATGCAATTCATATAACAGATAGAATGATGAACACTTGAAGACTGCATGCTGTTGAATCCGCGTGGTCAATAGTGCCTGTCTGAGATATTCATTTCATAGTCTCATAGACTTGCTCACTAGATATTTTATTAGTATGTTGCTCAAGATTTCATTCAAGCATTTCATCTTCCTGTTCATCTGTGAATGATATGATATTATTCTACAATGTCTTGTCTGTAACTGGCTTATGAAATACCTCACTGCTTCTTTCACAAGGTTCACATCATTATCAGTTAGAATCTTGTGTAGTATTTTATAGTTGATATAGATCTCATTGTGTAGAAACTTCACTATCATCTTCTCTATCATCTCTGAAACTGCTTTCATGACTGGTCAGTCAGTAGTGTAATCAATAGCAGTGATTATTCATTGATTTTCATTTAGTATTCACAGCAATATGTCTATAAGATTCACTCTTCATTGTTTGAATGATTGTATCATACACTTCATCTGATATTGTACTTTCTTGTGTTCTAATCCCTTCTTAGATTCTTTCGCGACCTGGCAATTCAGGCACTTGTGAGTGTACACCTGAATGTCCTCAGGCATGCTTGACCAGTATACTCTTGATTTGAGTATGCTTATGAGTTCAGAGCTTTCTAAGTGACTGAATTCCTTGTGCATGTAAGTTATCAAGTCACATCTAAATGAAGCTTCTAGATAGAGAGCTTCTGCATATTCTAGATTATGATAAAGCACAATATCATTTTTCAATTTTCTCAGCTTGAAGTTCAGAAGCATCTCTTCTACTACTTTTACAAGATGCTTGTTATCTGATATCTTGTCATTCTTTAAGTAAGAGATTATAATGTTCACTCATTCTGATTTCTTGCATTCTCTCAGTATGTTTAACATGAATGTCTCTTATGTCTAGTTCATAGAATCCTCACTCATGAAATTGAATCTGTGACTGATTGCATCAGACATCACAGTATTCAATTCCTTTCAGTATTTGATATGAAGATTGTACACTTAAAACTTCAAGATTCAATGTGCTAAGTATTTGAAAGGTTTTATTGTTGATTATAGATAGATAAGACTTTCATAATCTATAATCATCATTGTTATATGCCTGTTGTTGATATATCTATTTCACAACATCAGTGTATGCTTGATTACTAGCAATTTCTTTTCATACACTGGGTAATTGAGCTCAGCGCCTGATAGTTTCCTATCATCATATGCCATCAGATGCAGCTTGCTGTCCTTACTCATCTGTAGAAGAGCGCCTTCAATAGCTCATTCAGATGCATCTGTCTCAATTAGATTGACCGTGTGACCGTGTCTGGGACCAGGACCAGAATTTTTGATAGTCTCATTGTCAATTTGACAGATCCCATTACACGGTTCTAACATTAGATAGTAGTCCCATACTGTCCCAGTGGGACTTACTGTCTACTCTTGTCACATTTTCCAAATGGGACCATAATTTCCACTTCTCAATTTAAATTATTTTTATTGCTTTAAATGACTTTAAATCTCATTTGAGCATTACCAAAAAGCGTTACTTTTTAAAAAATTAAAAATAGTCTAAAAAAAACCTTAAAATGTCTAAAAATAGTAACTTTATGCCAAGAATGGGACTAAATAGGACTAAATGAGATCACTTTCTCATTTTTTTCAAGTCATGGTTCCATTTTGAGATCTGATATATAGTCACTTTGCATGTTTATTTAATGATTAGTCCCAGCGGGATTCACGCTAAGAAATGTATGGGACTAGACCAAATGGAACCAAATGTGAAATTCATAGTCCCGGCGGCCAGTCTAGTCTCAATGTAGAAAGGTTTATCACAATCTGATTGAATAAGCACTGAGAATATTGTTACATGTTTTCTCAGTGTGAGAAAAGCCTCTTCATACACAGCATTTCAGATGATTGAATGAAACTTCTTCTTTTACAGATTTACATCTGTTTCTCTTAAGAGATCTGAGAGTGATGCAGATATTCATGTGAAATTCTTGATGAACCTGCAGTAGTATGAGATCAACTCAAGAAACTGTTATATATAATGTACATTTCTCAGCCACAGTCAATTCACTATGATATTCAATTTCTCTGAGATGAGATGTATACAGTCATCACTCACTACATGTTCTATGAACTTCAACTCTTCTGTTTCAAACACATACTTGATTGATTTAGTGTAGAGCTTATACTCTGTCAGAGTTGTAAGCACTTTATTGAGATGCTTCAGATGTTCATTGTATGAGTTTGAAAAGACTAGAATATCATTGAGATATACAAGACATGAGATTTCATTCTGTTTATGAAGAATTGTATTCATCATCATTTGAAAGATGATGAGTGTATTTATCAGACTGAATAATATTACCAGGAATTCAAACTTTTCTCATTGCATATTAAATGCAGTTCGCGGGACTGACAGTTCATCTATACAGATCTGTCAGTATTCTGAGAGAAGATTGATCTTCAATAGATATCAGGTATTTCTGACTGTATTCAACTGTTGTTGAATTCATGACAGTGAATATTCATTCTTGATCATAAGCTTGTTGAGTACTTGATAATTGATATACATTCATCACTCCTCACCCGTCTTTTTCATGAATAGAACTGAAAAGTCTCACACACTTGATAAGAGTTGTATGAGATCACATTCTAGAAGGTCAGTGATCTGATGCTTCTGTTCTTCAAGATGTGTTTGTGACAGAGAGTACATGTTCTGATTGACTGGTTTTGTATTCTCTGTGTTAATCTCATGTATGAATCCTCATTCCAGCAGCAATTCCAGTGAAAGATCTATTTAGAAGATCTTTTCATGCTTCTTCAGAAGCTTCTTCATACACTTGTTCTCTCATATATTCTTTATCTTGGTTTTCTCCACTTCTGAGTTCTGTATGACATACAGAATGCTTTCAGATGAGGTCTTGCAAATCATTCTCTTTGCTTGTTAATATGTAAGCAGATTTAACCCTTCTATATCAGAGACATGAAATGTCCTTCTCATATCAGTTGATAGAATTGTATGAACCATTTTCTTTCTATTGATCAACTGTATATAGCATGTACATCATTGAATCTGCAGATTGAACCTTTGAAATCAATTGAGTCTGAGAATAAGATTATATTTCATATTCTGCAGCTCTCATACTTAAATATAGCAAGATCATTCTCTGAAGTGCAAGAGAACTCTTACTTTTACAGGTGATATCAGATATCAGTTATCAGATAATCTTATATATTAAGAATTCTTCACTCAGCAGATCTCTTTCAATCTTCAGATCATATAATTATCAATATATTGTATAAAAGCTTCTGTGTTCACTAACACTTTTGCAGTCATCTCTCAATTCTTATTCAAGTGCTTCTTATATATTAACATTTCAGGCCTCAAGGCATTGAGATGAGTGTTCACTTCATCATTCTCACCTGCATCTCATTCAGAAGCCTGCTTCTTCTTTGTATTCACAGAATTCAGAGAGTTATTTAACACAGACATCTCTTTCACTTTGAAGACTTTTCATAGAATATCAGCAAGTGTCTCTGAGCTCACTGATTCTGCTAGTTTTTTAACTCTCTTACTTCTCTTGACTATACACACTGAGTGCAATCTTTTGCATCATGATTTTGACATTCACAGTTGAAGCAAGCTTGATGCTTATGATATCAAGATTTCCACTCAGAGGATCTCTTTTTCAGAGAATTCAGCACTTTAGCAATGATATTCAGATCTAGATTCATTGCATTCAGATGTGTGACTTGTGTCATAGAAGTCTGATTACTCATTCTTCACTAAGATATACTTAATTGCAGTATTTTCTATCACAATTGACTCACTTATTCTCATATGATGAGAATGTTGTATGCTTCTTTCACTGTGCCTGATTGTGAGATTAAGCATTTTCATTTCACTCTCAACTCAGATATAAGACTATGAATGAAGATCTGTAAACAGAAAGATATTGAAAGCTCTTATTATTATTATTATTCTTCAATTATAGATGTATGCAGTCAGAGACTATGATATCTACCTGAGAATCTTTAGTTCTCAAGGTTTTTCCTATATCTATAGAGTCAACTATTATACATTTATCAATTTCAAATATGCAAAATCAGAAAATTCCAGCTCAGAATACAAAAACTGTTTACAAATTGCAGTATTTCAACACCTTCTGATAGTTTGAAACCATTTGAAAATATTATGACAAAAGAAAAGAGAACATAGTCTTAAAGATAGACACATTAAATAGATAGAGAAAAGAACAGAAGGAAACAAGTACAGTAAAGAGAGACTATAACAAAATAAAATTATTAAAAGATGATGTATAGCTGTTTTAACAGACTATATCTAGTCAATTTCCATCTCTTCATATTCAGATACTTCTGAATTCAGCCATTTTCTTGTAGCTGCTCTAGTTTCTGATAGAAAGTCTATTAAGTATTTAGTTCCTGTCTCAGTTGAGAATAAGAACCTTATATTTAATTGATTTAAATCATACTTCTTCTTTAATCTGACTCTGAGACTATTGTATAATGCACAATGCATTACAATATGCTCAGGATTTTCATTCACATTGCAGAATGAGCACTCTGTTGAATCAAATCTATCATCAAATCTTTGTATATAAGATTTGAAATAACCATGTCCTAGTTTCAGCTGAATTATAGATGAGAATATTTTCTTTTTACATTTAATTGAACAAGATTTCCACTTTGGTTTTGTCTCAAATCTTGAATAATGTATACTCTTCTTTTGTTTCTGCCAGCTTTCATTTCACTTGTTTAAACAAGATTCTTTTATCTTTCTCTTTATGAAAGATCAGAACACTGTTTTTTGAATAGATCTGCTTAATTCTGAACCCTTTTTTGCAGCTGAATCAGCCAATTCATTGCCATGAATATTCATATGAGCAGGAACTCAATGCAGATGAATTATCAGTTTTGATATTCTTCTCTTTTGAATTTTCAAAACAGAGTTTAAAATCAGTTCAAGATTCATTTGATCATTATGAATCTGACTATTTCTAAGTCTTTTTAAAGCAGCTTGACTATCAGAGAATATTCATGCCTCTTTCAAATCATTTCCTCTTTTATGAGATTTTATTTCAATGAGTTTGAAAGCTTTCACTATTGCAAATAGTTCAGCATCAAAGACTTCAGATTCACAGTCTAAATTTCAGAAATCTGAGATAAAATTAATATTATCTTCAGTATAAGCAATGCCTGCGCCTAATCTATTCAAATTCTCATTTTTTGAGCCATCTGAGTAGATCAGAATAGAGTCTTTTATATTAATTGTAGAGATCTTCTTCAAATGCTGTTTATATTCTCTCTCTTTAGATAGTTCACTTATTTGTAAGTCTATGAGAGATTTCAGCTTTTCTCTTCAGAGAGATATCTTCTCATGATCAATTTTCTCAACATTTAATGAAGAAAATTAATTCTTAATAAGTGAACATAGTCTATACAGTTGAGAAGGTATTTTCTTTAAAGTATTATTCTCATTTCAATCAAGAAATCTATTTCAATCCAGTTCATTTCCTGAGTTAACTGATGGAAATGAAGAAGAGACTCTTTCTCTGATTATATGATTTGAGCTCATCTTCATGACTCTCAGAGCATAGTTCATACAGGCCTTTTCAAACTGAATAGCAGAAGGTGCAATTGAAGCTTCAATTTTCATTGCTTTAACAGAAGATGACTTGAATGTACTCAGAATTCTTCTCAAAGCTCTGTTTTATAGACTTTGAAAGAGTTCAGTGAAGTTTTCTTGATTGTTTTATCAAACTTGAACTTCATAATCAGCTACTGAGGTAATACAGGCTATGTATAACTGTCTCATAGCCTGAAAGAATAGATCTCTCTCAGTATTTGATAGTCTGATTATACTATTCAGTAGTCTCTCTGCCTTGATGATTCTTTGTTGAATAGGATATTTAAAATTCAGCTTGAAGTTTAATCATACTCCTAGTCATTTGACATTTAAACCGGGTTTAATCTCTTTATTCAAAAGAGTTAGACTTAGTTCTTTCTCATTAAACCTGGGAAAAAAGTGAATTAACTCAGTTTTATTCATATCAAATTAAATTAGATTGATATCTGCTCTAACAAAGATTTTCTTTGCTGCTTTCTCAATCACTTCTAAGTTCTCTTTGATTGTCTTTGAACTGTAGAGTAGACCAATATCATCTACATAACTTGAAGATCTCACTATTTTCATCTCTCTATTCTTGAATAGATATGCAGTGTATATTGCAAATAAAACAGGTGAGATTGGAGATTCTTGTGATACTTCTATTTTTATCTCAGTTTTATCTTGTTTTCTTCCATCAAAGAATAGTTGTATAATTCTTTTAGACATGAAACAATTGACTCATTTTATTAGAGAAAGTGACAGTTTTAACATCTTCAAAGTTTGAATCATCTTAGACTTTGACACATGATTAAATACATCTTTTATATCAATAAAAACTGCAGTTGAGACCAGGCCTTCATGCTTTGCTACTTGAATATCATGAATAACTGAGAGAACAGTATCAATTGCAGAACATTGTTTTCTACCTCTTATTTATTCATTAAATAGAAGAGAATCACTAATAGAGCTTATAAAAGATAATCTAGTAGCTATTATCTTTTCTAGAATTTTTCCTAAACAGTTCAACAGAGATATTACTCTATATGACTTAGAAATTGAAGCCTTTCTATTAGGTTTTGCAAGGATTACTTCAGTAGCTTCTCTTCAGTATTTAGAATAATAATCATTTTTTAAGAGATTGAAAAAGAGCTCAAAATATTCATTCTTCAAGTAGAAATATGTGTTTTGAATAATTAAGTGATTAATTGAAAATCAGGCCCTGCAGCAGTTTTAATTGAACTTGAGAATATTGCTGACTCTAGTTCATCATATGTAAGCTCAGATCATTCCCAGTTATTTTCATCAATATATTCATGAAATGACATATTCTTCTCTTCTAAATGTGATGATGAGTTTTGGAAGAGAATTCTCATAAAAGCTTGACATTTTTCCTCAAAAGAATTTGCTGTATATAATTCATTCTGACTACAGGCGCTAGTCACCCGCAGGATGCATCTTAAGCTAATTACATTTAACCCTCTATAATTAACCGATCACTGCGTCCGTTCTCTCAGGCCAGTCACTAATTTCCAGAGGTGTTAGTTAGTGACTGTCACTGCTCACTTGATGATGTACACATTAAGCTTCCGATTGCTGATCTCGGTCTCATTAGATGCTCATAGATCTATCAATCAGCTGTTGTGGTCTCACCCTGTGTTATAGACTAATCATAGACTTGATGACTGCAGTTCTCTCTGTCAGTATTAGAACTTGACAGTGAGCTTGCAGACTTGAGTCTATCAGAGTGCTCTGTCTAGAGCCTAGATGTGCATCTAGACCTGCTAGTCAGATGATTTTCAAAATCATTCTCTGTATTTGAGAGAGAGCTAGGCTTCAATGACAGCTCTAGTTAGAGACTTGCTTAAGTAGTGTATAATCACTACATTAGACTTGACTCTATATTGTTAGAACCTTGACAGGTGCACAGTAGAATAGTGAGACATTGACATCTCATACCAGCTCTGATAGATGTTTGCAGAATCTTGCTTAACTAGTAGCTTGACTTGCAGTAGAGAGTTCTACCCTGTATCAAGTCTTACTAATTAAGCTCAGCCTCTATTACATGAGGGCTTTCATGGGTAAGAAGTGACAGGTGTCAGTGATGGGATTCGAACCCACGCACTTCTAATGTGTGCGGCCTTAGTTACCAGTCTTATCAACTGGGTCACGCTGGCTATTGAAAGCTCTTCATTCAATACAAGATAATATAAACTGAAGTGTGTGAAGTATAATGTAAGATTACTTACTTATCTACACTCAGTGAAGCATTTATAACACTTATTTTATATATTCACTTTCTCAAAGTTATACAAGATTCATTTGAAAAACTTATTTCATATTTATAAAAATGAATATCACTTCAGATCTGTGAGATTTATCTTTTTATCAGTTATTTATAATGACTTTACTTTTTCATGTAGAAATATAACAGATCTTAAGACTTGTTGAAATTTCATTAACTGTCTGTCTGTGAGTTCATGTTCAATTCAATAATATAATCATATCTAACTTAGTCAGCTGATTGCAGCATTATTTTTTCAGTCATTATTAAAACTTAATGACTTCAGCAGATCTTCTGACTTGATATATTTCATACTTAAATTCTCATTCTGCACAGCAGTCTCTGATGATATGTACACTTCTGAAGAGATTATGAATAATCATGATAAAATCTTCAGATTTGATATAGTTATCTATCTGTATAAACATTCAATCTTCTGCTGCAGGTCTAAGATCTGATTTTCTCTATTCTTATTGATTATAATGATTGCATTGATGAAGCTCTTCATAGTGAATACTTGATTCACAGTGAATATCAATTATTGTTTAGCTTCTATCTTAGCCTGTCACTGTGTATGCAAGGTCTTGATCTTGTTTAGAATTCTTATATATATACAGAGCTTCAATTTCAGTGCAGCTGTTTCAGCTGTTTTTCTTACTACTTTAAGTAAACTCTCTGAGAGGTTCTGCATATCTTCTAGTTCAGGTAGCAGAGAAGAGTGTTATTTGTATCAGCTAGAAGAGGTATTTATTTCAGTGGTTTTCTCATTGATCATACAATGTCTATTATTATATTACTGTATTATTCTATCGCTATATTGTTATATGATTTCTGTTATCATTGTATGACTCTGCTGATGATCACTCTCTCTTTTATTCTTCTTTTGAGTAGAGAGTGAACTTCTTTGAATCTGGTTCATCACTCTCATTCTCTTTCTTATATCTCATTCATTCGTGTCTCATATGTGGCATTCACCTGGGCATGGAGTTTTCCCTCAACAAGTGAAGCAGCATCAATCAGATACTCTTCTACTCACTGCTCTTTGTATACTATCTTTTGAGACATTCTAGAATCACACTGACATGATAACTACAAATCACTTTGTAGGCAGAATTATCATACTCTGAAGATGCCTGCACTTCTCACTGGTTTTTAGACATGCTATCAGATGTGATTCAAAGGTTGCTTAAGTCAGTGTACAATTACAGGTGTATGCCGGCTTCTTATATATTGAGTCTTATATGCTAAATTAATTAGTGGCCGCTAGGGCCCCCTTTACATTCATACGCTAGTAGTTCGGAAGCGGCCGCGTTATTATCCGACGGTCGTACGTTCTTCCGAACCACAATATTATATCAGTCTTGTATGAAGAGTCAGAAGTAATTCAAGAAATATATGATTATCTCTGCAGATAACAAACAGACATAACAAGAATATAATACTTATATTAACTGTTAGTAAGAAAATAAGAGATTCTGCTGCTCTTTAAATTACTATAGCTGATATGAACTTGAATGAAACACAGATAACATGCTGTTTAAAGAGAGTATATCTGAATTTGAAAAGACTGCAGCTGAGAAGATGAGTATTAATAACATTATTAAGATCAGTGATATAAAGAAGAAGAATGATTTAACTATAATCTTAATGAAGAGAATATCTATATCTTTCAAGTATAAGATGTTAAGTCTGATTGTGCTGAAACTCTTGAAATATGTTTGAATCAGTGAGCAGAGTATTATCTCAACATCTGTGAAGATAGATGATGAGATGAAGATAAGCTGTTTAACTTCTTCTAAGATGATCACTGAAACTAAGATAAGTAATATATGACAGTTATCAATTCTATCTTCTGAAGACTGCACAGTTAATTATAGAGCTCAAGATTTGAAGATACTGAGATAGCTGTCTAATCTTGATAAGTGTAAGAAATCCCGCTCCTCGCGGATTCTTTACCTCTATTCCTATCTCTTGTGTAATCAATAGGGCTAGCGGCCCTTGACTACACACAACTATATAGACTGAAGTTCATGAATACTATTCACAACTCAGCTTGAATGCTATTATACATTTAATCTCTATCTTTTATCTTTCTACTGTGAATACTTCTAGTAGTTAACAGTACATATCATGTCAAGCTGTAAATATCTGAATAATCATCTATGAGCACTTATTCTTACATTTCAAGCTCAGTCAGTCAGCAATCATCTATTATGACTGAAAGAACTAGAAACTCACATACTTCAATTTCTGTGAATTCTACTACAGATACTCAGAAGCAGCCACTCAAATCATGAATAACTCTTATGAAAGAAGTCTCAGAAAACTTATCAATCACTTATAAGACATCATTCTCTACATCTGTGACAGAGAAACTCTTTAAACTCACAAATGAATCAATCTCAGTGAAGAACATTCTTGAGCATCTCTCACAGAATTAAGCTATTTTTCTATAAGAAATGCTTACTGTCTGTAAACACTCTCAAACTGAGTCTTTAGACATGATCTTCAGAAACATCTACAAACTGAAAAGAAACTTTCTTAAGCTATAATTACTTAAGGCCACTTATTGAATTATAATCTATAAAAGCTTTTACAAGTTTGTATTTGAAATTGACTCAGAAGCTCAGCTGTGTAATATAAAAGATGAAGAAGCTGTCATCTATATAATAACAGACCTCTATTACACTGAAGTCAAGAACTGGCTGAATTATCTAGAGAATGATTATAAGAGATTTCACTGATCTATTCTCAAAATCTATTTAGAGAATAAGTTAAGAGACTTTATAAGTCAGATAGAGAACATCTGAACTGTGATTATCAATATTAGAAAAAGAGATGAGAAATCTGATAAAGACTACTCACAGCACTTTATGAAATTATAATATGAATTAAGATCTGTGAAAACAGAGTCCTGAAACAAGATCTGAATAATAATATTTATAAAGAGACTGAATAAAGATATATAGAATAAGCTCATTAAGTAAGACTCTAAGCTCTTGACTCTGAAGAAACTGATGACTCTCATTCACTACTTACAGATCACTGTGAGAGTCATAGACTTATAGAGAGCAGATCACTGACTGACTCTGTAAGAGTCAGAATAACAGAGAACAGATTTATCAGAAAAAGATAATAAGATACAGAGAGATTCATATCTGACTACTAAGTAGAGAGAGAGAGCTTTATAAGCTTCTATGAATAGAGTGTATAACAGAAAGATTAAGAAAAAGAGACTCTGTTTTATCTATTCTAAATCAGAATATCTTCACACAAACTGTCTGAATAAATTAAAATAGAAATTTGAGAAGTCACAGACAAAGTTAGTAACAGTCTTTTTAAGAGTCTTGAAGCTGACATCTGAATCTGTTACTTTCTCAATGAAAATACTTACTTATGAGAAGAGATCACACTGCAGTACTGCTGCTCTGCAAGTATGAAAAGTATTAATAAACTCAGAATCTCAGATCACTGTAATGTCTCTAAAGCTCACAGAGTAAATGAGCTGAAAGATAAAGACTGAGAATCTGCTCTTATAATAAGCAGAGTATAAGAACTTAGATCTGAGAACTGAGAGATTTATAAGAGTTATCTTTGAATTGTAAGATCTCTCTGAAATCTGAAGAATATTTACAGAAACTGTGATTATCATGAATATCATAGATAACATATACTTAAGACTTGTATAACTTCAAAGACACAATTCACACATAGCTGTTTATAAGTCAGGTTTATACTTTCAATTTGTGTTAATAGACTCACTTATAAAGATAGAATCAGTTAATACTGCAGAGTTAATTAGAGAAGATAAGCTTATTCATATAATAACTTTATAAGTGTCTGAGAACCTTGCAGTCATGAAAACTGAGCTTCAGATATCAGAGAAATACTGAGATCTTACAGAGATATTCAGCTCAGCAAAGACAGCTAAGCTTCTCTCTCACTGTAAAAAGAATCTGATAATAGATTTAATAGAAGAGTAGAAACTCTTCTGAGAATCAATCTATAAGCTCTCTTATTATAAGACAGAGATTTTACAGATCTATATAAAGAAGAATCTAAAGAATAACTTTATTCAATCTTCACAGATCTTCACAGAAGCCTCTGTGATATTTATAAAGAAGAAGAATAAAGATGTTAGATTATATATAGACTATTATAATCTGAACTTCAAGATAATAAAGAGCTGCTATCTTCTATCTCTGATTAAGAATGTAATTAACTGTCTCACAGAAGCTGTTATATTTATACAACTGAATATAATTAATATATATATATAGCTGTAAATATAATCTGAAGATGAATGAAAGACTGTCTTTAGAACTGCACTGATATTATTTGAATATCTAGTGATGTCTTTTAATCTGACTAATATCTCTACAGTATTTCAGTCTTTCATTAATTAAATACTTCATATATATCTGAATATCTTTGTGATAATATATCTGAATTATGTGATAATATACTTTATGAAGAAGAAAGAACACACTGAGCATGTATAAAATATATTAAAGACCTTAGATGAGATAGAACTGTATATTAAGCTTATAAAGTGCAACTTCAGTGTCTATTAGATTAATTTTCTAGAATATATAATCACTGCAAATGATATTCAGATGAAATCTTCACAGATTAAGACTATTCTATTATAATCAGAGTTAACTAGTATTCATGAGATTCAGATCTTTCTAGACTTTGTGAATTTCTATAGATGATTTATCTTTGTATTTATAAGAATCTTCTTGACTCTTACAGACATGCTGAAGAGTGAAAATAAGAAGAAGTTATTTCATAAATAGAGAATGAAAAGATTATTGAAAAGAGAGAACTGTAAGAACTTTCTTATCTCAGAAGCTTATAAGATCTTTACAAGATTAAAACAGATATTCACAGACACAGTGATACTATTTCACTTTAATCTCTTACTCTTAATCAGATTGAAGACAGATATCTTCTTCTTTATAATTTCAGAAATAGTCTCATAACTACAGTTAAATGAGAACTGAGTTTCAGTGATCTTTTTCTTACAAAAGATGCAATCTATGAAGATTAACTATGACATTCATAATCAGAAGCTTCTTATAATAGTGAAATTCTTTTATCACTGATATCATTATTTTAAGAGTCTTGTAACAGTGATTACTGTTAGAACTGATCATGACAGCTTATAATAGTTTACTTCAATCAAGAAACTCTCACAGTGATAGATTTACTGAGCTCAGAGACTGAGTGAGTTCTGATTTAAGATAGAATATATTAAGAGAACTAAGAACTCAGCAGACAGACTCTCTCACAGATCAGACTATATTAAGAAGATTAGAGTGATAGATATAGAAAGACTAGAGAAGACAGAAAAGCTTTATAAGATACTCAGACTGAGTGTTATAAAGAGATTGACTGAAGAGTCTCTCAATTTCTCATAAGAGAAGAGAAAAAAGAGAGAGAAGAAGTCTGTATAACTACTCTCTATAACACTGAGAATCAACACTCTGAAAATCTCTGTAAGAATTCTTGAAGAGAGTATCTATAATCTGAAGAGTTTGCAGACTTTGAGAAGCACTGCAGAAGACCTGATATAAGAGAAAACAGAGTATAAGTCTTTATAAGATCTTCTATTCAGATTGTCTGAATTACAACTGAAGAATGAATATACTTAGTATATTTAGAAACTGCTCACAGCAGGAACTAACTCTGCAGAAATAAAGAATTGAAGAGACTTAAATAATCTCTTACAAAGAGAGAACTGAATTTATATATCTGTGAATGAGTTTCTATATATTATAATATATAGAACTCATTAAAAGGCATCATAACTCTTCTCTAGTGAGTTATTTTACAGATACTAGAACTTATAAGTTACTCATAAGAAAATACTTCTGACTGAAGATATAAGAACTTATAAAGAAGATAGTGAATTCTTATACTATTTATCAGAATTCATGAGTAGTGTAGTTCAGATTATATGAAGAACTTACTTCTCTACTTATCTCACAAAAATCTTGAGAACAGCTAGAAATAAATATTGTTATGAGTCTCTCTGAAAGTAAGAATATATATAATGCCTGCTTTGACAGTGTGCTGATAATAGTGAATCACTTTATCAAGATAACACACTTTATACTCACTTATAAGAACTTGAAGTCAAAGAATTTGACTCATATCTTCATCTATAATATAATCTGATTATATGAGTTATCTATGAACATTATCTTAGATAGAGAATTAATCTTCACAGAAGAGTTCTGATCTGATCTGATAACTATACTGAAGATCTTATAAGATCTAAGTACAGCTTTTCATCAATAAACAGATAATCAGATAGAACATCTGATAAGTATATTGAAATAGTATCTGTAATGCTTTGTCAATTATAATCAGAATAACTGAGTGTATTGATTATTACTTACAGAGTTTATATACAACAACTTAAAGCATGTCAGCACAGATAAAACCCTCTTTAAGATACTCACTGAAACTTATCTGCAGATGATCTTGATAAATCTGTGAGAGTATACTATAGAGTGTGATAATATCTGTGATCAGACTGAGAGAATTTAGAAGATTCAGAAGAAAGCTTATAAATTCTTAAGAAAGACTCAAGAGTATCAGAAGAGATACTATGACTTTAAGTATATTATAAAGAGTTTTAAGAAAGATGATAGAGTCTGACTGAGTCTAGAAAACATCATTATACAGAGATCTAGTAAGAAGCTGAATCTCTTACAGACAGAGTCTTATAAGATTATGAAGAAAGTTAGCTTATAGTTCTATAGATTAAAA
Organism: Blastomyces dermatitidis ER-3; assembly: GCF_000003525.1. Classification (NCBI taxonomy): domain Eukaryota; kingdom Fungi; phylum Ascomycota; class Eurotiomycetes; order Onygenales; family Ajellomycetaceae; genus Blastomyces; species Blastomyces dermatitidis. The sequence continues at coordinate 670,891 of NW_025544779.1, read as the reverse complement.
CTGTTATCTAAGTTATAGATATACAATATTTTTTATATCTCTTTACTCTATAAATATAAGAAATTCTCAGAAGAGAATTCTGTGACTCATCACTCTGTCTATAAAGTACTAGAGAGTGAAAGAGAATATCAGATTAAAGAGATTATTAACTCAGAGAAGTGAGATCACAAGCTCTGATTCAAGATTCAGTGATAAGAGTATTCTGATAAGATGAATGAGTTCACTTGAGAATTATCTGAGTAGATAAGATATCTGCAGAAGCTGAAACATGACTTCTATATTATAAATTCTAACAAGTTAGAATGATACAGTCTTCACTAAGAATCTGATTATAATAAAGATATTAACACTGTTATTTACAAATCCTAGTCTATAAGATAATGAGTTTCTACTGAAATGAACAGTCTACAGCATATATAAGAAAAGAAGAAATCATATTCTCATTAAAGTTAAAAAACAAGAAAATAAACAGAGTCATGAACACAATTTGAAGACTAATAAAGAAAAAATAAAGAAAACTCAAATTCATATTCTCATCATCTGTGATACTCAATTCTCTCATAACTATCAATTTCTCTCTTCAAAGAAGCAGAAAGTATCATGTCTGTAATACAGACAATTGTTGCATTTAATATAAAGATTATCAGAAATGCACAGACTTCAGAGAAGCTGAACATCAGAGTATATACAGTTATAGCAGAGTCTTGAAAGCTGACTGTCTGCATGTGTGATCAGATATCTCTTATAAAGCTGTGTCTGCTCTCTCAGTTATACTGAAGTATTCAGCTCAGAAATAATTGAAATGCAGAGAGAGAGCTTATCTACTCAGATTAACTCTCATTATAAATTCATAACATTTACATTGTCTTGATTACTCAGATTTTGCAGATATCTGAGAACTTATCTTTCATTAACAATGAGATTGTGGAAATGCACTGCAGTGTGAGAACTATTGATAGAGAATCTAGACATATTTACATATATCTGATCAGAGATTGTACAGATAGGAAAAAGGTGATCATAGGCCTGCAGAATCACAGAAGACACTGACAACATTAGAAGCTTTCTAAGAACTGTTAGCTAGAATCTGTAAGAAATTACTTATAAGAAGACTTACAGTAAAGAAGAAAACTGCACTGCTTAGAGTCAGAGACTGATCTGAGAAAGATATGAGATGAGCTGCTGGTCTGAAGATCAGATACAGTGACAGAGCTGAGAAGAATAAAGACACAGTTATGAGCAGCAGCATCTCTGCTTCTTCAGCCAGTAAAAAGTAATCAGAGAAGTCACAGAGACACTCACAAGAAGCTCAGCAGCAGTCAGACATTATTACAAAGATATTAAAATTGAAAAAATTTTTTATTCTTGAAAAGTTCTTGAATTAATACACAGATATTATCAGAAACACTCTCTCTCTATCAGCTGAGTGACAACACTTCACAGATGAATAAGAATACTCACAGTTTATAAGAATAAAAGCTGTTATAGAAAAAGAGAAAAGAAGATGAGATTTCACAGACAGATCTGAGATATTTATACTACTCTAAAGAGATTTACTTACACTATGAGTGATTCTGTAGAACAGTCAGATCACTCTAGTAAATAAGAGTAATTATGAATCACAGATCTGAATCTTTTTATATAACTATAAAGAGTGATTACAGACTGCAGATATCTTGATTCTATAATTTTACAGAGTTGATGAAAGAATGAAAAATTCCTTATAATTCTACAGTGTCAAAGAACAATGATTCACAAGAATGAGTGAAAGATCAACTTATAAATACTTCTCTTTAATAAGAATGATCTCACAGAGAGTGATTCATCTGTAAGATGAATCTGTATAATGATTATATAAGAATCTTATAAAAATAATTAAGAGTTAATCAGAACTCTTCTATATGAAAGATGTGAGATGAATCTGCATGATAGTCAGAGAAGAATCTGTAAATTATAAAGAATCTTATAGAATAAGAAACTGAGTAACAGACTCTTTTCTCTTCATGATAACAAGGGATTTTTCCTCACTGAGATTTTTTATAGATATGAAGAATTTTTAGTGAGTATCACTGCAGTGCTGAGCTGATTCTATGAAGTCACTCAGTGAAAGACTTCACAGACAAAGCCTTAGAGAGGAAGAGATATGTAAGAAATCTCACTTCTCATAAATTCTTTACCTCTATTTCTATCTCTTATGTAATCAATAGAGCTAGCAGCTCTTGACTACACACAACTATATAGACTGAAGTTCATGAATACTATTCATAACTCAGCTTGAATGCTATTATACATTTAACTTCTATCTTTTATCTTTCTATCATAAATACTTCTAGTAGTTAACAGTACATATCACGCCAAGCTGCAAACACCTGAATAATCGCCTGTGAGCACTTATTCTTACAATAAGTATAATCTGAATGTTATTCAGATCATATGAAAGAAACTGAATAAGATAGCTGAGTTCATCAATATAATTTCAGCTGTGAGAAATACTGTGATTAATAATTATTTCTTTAAGTTGCTTAGTGAGATGTGTTTCAGTGATCTTATGAATAAGAGATTATTAGCAGATATTGCATTCTGAGATACATATCTTACTGAGCAGAAGGTCAAGCTGCAGAAAGAGCTTGAAGATGATTGATAAGAAGAGACAGAATGAAATGATGAAAAGAGTGAAAGATGATGATTTTCTTATTTTCTTTATCTTCTCATTTAATAGTTAAAATTAGATTGTAATACATTTTACTTTTCTTTCTATCTTTACTCAGTTAACTGTGAGACTTCTTAGTGATAAAGGTCTTGATCAGATACAGAGTGTCTTATGTGATAACTTCAAGAGACTCTCAGATCAGATCTTCATATCTCTTTCATTTAATCTGAAGATAAGTCTTACTATTCTCTGTGTACTTTCTTATGATGTTTTCAACTTTAAATTGCAACTGATCATTAACAAGTACTGATTCTAGTGATGAGTGCTTTATATTCACTTCTATTAATACAGTCTTTTCTAGATAAATAATAAAGATTACTGAGTGCATTTATCAACTGACTGACAGTTTCAATTGAAATGCAGTATCTAATATCTTCTGAAGAATGTGAAATAAGTCTATCTATAAGAGTAATAGCTTAGACATCTCTTTTAATATATAGCTCTTTTAACCTTTTTAAATGAGATTTAAGAAGACTCAATCATCAATCTGAATAGTTAATTAAGAATGAAATCAGTTAAAGAACTCAGTCATTCTAGCTTTTATCAGAGTGTATAAGTCAAGAATGTCTTACTGTATTATATTTCACACAGTGATGAACTCAGTTACATCTAGTAAAGCTTTCTCATTATTCAATAACAGTTATCTAGACTTTACATCTGTGAGCAGTTCAAAGAAACAGATTATTGCTAGCTGTACAGCTACTAAGTTTAACACTCTTTTTACTTATTCAAGCAGAGCAGTTCAACTTGCTTTATATTCATCTATAAGAAGTATTCACAATGTGACTTCAACTGTGAGATTAATTCACTTACTTTAACTATTTAAGTGAGAGTTGTAGACAGTTATCATTCATATCTTAATTCTCATAAGTTGAAGAATCAACTTTCAAAATTGTGATATAAATTTGAAGTCTCTATTCAAAATAATTATCAGTGAGAGCTATCAGTGATAGACTATCTTTTTATAGAAGTCTTTCACTCATTGTGAAGTGTCTCATTATTTCTGTTCTACAATTAGAATTACTGCTTTTGAAAATTTGTCTGTGACTGTTAATATAGTGTTATGATTATCACTCACAGATAATTCTGTAATAAAATCAATTAAAAGAACTTTAAACAGCTGTTTTAAGAGTAAGATGAGATGTAATTTACTTTCTGACAAGTGATTCAGTGATTTGACTAGTTGACAATTGAGACATTATAATAGATGATTCAGAATTCTCTTTCAGATATGAAAAAGAAAGAAGAACTAATGAATAAGATTTTTTATTTAATGAAGATCAGAGTGATCTACTATGTTATAACATATACAGATAATTTCTCATGTCAGTGATTTGAGAATATAGAGATGTGATTCTTTGAAGAACAATAGCCTGTTCTACACTATAAATGACTAATATCATTCTTTCTGACTGATCTTGTGAAAGATCTTTCTTAATGTCAGATTGCAGAGAATATCTCAGTATAGTTACTTTTTAAATTTGTCAGTGAGCTCTATTACTATAGTTGAAATCATATATATCTTCACTGAAGATGTGTCTGTTATCAGTCTGTCTATCTGATTGATAATGATCTGATGAATTTTTTTCTACCCTTCAGAAGAAATCTCTTCTGAATCATTATCTAGATAATAGAATCTGAATAGAGTATCAGTATTAGCATGTGCAGTACTCTTGTGATAGTAGATTGTTATTCACAGAAGATATAAGCTTAGAACTAAGACTCAATTTATCAGTCAGTTGCTACAATAATCTATTACTGATGACTGAAAAGTAAATATAAGAGTAATATAATCTGTGATAACTGTAAACTTGTCATCTAAATACTGCAGTAATTTCCACAGAGCTCATATGAGTTCAAGACACTTCAATTCAGTTACTCAGTAGCACTTTTCAGCTGTGCTCAATCAATGAGAGAGAAATAGAACAGGTCTTTCAATATTATTCATTTCAACTTAATATAGAACTACTCTAATATCTCTTTACTTACTGATGTTCATATATAATATGAAGAGATGTTTAATGTCAGAATATACTTGAATGAGAGTGTTTATTAAGACTTACTTTACTATATCAAATGAATATCTGACTTCTGTGAGCAGAGTGTGAAACTGTGATGAGTTCTCAAATCTCATTAACTTGATCTTAGCTGTGTATGACACTCTTTTCTGACCTGTTTTTGAACTGTTATACAGTAACTTAATCTTAAGAGTCTCTAATGCTTTCATCTGATCTGTATAAAAGCTGATAAAATTATGATAATAATTGAAGAGACTAATGATTCCTTCTAGTTCTCTGAGTATTATAGAGAAGACTAGATTAGTAATAGCAGCTACTTTCTCTTCTTAAGTAGATATATCTAGTCAGTTTATATGATGACTCAGCAAATGCACTGAGAGATATGTGAAATGACATTTAATTAATAATATTATTACTCTAGATATCTTGAGAGCTGTGAAGACTTGCTGTATATAATGAAGATATTCATTCAGTGAGTGAGAGAAGATGATGATATTATCTATATAGACTAATATAAATTATCATAGGAATTTCACTAGAATCTTCTTCATATGCTGTTGAAAGAACTCAGATAAGATTATCAATCTCATTGTAATAACTGTAAAATATTCAAGATCTCAGTGCAGAGTTATAAACATGATTTTGAAATGATCACTCTGTTCAATTGCTTATTGAAAGAAGTCTTGACAGATGTTCATGAATGAGAATACTGTAGAACTGCTGAGTGATTGTAACATATCTTATTATATCAGTAGAGAATATGTATTGAAAAGTAAGTATGTATTTATTTTTTATAAATTAATCATCACTCTTAGCTTCTTTTTAAGCCAGACTACAAAGATGAGTGAAGTAATGAGATTTCTGTCTCTGAGAGAAACATATTTGATCTTCTATCTTACAGAAGTGAGTTCAGAATCTGATCAGTGACTTTATAATCTCTTTGAGACAGAGAATAGAGTCTCTGTTTCAGACTGAAAAAGTTGCTCTTATCAATGAATCACAGTGACATCTTAATATTATCTGAAAATAAATCTAGACTGAAGTTAAATAGTTTGTGATGTTAATTGATGATCACTTGAATGACTGCTCAGTCTTCTGTCACTCAGTGATCTGATATATCTGCTTGAACTCACTCAGTGAGAGTGTCTGCTGTGAAAATTTGAAGTGAATTATTCTGGTCTTCTGCATTCATCAAATGCAATTCAATGTACAAGGTAGAAAACAGAGAATCTTTTAAGTTGAAACAATGAATAACATTGATATTGACAGTATAAATGACAATCTTCTTCTGCTGCTGAGACAACTATGAGTTTGACAGACATCTATCTGTGTGAATAGTGTCTCTGATAATCTTGATGTTTATGAAATATCTTCTGTGAAATATAACAAGCTCACTATGAATGTTGATAGTTGCTTTCACTTATGATAATATATTATTAGCTATGATTATATTGCATCTGAGATATTGCACTAAGTGAAATTCATCTTCAACAATGAAAAGAGAATTATTATTCATCTTTAAGATGAGATTTGTTATTATGAATAGATTTGATTCATCAGCTCTTAAGTCAACTTCTTGAATGCTCACACATTAATCATGTGACATAGAGATCAGTCAACAATAGAGAAAGAATAGACTTGCTATTATTATATTAATAAGTGATATATCTGCATCTGTATTCATTCAAACAGAGAGATCATCTTGTGATGTAATGATGAGAATAGTGAGAAAGATGTAAGACAAATACTGTAGTCTGCTAATATATTCTCAATCACTTATAGAGATATCACATACTGTAACTGTATATATGTTAGCATTAAAGATGTTCTGATAATTATCTAAAAGAATATCTGTAGATAAGATGAGTCTCTCAGTATCTGTTTTACTGATTATTTTTTCAACTCACTGTTGAAATCTAGACTGAGATCTAGATTCAGTAGCTCATTGTCATCTTCTCTAATACTCTTCAGTTTAACTTGATTCACTGAATAATTGCTGTTCTTCTCTTTTTTGAGACAGTGATTAATATAATGAGAGTCTCTGCAGATATAGCACTCTGCTGCAGGCATCAGTGATCTTTCTTCTTCTGTTATATACTGAATCAGTAACTTACTCATTATGAGAGCACTCAGAGAAATCACTGCTGTCTCTGCAGTAGATATAGACAGCTTTGTAGCTTCTGTCTGCTTAAACAGAGAGATGTGATACAGATAGCAGTCATTATTCTATTTAAAATATCTGAAACTACACATGTAGTCAGTGAATTGAGTCTTCTGATCAGTTCAGACATGTCAGATGACTGACTTATTATCTTTAATTTATTATTGAAAGTTATTTAATTATTTAGCAGAAATGAGCAGTGTGATTAAGAAAAGATTAAAATCTAAACTCTCTCACAAGAGTCTCTTTATCATAATAAGGTCAGAGATTGTGATAACTTGCAGTAAGTTAATCTTTCATGAAATGTATAACATCAGAGACAGTTTATCTGACTTCTTAAAGAAAAAATACAGAGTCTGAGCTTTCATTCAAGCTTTCTCTTCTGATAGCTGAAACTTGTGTTTTAACTCATTGATAGTAATAGAAAGAGAGATGTTCATATTCTTTCTTATTTCAATAAACAGACTGTTATACTATTTCAACACCTGACTCTTCAGATATAGAGAGAATACACAGAGAACTGCATCATCTCTCTTCTATGTGACAATGAATTTCAAGTGACTGATAAATGCTATTACATTCATTTCTGCTGAGTTGAATAGCATGACATTGTCAGCCTGTAATCTTACTAATCTATTATCACTTTATATGAATGAACAGGGTTCACTATCAAGCAGAAGATCAAGATTATCATGAACAGATATCTGATTTCTGCACATTCAGTTTCTCTTGAAGTCATAAGTAAAATGTGCAGTGTTGACTTCTCTGAGGAAATTAATCCTGTCTCTCATTAGATTATGACAGTGTGTTCTCCCTTCAGCATCATACAGTCTCTGTGAAATTGCTGATGTTTGTCAGATTCTAGAAGATGATTTGAAGTCTTTCTTAAAGAAGGCATTTAATTGCTGTGCAGACTCATTGAGAGAATTGTCAGCTCTAATATCTGTTCTGTTAATCTAGGCTGAACAGTCTGTCTACTGATAATGATTCAGCTTCTGTCTTTGAGTGATGAGTGCAGCTTTCTCAGTGTGAAAGCTATTTCATACTTTCATTAATCTGCTTCTTTCATCTGTCAATTATTTGAGATTCTCTTGAAGTTTGCTGACACATTCATCAATGAGAGTGATACACTTATTTAACTGCTTCTTTCACTGATCAAGCTGATATTTATATTCATTGAGCTCACTCTCTTATCAGATCAGTCAGGCTTCTAGCTGTTCTCACTTCTTAATTGTATCTAGTATTGCTACTTTATCAGAAGGAGCACAGTTCTGACAGTTGAATTTATGAAAGCTTGAGACTATAGAATTTCTCTTCTTAGTATTCTTTATGATGTCTGTGTAGAAGGCCTGTAATCAGAGATTAATGATATTCTTTCATTCTGCTACTAAAGCAGAGTTAAGAGCTGTTTTTATATTATTATAACATCTGACTGATACACTCATAAGAATGTCTTCTGCTTTAATATGATTGTACAGCATCACTTAGCTTTTAACACTTTTATACTATCTGTCTATGTTTCATCAGACTTCTGCAATCATAATAGCATACTTTTTAGTCATTGCTTGTGAGTAAGTTCATTCTGAGTTGAGTTCATCAGTGAATTCTCAGATGAGTTGTTTAATTTCACTAGCAGGCTTATCTGATTCAGTGAAAGAGAGTGACTGATAAGAGCTGCTCTGAGTGATTTGTCTGTTCTGCTTCATTATCATGACAGAGCTGATGAAGTTGTATAAGAATGTGAAGATGAGTTTACTATAACTGTGACCATGACCTAGACTGATCACTAGTACTATAATATTCTGAAGTGAAAGATGCGAAGATGAGTTTATCATAACTGTGATCACAATCTAGACTGATCACTAGTACTATGATATTCTGAAGTGAAAGATGCTCAAATGATCATCAGCTAGACCTATCACCAGCTGTAGTATTGAATGAGATAGATTTAAATAACTGCAGATCAGATCAATCACTAGCTACAGTACTGAAGAAGATAGAACAGTTAAATAATCACAAGCTAGACTAATCACTAGCTGCAGTATCAAAAGAAGGTAGAATAACTAATCAGACTGATTACTAGCTAGTTAATTCTCAGTATTCACAGCTCAGTTCAATTATCAGTGCTATGTATATTAAGAGTAGAGTGAAAGCTAAAGAGGCTAGAAGAACTTGATTCTTAACAAGACATGCTATCAAATTGTAGTGTACACTGCTACATAGAGTCAGATATAAGGGTAAAAACTTGTCTTATTCTCTAAAAGATAAGAGATGAGTGTACACTCTTATATATACAGTGATTGTTTTATAGAGATTAACTCTTGTAGAAGGAGTAATTGTCTATAAAGAGAAGAACAGAGACTCTGTAGAGAAGAAGTGAATACTCTCATAGAAGAAGTAATTGTATATGAAGAAAAGAATGAAGGCTCTGTAGAGAAGAAGTAAAAGCTCTCATAGAAGAAGTGATCACATATGAAGGAAAGAGCAGAGAGAGAAGATAGAAGTGAAAGCTTCAGAAAACAGCAAGAGATGAAGTGAAAGCTAGAGTTGAATAGAGGATTGACTTGAATAGAGGGCGGAAGCACGTCACAGATTCACTGTATTATTATTATCATTCAATTATTTCTTTCTGATCTCTTTCAAATCAATTCTTTTAATAAAATCTTCAAACACAGGCTTCATCAGTGACTTGATAAGCTCATCAGCTATGTTCACTGTAGAATCAACATGTTCTATTATGATTTTCTCTTTTTCAATTAAATTATGAAGAATATGATATCTAATCTCAATATAATGTAATCTTATTATTATTATTATTATTATTATTCTTCAATTATAGATATGTGCAGTCAGAGACTATAACATCTACCTGAGAACTTTTAGTTCTCAGGGTTTTTCCTATATCTATAGAGTCAACTATTATACACTTATCAATTTCAGATATGCAAAATCAGAAAATTCCAGCTCAGAATACAAAAACTGTTTATAAATTGCAGTATTTCAACATCTTTTGATAGTTTGAAATTATTTGAAAATATCATGACAAAGGAAAAGAGAATATAGTCTTAAAGAAAGACATATTAAATAGATAGATAGAAAAGAACAGAAAGAAATAAGTACAGTAAAGAGAGACTATAATAAAATAAAATTATTAAAAGATAGTGTATAGCTGTTTTAACAGACTATATCTAATCAATTTTCATCTCTTCATATTCAGATACTTCTGAATTGAGCCATTTTCTTGTAGCTGCTTGAGTTTCTGATAGAAAGTCTATTAAGTATTTAAGTTCTGTCTCAGTTGAGAATAAGAATCTCATATTTAATTGATTTAAATCATACTTCTTCTTTAATCTGACTCTGAGACTATTGTATAATGCACAATGTATTACAATATACTCAGAATTCTCATTTGTATTGTAGAATGAGCACTCAGTTGAATTAAATCTATCATCAAATCTTTGTATATAGAATTTGAAATAATCATGTTCTAGTTTTAGCTGAATTATAAATGAGAATATTTTCTTTTTGCATTTAATTGAACAAGATTTTCACTTTGATTTTATCTCAAATCTTGAATAATGTATACTCTTCTTTTGTTTCTGTCAGCTTTTATTTTACTTGTTTAAATAAGATTCTTTTATCTTTCTCTTTATGAAAGATCAGAACACTGTTTTTTGAATAGATCTGCTTAGTTCTGAACTCTTTTTTACAGTTGAATCAGTCAATTCATTATCATGAATATTCATATGAGCAAGAACTAAATGCAGATGAATTATCAGTTTAGATGTTCTTCTCTTTTGAATTTTCAAAACAGAGTTTAAAATCAGTTCAAGATTCATTTGGTTATTATGAATCTGACTATTTCTAAGTCTTTTTAAAGCAGCTTAATTATCAGAGAATATTCATGTCCCTTTCAAACTATTTCCTCTTTTATGAGATTTTATTTCAATGAGTTTGAAAGCTTTCACTATTACAAATAGTTCAGCATCAAAGACTTCAGATTCACAGTCTAAATTTTAGAAATCTGAGATAAAATTGATATTATCTTTAGTATAAGCAATGTCTGCATCTAATCTATTCAAATTCTCATTTTTTGAGTCATCTGAGTAAATCAGAATAGAGTCTTTTATATTAATTGTAGAGATCTTCTTTAAATACTGTTTATATTCTCTCACTTTAGATAGTTCACTTATTTATAAGTCTATGAGAGATTTTAGCTTTTCTCTTCAGAGAGATATCTTCTCATAATCAATTTTCTCAACATTTAATGAAGAAAATTGATTCTTAATAAGTGAACATAGTCTATACAGTTGAGAGAGCATTTTCTTTAAAGCATTATTCTCATTTCAATTCAGTTCATTTTCTGAGTTAACTGATGAAAATGAAGAAGAGACTCTTTCTCTGATTATATGATTTAAGCTCATCTTTATAACTCTCAGAGCATAGTTTATACAGGTCTTTTCAAATTGAATAGTAGAAGATGAAATTAAGACTTCAATTTCCATTGCTTTAATAGAAGATGATTTGAATGCTTTCAGAATTCTTCTCAAAGCTCTGTTTTATAGACTTTGAAACAGTTCAGTGAAGTTATCTTGATTATTTCATCAAGCTTGAACTTCATAATCAGCTACTGAGATAATACAGGCTATGTATAACTGTCTCATAGCCTGAAAAGATAGATCTCTCTCAGTATTTGATAGTCTGATTATACTATTCAGTAGTCTCTCTGTCTTGATGATTCTTTATTGAATATGATATTTAAAATTCAACTTGAAGTTTAATCATACTCCTAGTTATTTGACATTCAAACTGGGTTTAATCTCTTTATTCAGAAGAGTTAGACTTAGTTCTTTCTCATTAAATCTGGAAAAAAAGTGAATTAACTCAGTTTTATTCATATTAAATTAAATTAGATTGATATCTGCTCTAACAAAGATTTTCTTTACTGCTTTCTCAATCACTTCTAAATTCTCTTTGATTGTCTTTGAACTGTAGAGTAGATCAATATCATTTACATAACTTGAAGATCTCACTATTTTCATCTCTCTATTCTTGAATAAATATGCAGTGTATATTGCAAATAAAACAGGTGAGATTAAAGATTCTTATGATACTTCTATTTTTATCTCAGTTTTATCTTATTTTCTTTCATCAAAGAATAGTTGTATAATTCTTTTAGACATGAAATAATTAACTCATTTTATTAGAGAAAGTGACAGCTTTAACATTTTCAAAGTGTGAATCATCTTAGACTTTGAAATATGATTAAATGCATCTTTTATATCAGTAAAAACTGCAGTTAAAACCAGGTCTTCATACTTTGCCACTTGAATATTATGAATAACTGAGAGAACAGTGTTAATTACAGAACATTGTTTTCTATCTCTTATTTATTCATTAAATAGAAGAGCATTACTAATAAAGCTTATAAAAGATAATCTAGTAGCTATTATCTTTTCTAGAACTTTTCTCAAACAGTTCAACAGAGATATTACTCTATATAACTTAGAAACTGAAGCCGGTGGCGTAGTAGTTAACTACGCTATCATGGAGCCTCAATTAGCGGCCTTCCCCCCGGGGAATGAATGTCAAGAGAGAGCAGGTTCAAACTCTGTAAGAGTTATCTTAATCACAGCTTTCACTGTTAAGTCATAAAACAGTATCAGAGGCCCCCGGATGCACTATAGCAAATCATTATCAAGCTTAAGATGTTCATCTCAGAGGTCTCTGAATGCTAATTCTCACTGATCTTAGAGTTAACAGTCTTTCAGATACTTCAAGTTAGATCAGTATTAGAGTGATTGAGATCTAGAATGTCTGCAGAATAGTGAATCATTATCAAGATTAACTGATCAGGTCTCATCTCTCTCACTCTAGACACTCACTTTCAAGAAATGAGATTTAAAAACTATCTGATTAGAACACTCTGAGCCTAGCAAGGACCTAGATGAGATGAGGCCTAGATACTCTTAATAGATAGTTAGTGCAAGCAAGGCTGTGACAGTCAATTGATAGGCTGAAATGCTGAGATTGACAGCTGAAAGATTAGAGACTTAACTAGAATTGAGTAGCTCTGATGTTATTCTTAGTGAGAATCTCACTTATGAATAAGCTAGTTACAGAAGCTAGCTGAGCGGCGGCTCTTTAGAGGGAATGATAACCTCTGAAGCAGGCCTGAGAGGACAGAGGCGGCAGTCGGTTATATAGAGTGTTAAAATATATATATAGCTTAAGGTGTAAACTGCAGAGATCTTGTTCTGTAGAATTTGTTTTATTACAGTCTTTCTTTACTTTATCTTTTCCTTTCAATTTCTTTTTATCTATCTATTTAATGTGTCTATCTTTAAGACTGTGTTCTCTTTTCCTTTGTCATGATATTGTCAAATGATTTCAAAGTATCAGAAGATGTTAAAACACTGCAATTTGTAAACAGTTTTTATATTCTAGACTGAAATTTTCTGATTTTGTATATCTGAAATTGATGAATGTATAATAGTTAACTTTACAGATATAGGAAAAACTCTGAGAACTAAAAGTTCTCAGGTAGATGTCATAGTCTCTGACTGCATACATCTATAATTGAAGAATAATAATAATAATAATAGAAACTGAAGCTTTTCTATTACATTTTATAAGAATTACTTCAGTAGCTTCTCTTCAGCATTCAGAATGTTAATCATTTCTTAAGACATTTAAAAAGAGCTCAAAATATTCATTCTTCAAGTAGGAATATGTGTTTTGAATAATTAAATGATTAATTGAATCAGGCTCTGCAGTAGTTTTAATTGAACTTGAGAATATTACTGACTCTAGTTCATCACATATAAGCTCAGATCATTCCCAGTTATTTTCATTAATATATTCATGAAATGACATATTCTTCTCTTCTAAATGTGATAAGTTTTGAAAGAGAATTCTTATAAAAGCTTGACATTTTTTCTTAAAAGAGTTTACTGTATACAATTCATTCTGAAATTCATATTCTAAGATTGAAAGCTTTTCTACATTTCTTGTTTTAGTATAGTTAAAGACTTTAAAAACTTCTTTTTCTTATACTTCTTCAAGAAATTTGTTTCAGTAATCTGTTTTGACTTTTTTAATATCTGAAAAATATTCATTTTGAATATCTTTGAACTCTTCATCAGATATTAAGTTATTCTTTCACTCTCTCTTAGCAGTGACTAATTGCTTTCTTTTAGAAGTGATATTCTCATTTCATCAAGATTTGAAATACTCAGAAGACTTTTTCTTTGAAATATTTTCTTCAATACTTGTTATAAGAATAGATGTAATCAGCTTTACTCTATTCTCAAGTATTTTATTTGAGATATCTTGACTTTGATTTCAATAGAGCTCACTCTGTCTTGCAGATTTCAGCTGTTTTACTCTTTCTTCAACTGCTTTTCAATCAGCTTTTTCAAAGTTATACTGATTAGAGAGAAGAGGATTTTCACTTCTTTATTTTTCACTCAGTTCAATATCAAATTGAATGATCTCATGACCTGATTCTGAGGTTTCATTTGAATTCATAAACTAGTTTATAAGTCTTTTTTTAATTAGATTTTGTGACATGAAAGTTAGATCTATAATAGATTTCTATTTCATGTCTTTTGTAAAGAATGTTTGTTGATCAGACTTGTTAACTAAATCTATTAAATACTTAAAAGTTCAGTCAATCAGTTTATCTGCTCTTACTGCTCTTGTACACTCTGAGTTTCATTAGAGATAATGTGTATTGAAGTCTTCTGCAATTATAGAGTTTTTTAAGAAAGTTATATTCAAAAATCCTCTATCAATTGTTCAGGTATTGTTGTTTTCTTTCAATGACTTTTCATTATAGATATTTATAAGTTGAATAGTATCAAACTCATTCTCTTTATCTATAATATCACTCACTAGAATATCAGAGTCAGATATGATATCAAATCTCAAATTAAATTAATATCTTGATCTTTTTCTCTCATAGATTGCTACTCTTGATTTTATCTCAGATTTTTCAGAAAGAAAGCAGTAATAGCTTGAATGAGAAATAATGTACTTTTACTCAGTATCAAAGTTTGGTTCTTGAAGAAGTACAAAGTCAACTTTTTATTCAAATGCAATCTGAAGACAAGAATAAATACAATTTGAGTTTCTATTCACTTTTGAATAAATGTGATTTTTGAAGAGTTTTTAAACTTTTTTTATTGTTTTTGTTGTATATTCATACTAAGAGAGAGTAGAGATAGAGTAGAATCTAATCTCTATCATCAGATAGTAGATTATAACTATTTTGAAAAGTAGGAATCTCAACTGCTTGCATTATATCTAGTTTATCATCAGAGTCATTTCTCAATTCTCTAATCTTAACAGAAGTTTGAGAATTCAAATTCTATTTACACTTAGCTGAAGAATTGAAGTTTGAAGATCTAGATAGTTGAGAATTTCTTCTTTTTAAGCTTACAGTTGTAGATTTACTAGCTTATTTTTTCTCTTCAGTTTTAGATTTACTTTGAGCTTCATCTTTTCTTCAGTTCTTCTGAGTTGTTAAAGTAAATACACATTCTTTTAAGCTAGATGCATGTTTTTCTTTGCAATTGAAGCACTTAAGCAGAGTATATTAACATATTTCATCTCTTTTTAAGCATGTTTCATATTTATGCTCACTAGTTTTGTGATCTCTAGCACAGAATGTGCATTTTGAGTCTCTGAAATAAGAGATTGCAAAGTGTTCATATCTTTGACAGTTTGAACACTGTGTTTGAGCTTTGAGATTCATTCTTGAGTCTTTGTATTCATGAACTCTCATTTTCAAACCTGCTACTCTTACTTCAGAGATTCTTGATTATTCAAGTATCTTTGCATACACTAGAACAGAGGCATTTCTTCTACACTGTCTGAACTCAATTGAATTAAGTCATACAGGCTCTTTTCTCAGTTGAATATAATTATATTCTTTCAATTTACTTTTGAGAAGTAGCATTTCTTTCTCACAGTCAAAGATTTCAAATGAAATATTATAAAGAATGAATTTATCTCACTTTTCATCTCTCTCAGATAGAATTGTTGTGTTTAACAGAGATTCTACTGCTGACTTTCAGAGATTCTCATTCTGAATAAGAAATTCTGCACTGAATTCAGGCATTGTAATTAGAATGATAAAGTTTTTAAAAAAGAATGACTCAATTGAAGCTATAACTGGTTTTTAAACTTCAATATCAGTCATTAACTGAGAAAAGAACTGCTGATTGATTTCATTTCTAATTCTGAAAATGAGATTTGAGTTTAGCTTATTTTTCTGCAAAATGTTCTGATTTGAGACTTTGAGAATAAGTCTTCTATTTCTGAACATTTGAAGATTTTTCTCTTTTTATATTTTTTTTCTCACTCTTCTATCAATAGAAGTATGAGCAGTATTCTTCTCAGTTTTCTCAGAATTTTGAGCAGGTTTTGAGATAGCAGATTTAGAGATAGCAGATGTAGAGACAGTAGATTCAGCTGCTTAAGCATATGTTTTCTTCTGATTTAAAGAAGAAGAAGAAGAAGAAGTAGAAAAGAAAGAAGAGTAAACTGAAGAGTCAGTGATTGTATTAAGAATTTTCAAAGTTTTTAGAACTGTGTTTGAAATTCCAAGTTTGAACTTGATCACTTTTTGTAGTTGTCTAGTCTAAGTATGAAGAATTAACAGAACTTCTCCATTCATCTCACTCAGACACTGCTTTTCAAGAATTTTACTTACTTTTTCAAGTTTCTGTATTTCAAGAACTTGTTGTTTCTTTATTTCTTCTTTCTTTCTTCTCTTCAGAATTTCAATCTCAGAAATAGCATTTAAGAAAGCATTCTTTTCCACATCAACTGAGTATACTTTCAAACTCATTGTTCTTACTTAATAAAAAGTTGATCAGACTAATTCATTTGAGATATTTATTAAACTCTTTTGAATTGAAAAGTTGATCAGACTGTTTCAATTAAGAGGTTTTTAAGTCTGTTTTCAATTGAAAAGTTGATCAGACTATTTCAAAAGAAAAATAACAGACTTTTATGTATAAAACACCTGATTTTTTTCACACTAGTTCAGTAACTAGGTTAGATTTTTGAAGAGAATCTAATAAACTAAAATTGATTTTTAAGATAAATCAATAAAATCTTTACAATCTCTTTCTTGAGATATAGTGAGGAAAAGTATGATATCAATTGATAATAAATCAGATAATATGACAGTTTTTGAGAGAAAAACTGACAAAAAATTGTGGTTCGGAAGAACGTACGACCGTCGGATAATAACACGGCCGCTTCCGAACTTGCTTACAAGTGTAAAGAGGCCATAGCGGCCACTAATTAATTTAGTGTATGATATTACAATATATAAGAAGCCAGTGTACACCTGTAATTGTATACTAACTCAAGCAATCTTTGAATCACATCTGATAGCATGTCTAAAAACTGATAAGAAGTGCAGACTTCTTCAGAGTGTGATAATTCTATCTACAAAATAATTCATAGTTATTATATCAGTGTGGTTCTAGAATATCTTAAAAGATAGTATATGAAGAGCAGTGAGTAGAAGAGCATTCAATTAATACTGCTTTACTTATTGAGAAAAAAATTCCACACTCAGACAAATACTATGTATGTGAATGAATGAGGTGTGAGAAAAGAGATGAGAGTGATGAACCAGATTCAAAGAAGATCACTCTTCACTTAAAGAAATAAAAGAAGAGAGTGATCATCACCAGAGTCATATAATAATAACAGAAATTATATAACAATATAGTGATATAATGATATAGTGATATAATAATAGACATTATACAATTAATAAAAAATCACTGAAATGAATATCTTCTCTAATTAATATAAATAATATTCTTCTCTGCTATCTGAACTGAAAGATATGCAGAATCTCTCAGAGAGTTTACTTAAAACAGTAAGAAAAGCAGCTGAAACTGCTGAATCAGAATCAAAGCTCTGTATATATACAAGAATTCTAAACAAGATCAAGGCCTTGTATACACAATGACAGACTGAGATGAAAGCTAAACAATAATTGACATTCACTGCAAATCAAGTATTTACTATGAAGAGCTTCATCAACATAATTATCATTAGTAATAAGAATAGAGAAAATCAGATCTTAGATCTGCAGTGAGAGATCAAATGTTTACACAGACAGATAACTACACTGAATCTGAAGATTTTATCACAATTATTCACAATCTCTTCAGAAGTATACACATCATCAGAGATCACTGTACAGAATGAGAATCTGAGTATGAAATATATCAAGCTGAGAGATCTGTCAGATTTATCAAGCTTTAATAACAACTGAAAAAATGATGCTGTAATCAGCTGACTAAGTCAGATATAATTATATTATCAAATTGAATATGAACTTACAGACAGATAGTCAATGAAATTTTAACAAGTCTTAAGATCTGCTGTGTTTCTACACAGAAAAGTAAAGTTATTATAAATAACTGATGAAAAAATAAATCTCACAGATCTGAAGTGATATTCATTTTTATAAACATGAAATAAGTTTTTCAAATGAATCTTATACATCTTTGAGAAAGTGAATATATAAGATAAGTGTTATGAACACTTCACTGAGTGTAGATAAATAAGTGATCTTGCATTATACTTTACACACTTCAGCTTATACTATCTTGTATTAAATGAAAAGCTTTTAACATCTTTCTATTTACAATTCTTTATTCATGATCTTACATCTGAGTTGAGAGCAGAATGAAAATGCTTAATCTCATAATCAGATATAGTGAAAGAAGTATATAATATTCTCATTGTACAGAAATAAGTGAGTCAATTATAATAGAAAATACTGTAATCAAGTATGTCTTAGCAGAGAATAAGTAATTAAACTTCTACAATATAAGTTATACATCTGAATATGATAAATTTAGATCTGAATATTATTACTAAAGTATTAAATTCTCTGAAAAAGAGATCTTCTAAGTGAAAATCTTGATATTATAAGTATTAAGCTTGCTTCAACTGCAGACATCAAAATCATGATATAAAAGATTATACACAGTGTACACAGTCAAGAGAAGTAAGAGAGTCAAAAAACTAGCAGAATCAGTGAGCTTGAAGACACTCACTGATATTCTATAAAAAGTCTTCAAAGTGAAAGAGATGTCTGTGTTAGATGATTCTCTGAATTCTGTGAATATTAAGAAGAAGCAGACTTCTGACTGAGATACAGGTGAGAATGAAGTGAATATTTATCTCAATACCTTGAGATCTGAAATGTTAATATATAAGAGACACTTGAGTAAGAATTAAGAGATAGCTGTAAAAGTATTAGCAGACATAGAAGCTTCTACACAATATATTAATAATTATATAATTTAAAGACTGAAAGAGATCTGCTGAGTGAAGAATCTCTGATATATAAGATTATCTGAGAACTGATATTTAATATTATTTACAAGAGTAAGAGTTCTCTTACACTTCAGAGAATGATCTTGCTATATTTAAGTATAAGAGCTGCAGAATGTGAAATATGACCTTATTCTCAGACTTAATTAATTTCAAAGATTCAATTCACAGATTCAATAATATATATGTTATATATAATTGACTGATAGAAAGAAAACAGTTCATACAATTCTATCAACTGATATGAGAAGAAAATTTCATGTCTCTGATATAGAAGAGTTAAACCTGCTTATACATTAATAAGTAAAGAGAACAATTTTCAAGATCTTATCTGAAAGTATTCTGTATATTATACAGAATCTGAAAGCAGAGAAAATCAAGATAAAGAATATACAGAAGAACAAGTGTATGAAGAAGCTTCTGAAGAAGTATAAAAAGATCTTTTAAACAGATCTTTTATCAGAATTGTCACTGAAATGAGGATTTATATATGAGATTAACACAGAGAATACAAAATCAGTTAATCAGAATGTGTATCCTCTGTCACAAATATATCTTAAAGAATAAAAGTGTCAGATTACAGACCTTCTAGAATGTGGTCTCATATGACTCTTATCAAGTGCATGAGGCTTTTCAGTTCTATTTATGAAAAAGACAGATGAGAAGTAACAGATGTGTATTAATTATCAAACACTTAATAAGCTTATGATCAAGAATGAATATTCACTGTCACAGATTCAATAATAGTTAAATACAGTTAAAAACACCTGATATCTATCAAAGATTAATCTTCTCTCAGAATACTGACAGATCTGTGTAGATAAACTGTCAGTCTTATGAACAGTATTTAATATATAATGAGAAAAGTTCAAATTTCTGATAATATCATTCAGTTTAATAAATGCACCTGTCATCTTCTAAACAATGATAAATATAATTCTTTATAAACAGAATGAAATCTCATGTCTTATATATCTCAATGATATTCTAGTCTTTTCAAACTCATATAATAAATATCGGAAGTATTTTAATAAAGTGCTTATAACTCTGACAGTGTATAAGCTCTATATTAAATTAATAAAGTGTGTGTTTGAAATGAAAGAGTTGAAGTTCATAGAATATGTAGTGAGTGATAACTGTATACATGTAAGAATAAGTGCTCGCAGGCGATTATTCGGGTGTTTGCAGCTTGGCGTGATATGTACTGTTAACTACTAGAAGTATTCACAGTAGAAAGATAAAATGTAGAAATCAAATGTATAATAGCATTTAAGCTGAGTTATGAATAGTATTTGTGAACTCCAGTCTATATAGTTGTGTGTAGCCAAGTGCTGCTAGCTCTATTAGTTATATGAGAGATAGAAATAGAGATAAAGAATCTGTGAGAAGCAGGATTTCTTACATACTTTTCTCTCTCTAAGACTTTGTTCACAAAGCCTTTCACTGAGTGACTTCATAGAATCAGCTCAGCACTGCAGTGATACTCACTAAAAATCCTTCATATCTATAAAAAAAACCTCAGTGAGGAAAAATCCCTTATTACTATAAAGAGAAAAGAGTCTGTCACTCAGTTTCTTGTTTATAAGATTTTTATAATCTACAGATTCTTCTCTGACTATCATACAGATTCATCTCATATCTTTCATGTAGAAGAGTTCTAATTGACTCTCAATTATTTTCATAAGATTCTTGTATAATTATCACATAGATTCATTTCACAGATAAATCACTCTCTATGAGATCATTCTTATCAAAGAGAAGCATTCATGAGTTAATCTTTCACTTATTCTTATGAATCATTGTTCTTTAACACTGTAGAATTGTAAGGAATTTTTCATTCTTTCATTAACTCTGTAGAATTGTAGAATTAAGATGTCTGTGATCTGTAATCACTCTTTGTAGTCATATAGAAAGATTCAGACCTGTGATTCATAATCACTCTTATTTACTAGAGTAATCTGACTGTTCTATGAGATTATTCACAGTGTAAGTAAATCTCTCTAAAGTAGTATAAATATCTCAGATCTGTCTGTGAAATCTCATCTTCTTTTCTCTTTTTCTATAACAGCTTTCATTCATATAAACTGTGAGTATTCTCATTCATCTGTGAAGTGTTTTCACTTAGATGACAGAGAGAGAGTATTTCTGACAATATTTATATATTGATTCAAGAACTTCTCAAGAATAAAAATTTTTTCAAATTTCAATATCTTTATAAATGATGTCTGATCACTGCTGAGCTTCTCATGAGCATTTCTGTAACTTCTCTGATTACTTTTTACTAACTGATGAAGTAGAGATACTACTGCTTATAACTGTATCTTCACTCTCTTCAGCTCTGTCACTGCATTCATTCTTCAGGTCAGTGACTCATTTCATGCCTTTCTCAGATCAGTCTCTGACTTCAAGCAGCATAGTCTCTCTCTTTGCTGTAAGTCTTCTTATAAGTAATTTCTTACAGACTCTAGCTGACAGTTCTTGCAAAGCTTCTGATATTATCAGTGTCTTCTGTGATTTCACAGGCCTATAATCACTTCTCTTCTGTCTGTACAATCTCTGACCAGATATATGTGAATATGTCTAGATTCTCTATCAATGATTCTCATATCACAGTGCATTTCTGCAATCTCATTGTCAATGAGAGATGAGTCTCTGAGTATCTGCAAAATCCAGATAATCAAGACAATATAAATATCATGAATTCATAACAGAAGTTGATCTGAGCAGATGAGCTCTCTCTCTATATTTTAATTATTTCCAGGCTGAATACTTCAGTATAACTGAGAAAGCAGACACAGCTTTGTGAGAGATATCTGATTACATATGCAGATAATCAGCTCTCAAGACTCTGCTATAACTATATATACTCTGATATTCAGCTTCTCTGAAGTCTGTGCATTTCTGACAGTCTTCATATTAAATGCAATAATTATCTGTATTACAGATATAATACTCTCTACTTCTTTAAAGAGAGAAATTGATAGTTGTGAGAAGATTGAGTGTCACAGATATTGAGAATGTGAATATGAGTTTTCTTTATTTTTTCTTTGTTAATCTCTAAATTATGTTTATAGTTCTGTTTATTTTCTGTTTTTTAGCTTTAATAAGAATATAATTTCTTCTTCTCTTATATACACTGCAGACTGTTTATCTCAGTAGAAACTCATCATCTTATAGACTAGAGTTTATAAATAATAGTATTAATATCTTTATTATAATCAGGTTTTTAATAAAGACTATATCATTCTAGCTTATCAGAATTTATAATATAAAAGTCATGTCTCAGCTTCTGCAGATGTCTTATCTGCTCAGATAATTGTTAAGTGAACTTATTTATCTTATCAGAATACTCTTATCACTGAACCTTGAATCAGAGCTTATAATCTCACTTCTCTGAGTTAATAATCTCTTTAATCTGATATTCTCTTTCACTCTCTAGTACTTTACAGACAGAGTGATAAGTCACAGAATTCTCTTCTGAAAATTTCTTATATTTACAGAGCAAAGAGATATGAAAAACATTGTATATCTATAACTCAGATAACAGTTTCAATCTGTAAAACTGTAAGCTAATTTTCTTCATAATCTTATAAGACTCTGTCTGTAAGAGATTCAGCTTCTTACTAGATCTCTATATAATAATATTTTCTAGACTTAGTCAGACTCTATTATCTTTCTTGAAACTCTTTATAATATGCTTAGAGTCATAGTATCTCTTCTGATACTCTTGAGTCTTTCTCAAGAATTTGTAAGCTTTCTCTTGAATCTTCTGAATTCTCTCAGCCTGTTCACAGACATCATCACACTCTATAGTATACTCTTATGAGTCTATTAAGATTATTCACAGATGAGTCTCAGTGAGTATCTTAAAGAGGGTTTTATCTATGCTGACATGCTTTAAGTTGTTATATATAAACTCTATAAGTGATAATTAATGCATTCAGTCATTCTGATTATAATTGACAAAGCATTACAGATATTATTTTAATATACTTATCAGATGTTCTATCTGATCATCTATCTGTTAATAAAAAGCTGTACTTAGATCTCATAAGATCTTCAGTATAGTTATCAGATCAGATCAGAACTCTTCTGTAAAGATTAATTCTCTATCTGAGATAATATTTATAGATAATTTATGTAACTGAATCATATCACAGATAAAGATATGAGTTAAATTCTTTGACTTCAAGTCTCTGCAGATGAGTATAAAGTGTGTCATCTTAATAAAGTAATTCACTATTACTAGTACACTGTCAAAGCAGGTATTATATATGTTCTTGCTTTTCAGAAGACTTATAAGAATATTCATTTCTAGCTGTTTTCAAGGTTTCTGTGAGATGAATAGAGAAGTAAGTTCTTTATATAATCTGAATCACACTATCTGCGAATTCTGATAAACAGTATAAGAATTTACTATCTTCTTCACAAGTCCTTACATCTTCAGTTAGAAGTATTTTCTTATGAGTAACTCATGAGTTCTAGTATCTATAAAATAATCTGTTAGAGAAGAGTTATGATGTCTTTTGATAAGTTCTATATATAGAAACTTATTCATAGGTACATAAATCTGATTCTCTCTTTACAAGAGATTATTTAAGTCTCTTTAACTCTTTATTTCTGCAGAATTAATCTCTGCTATGAGCAGTTTCTGAATATGCTGAGTATATTCATTCTTCAGTTATAGTTCAGACAATCTGAATAGAAGATCTTATAAAGACTTATACTCTGTTTTTTCTTATATCAGGTCTTTCATGATGCTTCTTAAAGTCTGCAAACTCTTCAGATTATAGATACTCTCTTCAAGAATTCTTACAGAGATTCTCAGAGTGTTGACTCTCAGTGTTGTAGAGAGTAGTTGTACAGACTTCTTCTCTCTCTCTCTTCTCTTCTCTTATAAGAAATTGAGAGACTCTTCAGTCAATCTCTTTATAATACTCAGTTTGAGTATTCTGTGAAGCTTTTCTATCTTCTCTAGTCTCTGTATATCTGTCATTCTGATCTTCTTAATATAGTCTGATCTGTGAGAGAATTTATTCACTGAGTTCTTAGTTCTCTTGATATATTCTATCTTGAATCAGAACTCACTCAGTTTCTGAGCTCAGTGAATCTGCTGCTGTGAGAGTTTCTTGATTGAAGTAAACTATTATAAACTATTATAATCAGTTTTAATAGTAATCACTGTCACAAGACTCTCAAAGTAGTGATATCAGTGATAGAAGAATTTCACTATTATGAGAAGCTTCTGATTATAAATATCATAGTTAATCTCTGCAGATTGCATCTTTTATAAGAAAAAGATCACTGAAATTCAGTTCTCATTTAACTGTAGTTATGAGACTATTTCTGAAATTGTAAAGAAGAAGACATCTATCTTTAATCTGATTAAGAGTAAGAAATTAAAATAAAACAGTATCACTGTATCTGTGAATATCTGTTTCAATCTTATAAAGACTCTGTAAGCTTCTGAGATAAGAAAGTTCTTATAGTTCTTCTTTCTCAACAATCTTTTCATTCTTTATTCACAGAATGACTTCTTCTTATTTTCACTCTTCAGTATATCTGTAAGAGTCAAGAAGATTCTCATGAATATAAAGATAAACTGTCTATAGAAATTCACAAAGCTTAGAAAGATCTGAATCTCATGAATACTAGTTAGCTTCAGCTATAATAGAATAGTCTTAATCTGTGAAGATTCTATCTGAATACTATCTGTGATAATTACATATTCTAGAAAATTAATTCAGTGAGCACTGAAGTTATACTTTATAAGCTTAATATACAGTTCTGTCTGATCTAAGGCCTTTAATATACTTTGTATATACTCAGTGTATTCTTTCTTCTTCACAGAGTACATTATCACATTATTCAGATATATTATTATGAAGATATTCAGATATGTGTAAAGTATTTTATTAATGAAAGACTGAAATACTGTGAGAATATTAGTCAGATTAAAAGACATTACTAGATATTTAAACAATCTCAGTACAGTTCTAAAGACAGTCTTTTATTCATTTTTAGACTGTATTCATAGTTATGTATATACATTGATTATATTCAGTTGTGTGAATATAACAGCTTCTATGAGATAGTTAATTACATTCTCAATCAGAGATAGAGAATAATAGCTCTTTATTATCTTGAAGTTCAGATTATGATAATCTACACATAATCTGAGATCTTTATTCTTCTTTTTTATCAATATCACAAAGGCTTCTGTGAAGAACTGTGAAGATTAGATAAAGTCATTCTTCAGATTCTTCTCTATATAGATCTGTAAGATCTCTATCTTATGATGAGATAGCTTATAGATTGATTCTCAGAAGAGTTTCTATTCTTCTATCAAATCTATTGCTAGATTCTTCTTATAATAAGAAGAAAGCTCAGCTGTCTTTACTGAGCTGAATATCTCTATGAGATCTCAGTATTTCTCTGATATCTAAAGCTCAGTTTTCATGATTATAAGATTCTCAGACACTTATAAAGTCATTATATAGATGAGCTTGTCTTCTCTAATCAACTCTACAGTATCAACTGATTCTATCTTCATAAGTAAGTCTATCAACACTGATTAAAAGTATAAACCTGACTTACAGACAGCTATGTGCAGATTGTGTCTTTAAAGTTATATAAGTCTCAAGTATATATTATCTGTAATATCTGTGATAATCACAGTTTCTATAAATCTTCTTCAGATTTCAGAGAGATCTTATAATTCAAAGATGACTCTCATAAGTTTCTTAGTTCTCAGATCTGAGTTCTTACACTCTGCTTATTATAAGAGCAGATTCTTAGTTTTCATCTTTCAGCTCATTTACTCTGTGAGCTTTAGAGACATCACAGTGACCTGAGATTCTGAGTTCATTAATACTTCTCATACTTATAAGATAGCAGTACTGTGATGTGATCTCTTTCTATGAGCAAGCATTTTCATTGAGAGAGTAACAGATTCAGATATCAGCTTCAAGACTCTTAAGAAGACTGTTACTGACTCTGTCTGTAACTTCTCAAATTTCTATTTTGATTTATTCAGACAGTTTGTATAAAGATGTTCTGATTTAAAATAGATGAAACAGAGTCTCTTTTTCTTAGTCTCTCTATTATACACTCTGTTTACAGAAGCTTATGAAGCTCTCTCTCTCTACTCAGCAGTCAGATATAAATCTCTCTGTGTCTTATTATCTTTTTCTAACAAATCTGTTCTCTGTTATTCTAGCTCTTATAAGACTGATCAGTAATCTGCTCTCTGTAAGTCTGTGACTCTCACAGTGATCTGCAAGCAGTGAATGAGAGTCATCAGTTTCTTCAGAATCAAGAGCTTAGAGTCTTGCTCAATGAGCTTATTCTGCATATCTTTATTCAGTCTCTTTATAAATATCATCATTCAGATCTTGTTTTAGAGCCCTGTTTTCACAGATCTTAATTCACATTATAATTTCATGAAGTATTGTGAGTAGTCTTTATCAGATTTCTCACCTCTTTTTCTAATATTGATGATCACAGCTCAGGTATTCTCTGTTCAGCTCACAGAGTTTCTCAACTTATTCTCTAGATAGATCTTGAGAACAGATCAGTAGAATCTCTCATAATCATTCTCTAGATAATTCAGCCAGTTCTTGACTTCAGTGTAATAGAGATCTGTTATTATATAGATAACAGCTTCTTCATCTTTCATATCACACAGCTGAGCTTGTAAGTCAATTTCAAATACAAACTTGTAAAAGCTTTTATAGATTGTGATTCAATAAGTGATCTTAAGTGATTACAGCTTAAGAAAGTTTCTTTTCAGTTTACAGATGTCTCTGAAGATCATGTCTAGAGACTCAGTTCAAGAGTGTTTGTAAGCAGTAAGTATTTCTTATAGAAAAATAGCTTGATTCTACAGAAGATGCTCAAGAATGTTCTTCACTGAGATTGATTTATTCAGAGATTCAGAGAGTTTCTCTGTCACAGATGTAGAGAATGATATCTTATAAGTAATTGATAAGTTCTCTGAAACTTCTTTCATAGAGATTATTCATGATTTAGATGACTGCTTCTGAGTGTCTGCAGTAGAGTTTGCAGAGATTGAAGTATATAAGTTTCTAGTTCTTTCAGTTATAATAGACAGTTGCTGACTGACTGAGCTTGAAATGTAAGAATAAGTACTCACAGATGATTATTTAAGTGTTTACAGCTTGATATGATATATACTATTAACTACTAGAAGTATTTACAGTAGAAAGATAAAATGTAGAGATTAAATGTATAATAGTATTCAAGCTGAGTTGTAAATAGTATTCACAAACTCCAGTCTATATAGTTGTGTGTAGCCAAGGGCCGCTAGCTCTATTAATTACGCGAGAGATAGAAATAGAGGTAAAGAATCCGCGAGAAGCGGGATTTCTTACAATACATCTCATTCTGAAGAAATTGAATGTTATAGTGAATTGACTGCAGCTGAGAAATATATATTATATATAATAGTTTCTTAAGTTAATCTCATATTACTGCAGATTTATCAAGAATTTTATATAAATATCTGCATCACTCTCAGATCTCTTAAGAGAAATAGATACAAATCTGTGAAAGAAGAAGTTTTATTCAATTATCTGAAATACTGTGTGTGAAGAGGCTTTTCTCACACTGAGAGAACATGTAATAACATTCTCAGTGCTTATTTAATCAAATTATGATAAATCTTTCTACATTGAGATGAATACATTTAAATGAGCTATCAGAGACACTCTTCTACAGATGAGTAAAAATAGCAAGCTGCACTCAGTGATGTATAATAGTAGAAAACTATCAGATGCTGAGCTCAATTACTCAGTGTATAAAAGGAAATTGCTAGTAATCAAGCATATACTGATGTTATAAGATAGATATATTGACAACAGATATATAACAACAGTGATCACAGATTATAAAAGTCTTAACTATCTATAATTGATAATAAAATCTTTCAAATGCTTAGTATGTTGAATCTCAGAGTTTTAAGTGTATAATCTTCATATTAAATACTGAAAGAGATCAGACACTGTGATATCTGATACAATCAGTCACAGATCTGATTTTATAAATGAGAATTCTGTGAATCAGATATAAGAGAAGTTCATGTTAAATACACTGAGAGAGTGTAAGAAATCAGAATGAGTGAATGTCATGATCTCTTACTTAGAGAATGATAAGATACTAAAGAATAAGCATTTTATAAAAGTAGTAGAAGAGATACTTCTGAACTTTAAGCTGAGAAAATTGAAAAATAATGTTATACTTTATCATGATCTAGAATATGCAGAAGCTCTCTATCTAGAATCTTCATTTAGACATAACTTGATAACTCACATGCACAAGGAATTCAGTCACTTAGAAAGCTCTGAACTCATGAATGTACTTGAATCAAGAGTATACTGATCAAGCATGACTGAGAACATTCAGATATGCACTCATGAGTGTCTGAATTATCAGATTATGAAAGAATCTAAGAAAGGATTAGAATATGAGAAAGTATAATATTAGATGAAGTGTACAATATTACTGTTTAAATAATGAGAGATGAATCTTATAGACATATTACTGTGAATACTAAATGAAAATCAATGAATAATCACTGCTATTGATTACACTACTGGCTGGCCAGTTGTGAAAGCTGTTTCAGAGATGATAGAGAAGATAATAGTGAAGTTTCTATATAATAAGATCTATGTTAACTATGAAATGCCATGTGAGATTCTAACTGATAATAGTGTGAACCTTGTGAGAGAAGTGATGAGACATTTCATGAGCCAGTTACAGACAAGATATTGTAGAACAATGTTATATCATTCACAGATAAACAGAAAGATGAAATTCTTGAATAAAAGCTTGAACAATATACTGATGAAATATCTAGTGAGTAAGTCTATGAGATTATGAGATGAATATCTCAGTCAGATGCTATTAGCCACGCGAATTCAGCAGTATACAGTCTCTAAGTGTTCATCATTCTACCTGTTGTATGAATTGCATCCGTGTACCTCAGAGAATGCTTTGAAAAATGTGGAAGAGAAAACAGCAGTTGCAGATGCAATAGTCATGAATACAACAGTCACAGATGCAGAATCAAGATTGAAAGAGATCAGCCACACATATGTAAAAGTTAACAAGTTACTTCTGAACTGAGCAATTCAATTGAAAAGAATACAAGACTCACTAGTTAAGGAATTAAGTCTCAAGATAAGAATATGAGTTCTCATACACAATGAGAGTTCTGAGAAGTTTCAATCTAGGTGATTTGAGTTATATAAAATACTCAAATCACATTCTCTGAGAATATATATATTGAAAGAATCAGAGAAATAGATCTTACATAACTTAATAAATGATTTATAACTTATAAAAGCAAAGATATAAGATCTGAGTGAATTATAATTATCTACAGCACTATCATCAGTGTTGAAAAAGAAGAGACTTATAATTGAAAAGTCTTACAAAGTAAGAGAAATCATAGTAGACTGGCCGCCGGGATCATGAATTTCACATTTGGTTCCATTTGATCTGGTCTCATACATTTCTTGGCGTGAGTCTCACCAGGACCAAGCCTCAAAAAAATCTGAAAATGGATCATTTCTGAGAGAAATGATGTGAAAAATGATCAGATTTAATTCAAGAACAGTGAAATGAAAGTAATTTTCCAGGATAAACTATGAAAGATGATCATTCTTTCAAAATCAGAATGAGACTGAGACTGAAGATCAAAATCAGTCTCATTCAGTTCATTCAGTGATTGCTTATATAATCAGAATTTGGTAATGATTATTGATAACACTCATGAAATAACTAAATACATTCTTGTGTAAGTTTATTCTTCACTTTCTCATGAAAACTATACTTCTCTGATATACTGTGATCAGAGATATTAAACTGTCTGATAATTCCATGTTTTATAATTATAAGTTTCTTGATTATTTCTTCTTGTAATTGTCTTCAGTGATAGTGATAAATATCTCAACTTGAATTGAACTTTCACTTCATTCTCATCTCTGTCAATGAAATTGTCAGAATATCATGTGTCATCAGTGCAACAGTTGAATATGTACTCTTAATAATTTTTTATAACTCTAGAATTGATTTGATGTGTAAATTCATCAGATCATCTTGAAGATAGCAGTCAAATTCAGTTTTATAAGCATGTAGTTTTGTCTGATTTTCAGTTGCAATCAATGTATACAAGTTCTGTTTCAAAGTTAGTATTATAGTTCTATATGATATGAAGTGTTATCAAAGATCATTACTTACTAGAGAATTGTATTTTACTGTCTTCATATCTTAAATATCTGCTCATTCAAATCTCTGATAGTTGACATTGTAGTAGTCTCAGACTAATTTGACATATAAGTCTTGTTTCTTCTCTGTTCAATCTTGAGAAGTGTAGATATTAACTCAACAGAAGAAATCTAGTAGAGCTGCTACAGTATAGTACTCTGTAAAAGATTATTCTATTTTACTGTAGTAATATGCCAGTTTATTTCTTACAGTAATAATAGCCTGTGCTATAGCATTATTTCAGACTGAATTTCTTTTTAAGTGATTCAACTGCTTCTCAAGATGAGTAAATAAACTGTTATATACTCATCAGACTGACTGCAGTATTGATATATAAGTGATTGAGACTGTCTTTATTATCTTATAAAACTGAAACAGTAAATTAATCACATATTTCAACTGAGTTCACTTCATATCAGAAAGTTTCAATATCTGAATCTTTTCTCAATCAGAGTGTTACACTCAATGATCAATTATCTGATGCAATCAAAGAGCTTAAATAGTTATCTTATATGTTGAACTTCACTGTGTTCTAACATTCTGTATCATATTCAGTGATATAACTGATTTGTTTATTTATTGAATATCATGAAATTGTTGTTATTGTTTAGAAGAGGTACAAATTGCATTAGCAATGTTTCAAAGCTATGATATTTAAATTATTAGTCAATCTATTCAAAATTAACAGTAGCATTATTAAAAAGCATTATCAAAAAACAATATTAAAAAGTATTATTAAAAAACATTATCTTTTGCAAAGTAAATGTAAAAGTTACTTAAGTAATCACTTTCATCTCATTCTCATCTCAAGAATCAGTCATCTCATTATTCTTCATCTCAATGTTAAGATTCTTTATCAGTGTTTGTATCATAAGTTGAATCACATGAGCAATGTAGAGAATATGACCTTATTTACTATTTCAGAAATGCAAAGCCAATTTTTGCTTCAAGCTCTTCATCATAGTATAGTTATTCACAGCATTATCAGTTGTAATTATAAGAAGACTGAGACTAATATCTCAATAGTCATTTTTAATCACAGTCATTAATATCTCTGTTATATAATTCTCAGTATGACTACTGATCAATGATTTAAATTCAATTAATGTCTCTCAATAAGTTCAGTTCTCATCAATGTAATAACATATAACTCTCATAAATGCAAGATTGTTTATACTAGTTCATGCATTCACTGTAAGAGACACTCTTTGATGATTCTTCAACTCTGATTCTAGATGTTGTATATTGACTTTATAGTGTGTCTTGAGATTGAACTGAAGACAGAATTGATGTAAAATATGAAGATTTGAATTAAGTATTTAAAGAAGTGTTCAGAATTCGGGGTTTTCAATTGATTGAAGAGAAAGATTCAGAGATATACACATACAAAGTAATTATTCATAAAAGTTATTAAATGAGAGTTATGAAATCAGAGTACTGATACAGGGTTGTTTTCACATGATTTTCTTCAAATTAGAAAGTTAGTATTATCAAAAATCATTATCTGATAGAGCAACTTATCAGCTCAGTAGTAATTTTCTAATTATTTTTCTTTTATTGTCTGCATTCTGATGACTTCAGATGTCAGGAAATTTCTTCAGAGTTATGATCAGTCTATAATGAATGTTTCTGAATAAAGTTACAGTGATTGTAGTAGAGAGATGACTCTTCAGTAATCTATAATACAATCTGTTAATAATTATTTCATAGTTCATCTCAATGTTTATGTGGAGTTTTTCATAAATTTCATGACCTGAAATCAGATGTGAAGAATGAAGTGATTATTTATTATGATTGAAAGAGAGCATTCTGTGTTGAATTATAAACAACATAGACTTTGTAATTCACAGTGATTTCTTGAAGAGTTTATGAATCTTCAATAGAAGTAAAAGAAGTGAAAGAAGTGAATTCAGAAGATATGATAATAATTTAAGAAAGATGATAATTTATTTTCAATAACTGATCACTGATGTGTGTAAGAAGAATTAATATAAGAGAAAATAATCTTGTTTCTTAGCTTAGTTATAATTTTAGTACTAACTCAGATTGAATATCATTGATGTATAAAAGTAAATAAACAATCTTGATTAATCTCTGTTATATTTCTTAAAATATATTAATATTGTGAAAGAGAGTATTACTAAATTATATTATCAGATAATATTATTAAAAATATATTAATATTGTGAATATTAATGTTGAAAAAATGTTGATACTTATACATTATAGTGATTTGTGAATCATGATAGTTAAATATATATATATATATATATATTGTTTCTGACTTGATTACAACTTGTATAATAATTTTTAAAAACTCAAAATTAATTTCAATTATTAATAATTATAAACTTATAACTAAACTAACTAATATAAAAAGAAAAAAACTTTTTCTACTCATTATCTTTCTTCTCTTTCTCATTCTTCTTATCATTCTTTACAATTCACTTCTTATTCTTCTTCTTCTTCTTCTCCTTCTCATCTGAGATAATAATCATCTTAAAATCTCTCTTCACTGTCTTCTCAGAGAAGGGTTCTCACTGCTTCTCTTCAGCCAGATTAACCTGTGTCTCAAAATCTCACATTTTCTGATCTGCTGTCTCAGGTTTCATCTCAGCAGTAAGTAGATTGACATGCTCAGAGAGCAGAACTGTCTTCTCAATATTCTGAATCATGAAATGCATTCAAGACCTGAACAAGGTCTTAATTCCCTTCTTCTCTGTCAGCTTCTGCTAATCAATTAGAGAATAGAAGTATTATCAAAAATTATTATCTTTTAATAAATAAAAAACTTATCAGTTTTGACTTCTTTATCTCTCACTTCAATACTCTCTTAATCTTCTTCTATCACTGCTTATTTGCAGTAACACTCTTCTTCTCTCTCTCTCTCTTTATCTTGATCTCAAATCATTCTCAGAACTTCTTCTGATCTCACTACTACTGCATGAGACTCTTCACTATCTTCTTCTTCAATCTCTTATAAGTGATGTCATTCACATTATTTCTATACTTAGTTCAGTCTAAATCTATCAGAAGTGTTACTTAAAATCATTATCATTCTACTCTCTTACAGAGTCTCTTCAAGATATTAAAACATGTCTTATAATCTGTCTTCTCTCACTTAAACATCTTCTTCTTCTCTTTCTTCAATCTGTGACAGTGCTCACACACCTTGATGGTCTGCAGAACTGCAGAATATTTGAAGAGAGATAACATAATTAATTTCAGTGAGTGTTAAAGAAGAGTGAAGGCAGAAGAGACAGTCAGAAATGATATAATAATAGTAATAATAATGATGATGATGATAGTGATGATAATGATGATAATGATGATAATGATAGTGATAATGATAATAATGATGATAGTGATGATAATGATGATGATAATGATGATGAAAGAAGAAGTGCATTGAAATATATTACTGACTTATGAAATATAAAGAGACTCAAAGAAAATATTAACAGCTTTCAGTGATGTACAGAAACAGCTACAGTGTTGTATAGCAATATTATCTTTATTCAATACATGCACTGTTGATATTCTTTGTATACAGTTATTATATAATCTATATCAGAGATACATGCAGAAAACAGATCTTTGTTGCTAGAACAAATGATTACAGCAATTCTCTGTTTTTATATTATAAAGATAAGTTATTCTCATTTCTTTCTTCTCTCTTTTCTCTTCTTCAATCAATCACTAATTTCAAGCTGATATGAAAACTATTAAAACACTCTCAGAAACCCTCAAATTGAAGAGTATAGACTAATCAAATTTCAAATGCAGAAGAAATCAAATTATCTTCTACAGATTCAATTACTCATTTTCTCTTAAATAAAACAGCAGTCATGTTCCTCTTTCCCTCTCAATCAAACAAAACATGGCCTGTGAAAAGTGAGTATCATACCAGGCCATAATGACCAACACAGCCCCAGCACACAGGGCTGTATATACACAGTATGTGCTGGACTGAGAGACTGCATGAATTGCAAACTAGTGACAGCATCTCAGAGAGAGCTGTGTGGCATGAGAAAGCTGCAACTCTCAGTCACATGTGCAGAGAGTAAATCACTGCAGTAAGTGCATATGCATTAAAGTAATACTTTTTAATAACACTCAGTCTCTGATATAATGAAAATAGAGTCTCTCTGTGAGATTCATTTCTATCAGAAGTCAGAGAATCTTATATTTCTCAAGATTATCTTCACATGCCTTGTCTGTGAAATCAATGAGAAGAATCATCAATTTCAGTGTTCTGTTCTTGATATTATTCAAGTGACAGCAGAGTTCACTCTGATCACACTTTTTAAGTGTATATTTTCTAATTATTCACATTTATATAGATATATACTGATTATTTATTAGATGATATTAAGACAATGACTCAATACAGTCATGTTACTCTTACTGTAAGAGATACACAGTTGATGATGAACATTGTGAAGACTCTGAGAAGTGAATATTTTGAAGATACTACAGCTCTGCAATCTTGATTTTTTTTTATTTTTATTTTTTGTTTTTTTCTTTTTCTTTTTTTTTATTTTTATTTTTCTTTCTCTTTCTGTCTTTTTCTTTCTCTTTTTTTTTTTTTTTTGTTGTGATTTTTTCTTATTATTTTATTTTTTGTTTTTTTATTATTTTTTGTATTTTACATTTTTTTTTAATTAAAATGATATTGATTATAATTTATATTCAGAAAAGTAATGATATTTAGTAATACTCTCTGTTCAATTTTCAACAAATGAGCACTATGTTATGATATTATATAAGTGAGAAATGATTTCATGATTCTATTTGATGTCATTTTCAATAATGAGATCAGAATGAAAATGTGACTAAGAATTCAAATATATTCTTTATCTGAGACTAGATTTTTATTTGAAAAGTGAATCTGAGATCTTTAATATTTGAAATAACAGGATTTAAGATCAATGTGATGAACACAAATCATGATCAGAAGTAATGCTTTTAAGCAACATGACAACTGTAAAGTTTGATTCTGGTCTCAGACACGGTCACACAGTCAGTCTAAATCATAGACACTTATAAATCAGATAATCTCACTTATTTCAATCTTTTCATAATTATAAGAAATGAATGAGAAGAAATGAAGAAATCAGATAAATATCACACTTTAATAAGTAATGAGACTGTAGCTAATTATATGATAACACACTGCAGATAGCAGATGTAATATAATAAAGAGCAGTCTCAAAGCAGCAGACTTATATATAAGTCAGATCACAGAAGAAAAAGAAATTCAGAGTTGAATTTAACTGTTTATATCAGTTTAATTATAGAGATTACAGAGAATGAACTATCTGAAACATTTACAGATATATAAGACTAAGTCATCTCAATCTCTGAGAATGCTCAGAGATCAGATGAGGTTAGTTTCAATGAACTATTCACTATAGTAATCTAAGTGAGTGAAGAGAGACAGTATAATACATGAGACAGAATTATAAAAGATGAAAGCTACTGAACCTAGTCACTGAATACTGTATTATATAGAGATTGTGTAAGAGTAGTGACTAGCAGACAAAGAAAGTGTAAGAAAAGAAAAGAGATAATAAATTGATTATCAACTGTAAGAGTCAGTTATAAAAGATAAATATTATCATACACATCTCATTCATTTTCATATGTTATATGTTAATCTATTTTCAACACCATGTCATCTGAAAAACATCAAAAACAAAGAAAATCTCAAAACTCAAGATCTGTAAGAGATTTGAGAGTTATAAGCTACTCTTATAATAATATCATGCATATCTCTGATTTCTCTACTACTCTGTGTAAAATATTAATGTCATTTATCACAAGATTGACTGGAATATCAATATAGAAATGTGTATGTGTATATGTAGAAAAATTGAAGAAGAGTATGAGACTCACAGAATCAGATATCAGAATAGAGAGAATGAAGATGAAAGAAATAGAAGAAGAAGAAGATACAGAACTGAATAAATAACAGTAAGAGTTATCTGAGACTGAATACTTATAACTCAGTGTGCACACAATCTTTCTCACAGAGAAGGAAGAGAAAGTAATAGAAGAAGCTTAAGAGTGAGAGAGAATAGTCTCAGCAGTATTATTATCTTTGATTAGAATGATCTCTGACATCAGAGCAACTAAGAATCATTATTAGTATATAAAAATCATAAAATCAGAGATGAGAACAGTTACTGAATAAATATCTGCTGATCTTAGAGTTGTACATATAATTACAACACACACAAGACTTCTTAGAAAGAGAGAGAGAAACATGAGAGAATGCAGAAAGCAGAATACAGTATATAAATAACTTATTTTCACAATAACATCTCAGACAAGGTGTATAAGTCTCATATCTATAAGTGTAAAAGAGTACAACATTCATATTTCTATTTCTGAAAACACAGATATCTTTTATCTGTATTATGAAGTCAGATAACAGATATCAGAGAATAGACTGATACAGATCTATCATTCTGAAGAAATTTATCAGAATGAATATTTCTGTGATATTGAACTTTACAGTTATAAAAAGCTTCTTGATATCTGTGAACATTATAACTTCATACACAGTAAAACTTATAATAATTTTTTCTAAGAATAGAAAAATCAGCATCAGAAAGAAAAGATGAAAAAGAAAAAGACTTACAATCTTAACACTGTTAAAGAAGAGAGTGATTCTCTGATATGAATGAATAATTATTTCATTATAAATATTTAAAATGAATATAATAATCAGTGTCTGTGACTGAGCTTTAGATAGTTATATTATATACAGTCTTTGTATAATAAATCATTCTGAGAGTCAGTAAGAAGAACAGAAGTGTATACACTGAGAAATATAATTCATTAAGTCTATATAATATCTTCTTAAAATGAGGAGAGCTGATAATGACAGCAGAGACAGTAAAATCAGAAGTAGCAGAAGTAAAGATTACAGGAACAGAGGTAGCAGAAGCGGGAGAATCAGACACAGAGACAGATGTAGAAGATTGAGAGAAAGCATCAGAGAAAGAAACAGAGAGAGTAGAAGAGAATGTAGAAGACTCAGTTATATATAACACAGACAATTTCTTCATTATCATGTTTTTCAAGTTCTTGATTAATGATTCAATATTGAATTCACTATTATCAGCAGATATGAACCTGTCAATGTGTGAAGATTCTATATAAATAAAAACAAATAAATCAGCATCTGCATTCATGCAAAATCATGTTAGAAAACATGATCAGAAACTCACTAAGAAGAAAAACAGTTGAGAGTGTATAAGAAAATGAAGAAGATGTGTCATTCATGATAATATATTCTGATAATTATTAGAAGATAAACAAGTTCTGATTATATACATTTCATAATATGTTACACTTACTGCTAACAAACTGCTCAGTATGAGTACTATGATGATGCTTGTTATGAGAACAAGAAGCCATCATCAGAAACATGTATAATGTGATAGATAAATAGATAGAAGGTGTTAAACAGAAGATGAGACAGTAATCTGAGATGAAATAATGATAACATTTGATAATGATAATAATGAAGAAGATGATTGAAGAATGAGAAAAGTTAGTAAATAAGAAGTGTAATATAGTGAAAGTTTCTTTATGAGAGTGTACACAGAATAGTAGCTGAATCAGAGATAGATTATAAGATTATAAACACTAGTGACATGCTGATCTGCATGAAGCTAGAGTGAATGTTATACTTATATAAGCATGACTGAATCTGATGAGAGAGAATGTGATTTGAAAGAACATACAACTGTTGAATAATAACACAGCTGCTTTCAAACTTGCTTACAGTGTAAAGGGGCCATAGCAGCCACTAATTAATTTAGTGTACGATATTATGATATATAAGAAGCCGGCGTACGCCTGTAATTGTACGCTGGCTCAAGCAATCTTTGAATCACAAAATAAATCAATTTCTTGCAGAGAAATTGATTAAAACTATTCAATTTTATTCTAAATCATTCAATTCTTCTCACATAACAAGTGTGCAACTCAAATCAGTTAATAAAGAGTGTAAAAAAGAATTAAGTATTAATGAAAGCTCTTCAGTCACTGAAAAAGTAATTCTTACTCAAAAGAATATGAAATTATAACAGAAAATAACTCTGTTTTTAATTCTTTGTAAGAATATTGTATAAAACTCAGAGAAAAACATCTTACTTTTTCAAGAGAAGTAAAAAACTATTTCTAAGATCTTTTTTTTGCATTAACTACTGCAGAAGAATGAGATAAAAACTGCTAAGATATGCACTACTGTATACTCTCTACTAAGACTTTCTCTCTTCAGAGTCTTGATATTATAGAGAATATAAGTCTGTTTCTATATAATAATGTAAATATTGTCAGCAGAATGTAGAGGAACTGGTTATTTATATCTTAAAATAGAAGACTTTGTCAATGATTATATCAATAAAGAGTTAATTCTCAAATTCAATAGAAATCTAGTGTTGCTGTTCTCAATTCCTTGCAGAATCTATTGAATATTGAGATATTAAAACTAGATTTAATATATCTCACTGTGCAGGGATCAAAGGCTCAGTCAGACCTTGAGATATACTGATTTTATAGTTGTCATGTCTGCTGATTATGTATCAAGTACAGTTGCTGAGGTATCTCTTTGTATTTTTCTGCTGGGGATGGGCCAGATCAGGAGGGGCAGTACAAGGGTGGGACTTGGTGTTGATGTCTTGGTACACCAAAGACAGAGAGGGTTTTTCGCGGAGGATGCACTTCAGATGTGTCTGTTGACTATGTGCTTGATACTATTGCTGAGGTATCTTTTTGTATTTTTCTGCCGGAGGTGGGCCAGATTGGGAAGGGCGGTACGTGGGTGGGACTTGGCGTTGATGTTTTGGAACATCAAAGATAGACAGGGTTTTCGTGGAAGATGCTTCTCAGATATCTCCACAATTACAGGTCAGGGATCTTCCAAAATCGAGAAGATTGGCGCATATGGTTAGGTCTCTTCGCCTTACAATTTGTATGGCAATTTGGCCCAGGGTTGTGGTGTGGTAGGGGTGAACGGGGGATAATCCCACACAGGAGTTTCGAACAACGTCTGGTTCACATTTGGCTGGATAACTCCACCACCACACGGGGTATGCAGTCGGCGATGGGGTCAAAATGCTCGTATGATCGAGGGCTTTTCGATGGATCTATCGGCGGGTTCTTATTCGAAAAATTGAGCGAGTTCGTGGTGGAGCGCTGTTCACTTTGTAGTGTGATAATGTGATCTTCATGTTAAGAATTTCTCCTTTGCTAGATCAATTGCTCCCTTATTATCAACTCATAGATGCAAGCATATTTTCACTTTTTCATTATTCATCAATTCAGCATCATATAACATATCATTCAATCAGATTATCTTACAAGCTGTCTCACTAGCTGCAATATATTCAGCTTCTGTGATTGATTTGATAATAGATGTCTGTCTCTGTAACTGTCATGAGATCAGTGACTCATTAATCAATATAACATAGTCAGTAGTCAATTTAGTCAATTTGTATTAAGGATCTGCCTCTGCTCAGTCTGAATTGCAGTATATCACAGAACTCAGACTTATATCACTGATCTTCTTTCTGTATAATATGTCATGATTTTTCATCTTCTTGACATAATGTAGAACATGCTTCAACATTGCTCAACATGTCTTATACAGATGTGAGTTAAAGTGTGAGAGATAGTTAATTATGAACATCAGGTCTGACTGACTGCTTGAGATCAAATATTGCAATGATCTTAATTCTTGATAATATCTCATAGCTGTAAAGTCATTATTCAATCTCTCTCTCTCATCAGATAAGAATTTCAGTTATATACACTGTCATCAGAGTATCAGCTGAATTTATCTTATTTATACTGAAATCTTCAAGAATCTTCTCAATATAACAGCTCTGTGTAATCACTAGATCATCATTTCTCTGATATTTAATCTTTATTTCAAGATATGACTTGATATCTTCAACATTCTTTATCTCAAATCTCTTTACAATCTCTCTTAATATTCAGTCTAATTGCTGTTCTTGAGATTCTGTCATCTGATAATTATTAACATGCAATGTCAGATAGATCTTGTAAATAGAATAGTATAGAAATTCACTGTCATAAGATGATATCTTGAATTTCAATGTAGTCAGATACTCTGTTATAAGAAAATAT
Source organism: Blastomyces dermatitidis ER-3 (assembly GCF_000003525.1). Taxonomy (NCBI): domain Eukaryota; kingdom Fungi; phylum Ascomycota; class Eurotiomycetes; order Onygenales; family Ajellomycetaceae; genus Blastomyces; species Blastomyces dermatitidis. The sequence goes on along the minus strand of NW_025544779.1, from coordinate 630,168 downwards.
CATATTCTTGCAGCTTGCTTCATTTTATATAGACTCTAATGAAGTAATCTCATCAAGCTCTCTCTATCATACTTAACACCTGTGAGCAGTTGCATATAGATCATCTCATTGTGTGATAGTATATCATTCAAACACATGAATATATAGTCAATTGATTTAATCTTCTATTCTTTGACAGTTGATATAGTGAATAGACTGTGTGATGTAGACTCTGATACCACTGCAGCATACAATCTCATATGATAAATATTCTGCTGTTGCAAAAACTCTCTAATTACTCAGTAAGCTCTAAAGTAGATAATTTCTTTCTTATTATTAAATTTCTGATCATATACTCATTTATCTGTAAGAATATTCATTTTCAGAGTCTTCTTAACAATAATATATATCTTCTTCTATTCAAATATCTTAATCTTCTTTTTCATTGTCTCATGTTAATAGTCTCAGTCTGAGCTTCTCTTGACTTCTGTCAGTGTAGTTGATCAGTCTGTTAGAATACTTAGAACAGAATCATTCTCATTAACAGAGTCTTCAGACTCTTCATTCATGACAAGCTGTGTCTCATTATCTAGAAGATAGATTGAATCAATTACACTCTCTAAGTTCTCATTGATAATCATCTTCAAAACATCTGACTTTTTCTTCACTAGGTGTTATAGTAAGCAGTGCTGTCATCTCTCTCTGACATTCAGAATGTTTAATTCATTAAGCAATTCATTGAATTCTCTCACTGTATTTACAGATGTATTTGCACTCATGTCAAGAGCTTTATCAAATATAACATCTCATGCAATCTCAAGACAATGTGTAACAGAATCTCACACATGATATTGATGTAATTCTTGATATTCAATCAGCTGTCATTTCTTGATGTTAGTTCTATTCATAAGCTTATTTGACACTTTCAAATTCTTCTTGTAGACCTTGCACCTCTATCTCTGTATTCAATGAACAGAAGATTGCATCTCAGTTCATGCTTTAAAAGATATAAGTGATGTTTCTTTCTTACATTCAAATATCTTTATTAATGTTGAAGATGTATTGATCATCATGATCACAGCTTGTATTACTTCATCTCAAAGTTCTCTTTCTAATTCACTATTAAATAGTAGGCTTCACATCTTTTCTACAACTATTCAATTCATGTGTTCTACTGAGTCATTTGATTGTGATGTGTCAGATGTAGTTATTTCATACATTATTTCTTTACTCTGACAGTAGATCTTAAGTTCTTGACTTTTGAACTCTTCTTCATCATCTCAGTATAGAATTTTAACTTAATATTGTGTAGTTATCTTAATATCTGTGATAAAGTTCATTAATCTTGCAGTAGATTCTTTCTTTCTCATTATAAGAATTACTCATCTATAATGAGTTGTACTGTCTATTATACTCAATCAGTAGCTTATACTTCTTCTAGTGAAAGTGTCATTTCTGTTGAAAAGTGTTTTTCCATCTTCTGCCAGATCAATGAAGAATCTCATTATCAGTTTAACAGCTCATGTCATAGATATGAAGATTGAATATATCATTTTTATCTGAACATAGACTTTGCAGAATGATAAAGCTTGTTGATCAATAATTCTCATTTCTAAGTATGAATCTATCATCATTTTTGCAATATCTGTGAGATTTAGATGTTCTAGCTTTTGATATTATTGCATTATCATAAGTTCTATAACCTTTGTATCATTTCTGTCAGATAGTGTTAATATTGTGTCATCTTTTGTCTGTAATATGTTCACAGATTCAAAATCATTATTAAGCATAGCAAATCAGATCAAGTCTCTGTATGTAATCAGTCTTTTCATCTCATAGATATCATTCTCATTTAATCTTGCTGTAAATGAGAACATGTGATCAGAAGACATAATTAACATAGCATGATTATTTTCATATGTTAACTGCTTATAGATATAACTCTGATATATAAGCTTACTCATACTCATGAGGTTCACTTCTAACTTTGAGACAAAGCAGATATCATTTAACAGTATATTCATTTCTTTCACTGAAATCTTTGTATCTTCTATAGTTGCAGCAGAGACTACTATTTCATCTGTTATTTTCAACATAACTTTCATCTTCTGAGGTTTTGTCACAATAAGATCTCTGTGAGGTGTGACATGAGTGCCTGATTCAGAGTCTAGAATTCAGATATCTTTTCCTGTCTGATCACTCATATAGATCTTTTCTTTGATGCAAAATACTTGCTTCATAACATTGTGAACAGAAGCAGCATCTGTATTCTCTGTATTCTTGTCTTTATTCTTGTTTCTATTGGTGTTGAAATTTGAATTTAAAGAATGTTTCTCAGAGTATTTCTTTCAACAGTCAGTCTGAATATGATCAATCTTTTGACAATGATAGCAGGTTCTCACATCATTACCTCTATGTTCAGGTTTGAATTCAGTATTCTTGTTCTTATCATTGTCTTTCTTATCCTTGTCTTGAGCGTTATTCACAGGATTTTTCATGGATTCAGTACTACTATTTTCCACAGTAGAAAGTTATAAAAGTATGTCATGATATAATCTCATGAAGTCTTCTTTTAAAGATCTTGAATTGTTTTTATCAATCTGGTTCATTCTATTCTTTATAAAGAATGCTCAATCTCTATTGACTTCTGTCAGTAATCTATTGAAAAACATAACATCTTTAATCTTATATTTCAGATGAATATAATCAGTTCTAATGACAATTAATTGTTCAATAAAAGCTCTGTCAGATTCTTTACTTTTGAAGATTATTTCAATAAGCTCTTTAAATAAATAAGTTCTGTATACAGCAGGTCTCTCAGAAAAGTTATTCTCTATGATAGTTTATAGAGTATAAGCTGATAATTTGAACTTCTTAAGTATAGTGAAATGAGTCTTGATCTGTGAGACAATTGCAGACTATATGTAATTGTATAATTAAAAATTGCATTCTTTTCAGAAACATTGCATATTTATAGTAACATTCTCATCAAGATCATTATCTTCAAGAATATCATCAGTTTCAGACTGCTCTGCAGTCAAAAGAATTTTCTCTCTTCACATTAGATAGTTAATGAATTTAGTAAGAACTATTAATCTTTTGATAAGTCTTACTTAGCTTCTGAATTCTTCAAGAACTTTTATTATAACAGATGTCTTCTCTTTTTATTGAAGATATTCTGTCAGATTCACTCTCATCTCATCACTTACAAGAGTCTCACTTCTACTGATCTTTATATACTCAATCTTATGCTGAAGTCTTACAATTTCAAGTCTTATACAAGTCTTCTCACTCACTGAGCTATTGTTATTTCAGTCACTTGAGCTCTCTGCATTGTCTGACATCTCACTGATATCTTCAACTGAGTCTTTATATATATTGAACTCATCAGACTGTTCTTCTGTGATGATTTCATCTGGCTTAAATGCCTCTGAGACAGTCACTTTTCAGTTTATTATAGATGTTAATAAGCTCACACTCAATTCTTCTTATAATTCAGATGTTTGTGAATTTCTTCTTCTATGCATTGACATGTAATTCTTCATTAAGTCAGGCTTTTCACCTGATCTCAGGTTCATCATAAGTTCAATTAATTAATAAATCATCTAGGCATGCTTCTAATGATGTGTGAAGATGTCAATTTAGCATGTTATTACAGTTATTCATTACTTATAAAGAGTTTTATAACCTCTTGAAGAATAACATTGTTGTGTTATAATCTAACTACGCGAGTTACACTAAATAAATAGATTGAGATGGCACGTGACTAGAGTAGGTGTAGTAATTATCAACAGCTATGACTTCTTTACATTTGTAAGCAAGTTCAGAAGCAGCTGTGTTATTATTTAATAATTATACATTCTTCTAAACTATATTCTCTCTTATCAGATTCAGTCACACTTATATAATTATAATATATGCTCTAGCTTCATGCAGATTAACATGCTACTAGTATTCACAATAGTGTAGTCTATCTCTGATTCAGCTAGCATTCTGTATACACTCTTATAAAGAAACTTTCACTATATTATATTATTTATTCACTAACTTTTTTCATTCTTTAATTATCTTCTTTATTATAATCATCATTGAATATCATTATCTTATTCAAGATTTCTACTTCTTCTTCTATTCAATACTTTCTATCTATTTACTTATTATATCTTACATGTTTCTGATAATAATCTTTCATTCTTATAATAAGTGTTATCATAGTGTCTAGACTGACCGTGTGACCGTGTCTGAGACCAGGATCAAACTTTACAGTTGTCATGTTGCCTAAAAGCATTACTTCTGATCATGGTTTGTGTTCATCACATTGATCTCAAATCCTGTTATTTCAAATATTAAAGGTCTCAGATTCACTTTTCAAATAAAAATCTAGTTCTAGATAAAGAATATGTTTGAATTCTTAGTCACATTTTCATTCTGATCTCATTATTGAAAATGGCATCAAATGAGATCATGAAACCATTTCTCACTTACATAATATCATAACATAGTGCTCATTTATTGAAAATTCAACAGAGAGTGTTATCAAATATCATTACTTTTCTGAACACAGATTATAATCAATATCATTTTAATTAAAAAAAAAATGTATAATACAAAAAATAATAAAAAAACAAAAAACAAAACAATAAGAAAAAATCAAAATAAAAAAAAAAAAAAACAAAAAAAGAGAAAGAAAAAAAGAAGAGAAAGAAAAAAAGAGATAGAAAGAGAAAGAAAATTAAAAAAAAAAAGAAAAGAAAAAGAAAAAAATAAAAAATAAAAACAAAAAAAAATCAAGGTTGCAGGGCCATAGCACTCTTAAAATACTCACTTTTCAGAGTCTTCACAATGTTTATTATCAACTGTGTATCTCTCACAGTGAGAGTAACACAGCTGTAATGAGTCATTATCTTAACATCATCTAATAAATAATCAGTATATATCTATATAAATGTGAATAATTAGAAAATATACACTTAAAAAGTGTGGTCAGGGTGGACTCTGCTGTCACTTGAATGACATCAAGAGCAGAACACTGAAATCAATGATTTCTCTCATCAATTTCATGAACAAGGCATGTGAAGATGATCTTGAGAAATATAAGATTCTCAGACTTCTGATAGAAATGAATCTCATGAAGAGACTCTATTTTCATCATATCAGAGACTGAGTATTATCAAAAAGTGTTACTTCAATGCACATGCACTTACTGCAGTGATTCACTCTCTGTGTATGTGACTGAGAGTTGTGACTTTCTCATGCTGCACAGCTCTTTCTGAGATGCTGCTGCTGATTTACAACTCACACAGTCTCTCAGTTCAGCATACACTGTGCATATGCAGCTCTGCATGCTGAGGCTGTGTTGATCATTATGGCCTGGCATGATACTCACTTTTCGCGGGCCATGTTTCATTTGATTGAGAGGAGGAGGGGGGATGTGACTGCTGTTTTATTTGAGAAGAAGTGAGTAATTGAATCTGTAGAAGATAGGAGATAATTTGGTTTCTTCTGCATTTGAAATTTGATTAGTCTATACTCTTTAATTTGAGAGTTTCTGAGAGTGTTTTAATAGTTTTTATACCAGCTTGAAATTAGTGATTGATTGAATAAGAGAAAAGAGAGAAGAAAGAAATGAGAATAACTTATCTTTATAATATGAAAACAGAGAATTGCTGCAATCATTTATTCTAGTAATAAAGATCTGTTTTCTGCATGTATCTCTGATACAGATTATATGATAACTGTATACAAAGAATATTAACAGTGCATGTATTGAATGAAGATGATGTTGCTATACAACACTGTAGCTGTTTCTGTACATTGCTGAAAGCTATTAATATTTTCTTTGAGTCTCTTTATATTTGATAAGTCAGTAATATATTTCAATGCACTTTCTCTTTCATTATTATCATCATCATCATCATTATCATTATTATTATTATCATCATCATCATCACTATCATCATCATCATTATTATTATCACTATCATCATCATCATCATCATCATCATCATCATTATTATATCATTTCTGGCCGCCTCTTCTGCCTTCACTTCTCTTCAACACTCACTGAAATCAATCATGTCATCTCTCTTCAAATATTCTGCAGTTCTGCAGATCACCAAGGCACGTGAGCACTATCACAGATTGAAGAGAGAGAAGAAGAAGATATTCAAGTGAGAGAAGACAGATCATAAGACACATTATAATATCTTAAAGAGGCTTCATAAGAGAGTAGAATGATAACAATTTTAAGTAATACTTCTGATAGATTTAGACTGAACTAAGTATAGAAATAATGCAGATGACATCATCTGTGAGAGATTGAAGAAGAAGATAGTGAAGAGTCTCATACAGCAGTGATGAGACCAGGAGAAGTTCTGAGAATAATTTGAGACTAAGATGAAGAGAGAGAGAGAGAAGAAGAGTGTTACTGTAAATAAGCAGCAGCAGAAGAAGATTGAGAAGATATTAAAGTAGAAGATAAAGAAGTCAAAACTGATAAGTTTTTTATTTATTGAGAGATAATGATTTTTGATAATACTTCTGTTCTCTAATTGATTAGCAGAAGCTGACAGAGGAGAAGAGGATTGAGGCCTTGTTCAGGTCTTGAATGCACTTCATGATTCAGAACATTGAGAAGACAGCCCTGCTCTCTGAGCATGTCAATCTGCTTATCACTGAGGTGAAACCTGAGATAGTAGACCAGGAAATGCGGGATTTTGAGATGCAGATTGACCTGGCTGAGAGAGAGCAGCAGAAACCCTTCTCTGAGAAGACAGTAGAGAGAGATTTTGAGATGATTATCATCTCAGATGAGAAGAAGAAGAAGGAGAAGAAGAATGAGAAGTAAATTGTAAAGAATGATAAGAAGAATGAGAAAGAGAAGAAAGATGATAAGTAGAAAAAGTTTTTTTCTTTTTATATTAGTTAGTTATAAGTTCATAATTATTAATAATTGAAATTAATTTTGAGTTTTTAAAAATTATTGTACAAGTTGTAATCAAGTCAGGAATAATATATATATATATATATATATTTAACTATCATGATTCACAAATCACTATAATGTATAAGTATTAACATTTTTTCAACATTGATATTCACAATATTAATATATTTTTAATGATATTATCTGATAATGCAATTTAGTAATACTCTCTTTCACAATATTAATATATTTCAAGAAATATGACAGAGATTAATCAAGATTGTTTATTTACTTTTATATATTAATGATATTCAATCTGAGTTAGTACTAAAATTATAACTAAGCTAAGAAATAAGATTATTTTCTCTTATATTAATTCTTCTTACACACATCAGTGATCAGTTATTGAAAATAAATTATCATCTTTCTCAAATTATTATCATGTCTTCTGAATTCACTTCTTTCACTTCTTTTACTTCTATTGAAGATTCATAAACTCTTCAAGAAATCACTGTGAATCACAAAGTCTATATTATTTACAATTCAACACAGAATGCTCTCTTTCAATTATGATGAATAATCACTTCATTCTTCACATCTGATTCCAGGTCATGAAATTTATGAAAAACTCAACACAAATATCAAGATGAATTATGAAATAATTATCAACAGATTATATTGCAGATTACTGAAGAGTCATCTCTCTGCTGCAATCACTGCAACTTCATTCAGAAACATTCATCATAAACTGATCATAACTCTGAAGAAATTTTCTGACATTTGAAGTCATCAGAATGTAGACAATAAAAGAAAAATAATCAGAAAATTACTACTGAGCTGGTAAGTTACTCTACCAGATAACAATTTTTGATAATACTAACTTTCTAATTTGAAGAAAATCATGTGAAAATGATTCTGTATCAGTACTCTGATTTCATAACTCTCATCTGATAACTTCTATGAATAATTACTTCACATATGTATATCTCTGAATCTTTCTCTTTAATCAATTGAAAACCCTGAATTCTGAACACTTCTTCAAATGCTTAATTCAAATCTTCATATTTCACATCAATTCTGTCTTCTGTCCAACCTTGAGACACACTACAAAGTCAATATACAACATCTAGAATCAGAGTTGAAGAATCATTGAAGAGTGTCTCTCACAGTGAATGCATGAACTAGTACAAACAATCTTGCATTTATAAGAGTTATATGATATTACATTGATAAGAACTGAACTTATCAAGAGACATTAATTGAATTTGAATCATTGATCAGTAGTCATACTGAGAATTATATGACAGAGATATTAATGACTGTGATTAAAAATGACTATTGAGATATTAGTCTCAGTCTTCTTACAATTAGAACTGATAATGCTGCAAATAACTACACTATGATAAAGAGCTTAAAGTAAAAATTAGCTTTGCATTCCTGGAATGATAAACAAGGTCATATTTTCTGCATTGCTCATGTGATTCAACTTGTGATGCAAACACTGATAAAGAATCTTAATATTGAGATAAAGAATAATGAGATGACTGGTTCTTGAGATGAGAATAAGATGAAAGTGATTACTCAAGTAACTTTTACATTCACTTTGCAAAAGATAATGTTTTTTAATAATACTTTTTGATATTGCTTTTTGATAACACTTTTTAGTAATGCTACTGTTAATTTTGAATAGATTGACTAATAATTTAAATATCATAGATTTGAAACATTGCTAATGTGATTTGTATCTCTTCTAAACAATAACAATGATTTCATGATATTTAATAAACAAACAAATCAGTCACATCACTGAATATGATACAGAATATTAGAACATGATGAAGTTCAACATATAAGATAACTGTTCAGACTCTTCAATTGTGTCAGATGATTGATCATTGAGTGCAACACTCTGATTGAGAAAAGATTCAGATATTGAAACTTTCTGATATAAAGTGAACTCAGTTGAAATATGTGATTGATTTACTGTTTCAGTTTTATAAGACAACAAAGACAGTCTCAATCACTCATACACCAATGCTGCAGTCAGTCTGGTGAGTGTATAACAGTTTATTTACTCATCTTGAGAAGCAGTTGAATCACTCAAAAAGAAATTCAGTCTGAGATGATACTATAGTACAGGCTATTGTTGCTGTAAGAGATAAACTGGTATATTACTACAGCAAAATGAAACAATCTTTTACAGAGTACTATGCTGTAGCAGCTCTACTAGATCTCTCTTATTAAGTTAATATCTACACTTCTCAAGATTGAATAGAGGAGAAATGAGACTCATATGTCAAATTAGCCTGAGACTACTACAATGCCAACTATCAGAGATTTGAATGAGCAGATGTTTAAGATGTGAAGACAGTGAAATATAATTCTCTAGTAAGTAATAATCTTTAATAACACTTCATATCACATAGAACTATAATACTAACTTTGAAACAGAACTTGCATACATTGATTATAACTGAAAATCAGGCAAAACTACATGCTTGTAAAACTGAATTTGACTGCTATCTTCAAGATGATTCAACAAATTTATGCATCAAATCAATTCTAGAGTTATGAAAAATTGTTAAGAGTATATATTCAACTGTTGCACTGATGACATGTGATATTCTGACAATTTCATTGACAGAGGTGAGAATGAAGTGAAAGTTCAACTCAAGTTGAGATATTTATCACTATTGCTGAGAACAATTACAAGGAGAAACAATCAAGAAACTCATGATTGTAAAACATGAAATTATCAGACAGTTTAATACCTCTGATCACAGTATATCAGAGAAGTGTAGTTTTCATGAGAAAGTGAAGAATAAACTTGCATAAGAATGTATTTAGTTGTTTCATGAGTGTTATCAATAATTGTTATCAAATTCTGATTATATAAGCAATCACTGAATGAACTGAATGAGACTGATTTTGATCTTCAGTTTCAGTCTCATTCTGATTTTGAAAGAATGATCATCTTTCACAGTTTATTCTGGAAAATTACTTTCATTTCACTGTTCTTGAATTAAATCTGGTCATTTTTCACATCATTTCTCTCAGAAATGATCCATTTTCAGATTTTTTTGAGGCTTGGTTCTGGTGGGACTCATGCCAAGAAATGTATGAGACCAGACCAAATGAGATCAAATGTGAAATTCATGGTCCCAGCGGCCAGTCTAATAGTGTCTATATCAGGCAGTTTATTAGCAGTGAGTGTAATATATTATAGAATATGATCAGAACTTGTTTATTCTCTAACAATTATCAGAATATACTGTTATAAATAACACATCTTCTTCATCTTCTTATATACTCTCAATCTTCTTTTTCTAGCAGACATCTGATTATGTTTGTATGAATACAGATACTGATGTTTTATTTTAATTTATATGAAATCTTCATGTATTTACAGATCTGTGTTCACTGATAATTATGATCTCAATATTAAATTCTCAGTTGAGAACTTGAGAGATATAATAATGAAGAAATTATCTGTGTTATATATAGCTCAGTCTTCTATATCTCTCTCTACTCTCTCTGTTTCTTTCTCTGCTATTTCTCTTCAATCTTCTACACTTATCTCTGTGTCTGATTCTTCTGCTCTTACTATCTCTGTTTCTGTGATTGTCACTCTCACTACTTCTACTTCTTCTGATTCTGTTATCTCTGCTTTTATTATCAGCTCTTCCTGTTTCAAGAAGATGTTGTATAGACTTAATAAATTATATTTCTCAGTGTGTACACTTTCACTCTTCTTATTAACTTTTAAAATAATTTATTATATAAAGACTGTATATAATATAACTATCTGAAGCTTAATTATAAATACTAATTATTATGTTTATTTTAAATATTCATGATGAGATAATTATTCATTTATATCAGAGAATCACTTTCTCTCTTAATAGTGTTGAGATTGTAAGTCTTTTTCTTTTTCATCTTTTCTTTCTAACACTCATTTTCTTATTCTGTGTGACGGGCTGCGCTCGATCAATTATATAGACTATTTCATTACACTTCACAGATTTCTATCACTTCATTCTCAAATGTGTATGCTCTGATTCTCAGTCATTCTCAATCACTGATTCTCAGCCGCCATGAACGCGTATAGATAATTCCGTCTCAAAGCTTCACTATGTACATCACTATATATACATATAAATATTCACTTTAATCACTGATTCTCACACTTTCTCTTTCTTTTTCTTCTCTAATGTTTTTCTGTTTGTTATATAAGATCTATCAATATCATATCAATCTATTCAGTGTAGGCCTCTTACACTAGAGAAACATTCATTGTCTTTGTATTAGAAATAATTATTCATGCATTATTCTCTCATTAGAAATAATTATTCATTGAGAGATATCTGAACATGTAATAATGTAATAATATGTAAGAAATAGAGAAACAGTCAAACAGTTAAGTGAACACTGAGTTCTCAGATAGAAGCTTACTCATCAGTCACTCTGACTCTGTAATAAGATCTTACAAAGAGAGTAAGATTTTACAAGAGAATGTCAGTAAAAGACTCAAGAGTTCTGACACTCAGATATATAAAATATTTATATAATTACACTTCTTCAGATTTCATAGATATTATATATTTAATAAATAATATAATCATATCTAATAACAATATGAGAGAACTCTTGAATGTTAGTATAAATGTAATATCACAGTGACTCTAAGCAATGTTGAAATTACAATAATAATAAATAGCTGATATTCATGCAACTCAACAATGTCAATATGAAGAGATTTAACAATTATCACAATAAGAAACTCATGCAATTTCAACATCTACAGAATCAAATATAAAAGTACTGAGAGAATACTTAGATGCTTCTACATATTTCAATACTTGTAATCTCACTCTCTACTCATTATGAAGAATGAAAATACTTATGAGACTGAGTGTAGATGAAGATGTCATCAGTTCATTAACTAATTAAGATTGATATATCAATGAATGATTGAAGAATCACACAAAATAGAAGTTTTATTCATGAATGAAAGTATATGAATCAGTGTTACAAATATCTGATAATATTATTAAATACCTTGATATTCTGTTCTGAGACACTGCTATGTAACAGAAAGTATTAGATTAATTACAGAGCACTCAACAGAGAAACACTTCTCTTACAACATTTATTTCTGACTTCAACACTAAGATTCTAGAAGCAGGTGATTAATCTTGAGAGAATTAAATGAAGATTAATAAACTCAAGAAGATATTAACTTTCAAACTCTTACAGACTCTTATAAGTGTAAATGAAGACTTAACTTATGAAGACTTCTACACACAGCTTCAGATATTGAATAACTGTCTTATCAAGCTCAAGAGTATACAGCACAGTGACAGAAGATATTACATTTCAGTCACTTATACACTCATACTGAAGAGAAGTAACAGCAATGATGCAGATATCATTAACTGAATAGACTCAAATGCTTATATATAAGCAAGAGTTTCTGTCATTTGAACAGACTTTTAAGTTTCTGAGATCACTCTGAAAGAAGTCACTGATTGATGTCAATGTGAAGTGTGTATCAACTGTAATTAATCAGAATACATTGCTTTCAACTGTCAATCAGTCTACATATCTTCTCACTTGAAGAATGAATTAATGCCTGTCCGTGTCAATCACATTGCATTGAAAGAAGATTCAGAAGAGAACTATGAGAATGCCTCAATAAATCACAGAAAAGATTAACTTCTGCTTAAATTCACAAGCAGAAGCTTGAAGAGATCAGACAATGGCAATTTAAAGAGAAAATGACAATAAATGTGATTCTTGTATCTACTGTGATAGATAACATGTATAATATGAAAGTCATGATAGACAGCGGTCTATGTCATTATACAATGATTAAATCTTCAATTATAAGATGTTATAATCTTCAGTATATTTCCTTATCAAGACGAGACTGATCATGTAACCGTGTCTGAGACCAGGACTAGATTTTTTGATAGTCTCATTATCAATTCAACTGATCTCATTACATGGTTTTAACATTAGATAGTAGTTTCATACTGTCTCAGTGAGACTTACTGTCTACTCTTATCACATTTTTCAAATGAGATTATGATTTCCACTTCTCAATTTAAATTATTTTTATTGCTTTAAATGACTTTAAATCTCATTTGAGTGTTATCAAAAAGCATTACTTTTTAAAAAATTAAAAATAGTCTAAAAAAAACCTTAAAATGTCTAAAAATAGTAACTTTATGCTAAGAATGAGACTAAATGAGATCAAATGAAATCACTTTCTCATTTTTTTCAAGTCATGATTTCATTTTAAGATCTGATTTATAGTCACTTTACATGTTTTTTTGATGACTAGTCCCAGCGGGATTCATGTCAAGAAATGTATAAGATCAGATCAAATAAAATCAAATGTGAAATTCATGATCTCAGCGGCCAGTCTAATCAAAACTCTGACTTCTCGCAGGATTTGATGATTTAAAAGACATTCACACTTATTACATGGTGAAACTAAACATAGATGTTGAAGAACATTAATATGAAGATGCCTATGCATACAAAGTTGAGAATCTTGACTATAATCTCATACTAGAACTTGCCTGACTATCTGAATAAGGCATCTTGTTGAATACTCAAAACAGAAGCTTAATATTCTCTAACAATGATAGAATTCACAAAGATGACATTCACAAGACTATGAATCTGACACAGATCTCTGTCAATATCTATAAAATACTCAGAAAAAGAAGTCACTGCAAGAATTACTAATAGCAGAATCATGTGTCAATCTATTTCATCAGTCTGACTAGTATTAAAAAGGTCTAGAAAAGTTATTCTGTGTTATAACAACAGATTCTTATATGAAACTCTCTTAATAATATCATGAATATCTAGATGTCTTCTGATAAGATAATAATGCTACAAATCTACCTCTCTTATGAGGTTCAGAAGTGAATTACAGTATCAAGTTGAAAAAGAAGAATGATAAGAACTCTGAACTATTATGAGACTCTCTTTATAACATGTTCTGAGACAAACTTCTTCTTCTTTGAAAGACACTCAATAATCTGTTAAATAAAGAATTTATACACATTAGCAACTCTTCTGCCACAGCCTCTATTCTCTTTGTAAAGAAATCAGATGAAGAACTTCAGTTCTGTGTGAATTATTAAGAATTGAACAGATTAATGAAGAAGAATCATTATTCTTTATCTCTTATCAATGAAACTCTAGCTTGTATTGAACAAGCTTAATAGTTTACAAAGTTAGATGTCATTACTGCATTTCATAAGATTTACATCACTGAAGAAGATAAGTGACTTACAGTATTCTGAACATGATATAATCTCTTTGAATAAATAGTCACACTCTTTGAACTGACTAATGCTCTCAGTATATTTCAGAAGTATATTAACTGAACACTCTGAGATTTTCTTAATGAATTTGTATCTGTATATCTTGATAACATTCTCATCTTCACTGATGAATTCAGAAAAGAATATAAAGAATATGTGTAGAAGATATTACAACATCTATAAGAAGCAGAACTGCTAATAGACATAGACAAGTGTGATTTTGAGATTAAAAGTATCAAATATCTAGACTTTATTATAGAAGCTGATAAGAAAATCTGAATGAATTCTGAGAAGATCTCAGCTATTCTTGAATGAAAGGCCTCACACACTGTGAAAGATGTACAAAGCTTCATCAGATTCACTAACTTCTATCAATGATTTCTACAAAACTTCTCAGATATTACAAGATCACTTACAGAACTTACTAAGAAGAACTCAGTATTTCAATGATTAATGAATACTGAAGCTATATTTATACAGATGAAGAAGATATTCATCAATATCTCTCTGCTTATAATATTTAATTCTGATTGTGAAACAGTTGTTGAAGCTGATTTCTCTACTTATATCACAGAAGAAGCTATATTGCAATATAATAATGAAGATGTCTTATAATTATATATCTTTATATCTAAGAAACTGAGTTCTACTGAATGCAACTATGAGATCTATGATAAGAAACTTCTTACAATTATATACTGTCTAGAAGAATAAGACTCTGAACTCTAAAGTATCTTCAAATTTGAGATAATCACAGATTATACAAATCTCAAGCACTTTATAACTACTTATAAACTCACTGAACAACAGATACAATGATCTGAGTTTTTAAGCTGCTTTTAATTTACAATACACTATTATTCTGACAGTCAGAACTCAATGACAGATACTCTCTTACAATGAGAGTAAGATATGCTATTTAATGTAACAGATACTCACTGAATGAACTAAGAGCATCAGCTCTTGAATTCAAAGATATTAGTTGATTAAGATAGAACAGTTCATGATACTATACATACTTCTCTGATTAGAGCTGTTACTGATATCTTAACTTCTCTTAAATCTATACTGAATAAACTGTGATATATAGCAGCTCAGATTGATGAACTTCTTTAAATTCTCATCAAAGCAGTATAATAAGAAGCATCTCAATTCCCTTCAGAATTACATATAAAGACTGATATATTGAAATGTTCAATAGATGATAGTAATGCTCTGTGATTCTATGAATAATACTGAGTCTCTTACTTCAAACTCTTATATATCTGAATAATGTAAGAGATGCATGATTCATATATAACTGACTATTCAGACTATAAATAACTGTATAAAATGATCTTTCAAGAGTTCTACTTATCTGAAATATTGAATAGTATTAAATACTTTATCTGAAACTGCAACTGTTATTCTTCTGTCATCTTGTAAAAGAACTGTAGAAAAGACCTGCTGAAACTGCTCAATATCTCTAATAGAATCTGATGAGATGTGATAATTAACTTTACTGTTAATCTCTCTGAGAGTAAGAGTTATAGAAACATTCTGATCATTGTGAATTAATTAAGTAAAGATGTAATACTGAAATCTTGTAATAAAATGAATGCTGAATAAGTCACTGAAGCTTTTCTACAGAGCTCATTCTATCAGATATATAAATTACTAAGATCTATAATATCAGATTAAGACTGTTAATTTATAAGTATTCTCTGAACAAGAATCTGTCAAGTTCTCAAGATTATACACTGTCTGTTAACTGTCTATTACTCTAAGACTGCTGATGTATCAGAATGAATAATTCAGACTATAAAAAATTATCTTTATAAGTTCTGTAATTACTTATAAGATAATTGACATGATCTTCCTCTATATACAGAGATTGCTATCAATGATTAAGATGCTGTTTCAACAGATATAAGCCTGTTCTTGCTCATACATAGATATTATATAAAAGAACTGAATCTTCTAGAGATTATACATTTCACACTGAATTCTTGCAGTTCAATTCAGATCACTGATAATATAGTAATAAAACTCTGAGATATCTGTGATTAAGCAGAAGTCTTCATAATAAGTGTTAAACAGAATTAAGAAGATTAAATCAATGTTTATCAAGATCTCACTGAACAATATAAGATAGAAGATCTGATATAATTAAATCTTAAGAATATACAGATCACATGTTCATTCTATACACTGAATTACTGTCATATCAAGTATAAAGTGATAGAAGTTCTAGATAGTCATAACTACTGTTTTAATACATTATCAGAGATTTATAATATCTTTCATATAAGCTTGTTTCACTGTACTGTCACTGATCTGTTCTCTTCTTAACTGACTTTCAACTCACAGTTGCCAGGCATTATAGAAGAAGATAATGAGCTTGAGTGAGAGATTGAGAATATTCTCAATAAAAGACTCTGCAGCTGCAGCTGATAATATCTTATAAAATAAGTTAGGTATAATTATCTGATCTGAACTCTGAGTTCTGCATTATCTGAAACAGCAGCTCTTGACTGATGAGAACTGCTTCTGAAAAGAGAGAACTAATGTGACAGGCTGCACCTGATCAATTATATAGACTATTTCATTACACTTCACAGATTTCTACTGCTTCATTCTTGAATATGTACACTCTGATTCTTAGTCATTCTCAATCACTGATTCTCAGCTGTTATAAACGCGTATAGATTCTTTCACTCTGAAGCTTCATTACATACATTATCACATACACATATAAATATTCACTTCAATTGCTGATTCTCATACTTTCTCTTTCTTTTTCTTCTTTAATGTTTTTCTCTTTGTTATATAAGACCTATCAATATCATACTGATCTATTCAGCATAGGCCTCTTACATTCTTAGAGGAAATTGTTATAGATTTTATTATATATGAAGTTATAATATTCACAGATATCAAGACACTTTTTATGACTGTAAAGTTTAATATTATAAGTACATTCACTCTGATGAATTTCTTTGAGATAATAGATCTGTATTAGTCTATTCTCTGATATCTGTTATTCAACTTCATGATGCAGGCAAAAGATATCTGTGTTTTTAGAAATAGAAATGCAGATGTTATACTCTTTTACACTTATAAGCATGAGACTTATACATCTTGTCTGAGATATTGTCATGAGAATGAGCTGCTTGTATACTGTATTCTGCTTTCTGCATTTCTCTGTGTCTCTATCTCTGTTTCTGAGAAGCCTTGTATGTGTTGTAATTAGATGTACAATTCTAAGACTAGTAGATATTCATTCAGTAACTGTTCTCATCTCTGATTTTGCAGTTTTTGTATACTCAAAATGATTCTTAGTTAGACTGGCCGCTGAGATCATGAATTTCATGTTTGATCTCATTTGATCTGATCTCATACATTTCTTTGTGTGAATCCCGCTGGGACTAATCATTAAATAAACATGCAAAGTGACTATATATCAGATCTCAAAATGAAATCATGACTTGAAAAAAATAAGAAAGTGATTTCATTTGATCTCATTTAGTCTCATTCTTGATATAAAGTTACTATTTTTAAACATTTTAAGGTTTTTTTTAGACTATTTTTAATTTTTTAAAAAGTAACACTTTTTGATAACACTTAAATGAGATTTAAAGTCATTTAAAGCAATAAAAATAATTTAAATTGAGAAGTGAAAATCATAATCTCATTTGAAAAATGTAATAAGAGTGGACAGTAAGTCTCACTAAGATAGTATGAGACTACTATCTAATATTAGAACTGTGTAATTGAATCTGTTGAATTGGCAATGAGACTATCAAAAATTCTGATTCTGGTCTCAGACACGGTCACATGGTAAGTCTATTCTTAATTACTCTGATATCAGAGATCATTCTAATCAAAGATAATTATATTAGTGAGACTACTCTTTTCTACTCTTAAGCTTCTCTTATCACTTTCTCTTTCTTCTCTGTGAGAAGGTTGTGCACACACTGAGTTGTAAATATTCAATCTCAGATGACTTCTGCTGTTATTCATTCAGTTCTATATCTTCTTGTTCTTTTATTTCTTTTATCTTTATTCTCTCTGTTCTGACTTCTGATTCTGCAGATTCTGCACTCTTCTTCAATTTTTCTACATGCATGTGTACATATTTCTATATTGATATTTCAGTCAATATTATAATAAATGATATTAATGTCATACACAGAGCAGTAGAGAAATTGAAGATATATATGACATTGTTGTAAGAGCAGCTTGCAGCTCTTGAATCTCTTACAGATCTCAAGTTTTGAGATTTTCTTTATTTTTGACATTTTTCAGATAATGTGGTGTTGGAAATAGATTAAATATGTAGTGTATGAAAATGAATGAGATGTGTATGATAACATTTGTCTTTTATTGCTGATTCTTATAGTTGATAATTAATTCATTATCTCTTCTCTTTTTCTTATGCTTTTTCTTTGTCTGCTAGTCACTACTCTTATATAATCTCTATATAATACAGTGTTCAGTGACTAGATTCAGCAGCTTTTATCTTTTATAATTCTATCTCATATATTATACTGTCTCTCTTCATCTACTCAGATCACTACAGTGAACAGCTTATTAAAACTAATCTCAATTAATCTCTAAGTGTTCTTAGAAGTTGAGATGACTTGATTTCATGTGTTCACAGATGTTTCAGATGATTTGTTCTCTGTTATCTTTATAATTAAACTGATGTAAACAGTTAAATCTAACTCTGAATTTCTTTTTCTTCTATAATCTGACTCATGTGTAAGTCTGCTGCTTTGAGACTGCTCTTTACTGTGTTATATCTGCTATCTGCAGTGTATTATTGTACAATCAGCTACAGTTTTATCACTTATTAAAGTGTGATATTTATAGACTGGCCGCCGGGACCATGAATTTCATGTTTGATTTCATTTGATCTGATCTCATACATTTCTTGGCGTGAATCCCACTGGGACTGGCTATTAAAAAAACATGTAAAGTGACTATATATCAGATCTTAAAATGAAACCATAACTTGAAAAAAATGAGAAAGTGATCTCATTTAATCTCATTTAATCTCATTCTTGGAATAAAGTTACTATTTTTAGACATTTTAAGGTTTTTTTTAGACTATTTTTAATTTTTTAAAAAGTAACACTTTTTGATAACACTTAAATGAGATTTAAAGTCATTTAAAGTAATAAAAATAATTTAAATTAAGAAGTGGAAATTATGATCTCATTTAAGAGTAGACAGTAAGTCTCACTGAGACAGTATGAGACTACTATCTAATGTTAAAACTGTGTAATGAGATCAGTTGAATTGATAATGAGACTATCAAAAAATCAGATTCTGGTCTCAGACACGGTCACACGGTCAGTCTAGATATTTATCTGATTTCTTCATTGCTTCTCATTCTTTTCTTATAATTATGAAAAGATTGAAATAAGTGAGATTATCTGATTTGTAAATATCTATAATTTTGTAACGTGGCGGAACCGAAGCAGTGACTAGTCAGCGGCATCACGTAGAAGTAGTTGTTTGACATCTAATAAACAAACCGCTCCACCACGAACTCGCTCGATTTTTCGAATAAGAACCCGCCGATAGATCCATCGAAAAGCCCTCGATCATACGAGCATTCTGACCCCATCACCGACCGCATACCCTGTGTGGTGGTGGAGTTATCCAGCCAAACGTGAACCGGACGTTGTTCGAAACTCCTGTGTGGGATTATCCCCCGTTCTCCCCTACCACACCACAACCCCGGGCCAGAGTGCCATACAAATTGTAAGGTGAAGTGACCTAGCCATATGCACCAATCTTCTCGATTTTGGAAGATCCCCGACCTGTAGTTGTGGAAATATCCGAGGAGCGACCTCCGCGAAAACCCTGTCCATCTTTGATGTTCCAAAACACCAATGCCAAGTCTCACCCTCGTACCGACCGCCCTTCCCAATCTGGCCCATCCTCAGCAGAAAAATACAAAAAGATACCTCAGCGATAATATCAAGTATATAATCAATGAACTCTTCTGAAGTGCAACCTTCACGGTCTGTTGCCAGTGTATCTAGACTTCAACACCAAGTCTCACCCTTGTACTACTCCTCTCAATCTGACCCATCTCTGACAGAATGATACAAAAAGATACCTCAGTAACAGCATTCAATACATAACCAGTGAATAATGAGTCAACAGCACATCAACAACTATAAAATCAGTATACCTCAAGGTCTGACTGAGCCTTTGATCCCTGCACAGTGAGATATATTAAATCTAGTTTTAATATCTCAATATTCAATAGATTCTGCAAGGAATTGAGAACAGCAACACTAGATTTCTATTAAATTTGAGAATTAACTCTATATTGATATAATCATTGACAAAGTCTTCTATTTTGAGATATAAATAACCAGTTTCTCTACATCCTGCTGACAATATTTATATTATCATATAGAAACAGACTTATATTCTCTATAATATCAAGACTCTGAAGAGAGAAAGTCTTGATAGAGAGTATACAGTAGTGTATATCTTAGCAGTTTCTATCTCATTCTTCTGCAGCAGTTAATGCAACAAAAAGATCTTAGAAATAGTTTTTTACTTCTCTTGAAAAAGTAAGATATTTTTCTCTGGGTTTTATACAATATTCTTGTAAAGAATTAAAAACAGAGTTATTTTCTATCATAATTTCATATTCTTTTAAGTAAGAATTACTTTTTCAGTGACTGAAGAGCTTTCATTAATACTTAATTCTTTTTTACACTCTTTATTAACTGATTTGAGTTGCACATAGACTGACCGTGTGACCGTGTCTGGGACCAGGACCAGATTTTTTGATAGTTTCATTACCAATTCGACTGATCCCATTACACGGTTTTATCATTAGATAGTGGTCTCATACTGTCCCAGTGGGACTTACTGTCTACTCTTGTCACATTTTCCAAATGGGACCATGATTTCCACTTCTCAATTTAAATTATTTTTATTGCTTTAAATGACTTTAAATCTCATTTGAGCATTACCAAAAAGTGTTACTTTTTAAAAAATTAAAAATAGTCTAAAAAAAACCTTAAAATGTCTAAAAATAGTAACTTTATGCCAAGAATGGGACTAAATGAGACCAAATGGGACCACTTTCTCATTTTTTTCAAGTCATGGTCCCATTTTAAGATCTGATATATAGTCACTTTGCATGGTTTTTTGATAGCCAGTCCCAGCGGGATTCACGCCAAGAAATGTATGGGACCAGACCAAATGGGACCAAACGTGAAATTCATGGTCCCGGCGGCCAGTCTAGTTGCACACTTGTTGTGTGAGAAGAATTGAATGATTTAGAATAAAATTGAATAGTTTTAATCAATTTCTCTGCAAAAAATTGATTTATTTTTTATCAGTTTTTCTCTCAAAAACTGTCATATCATCTGATTTATTATCAATTGATATCATACTTTTCCTCACTGTATTTCAAGAAAGAGATTATAAAGATTTTATTGATTTATCTCAAAAATCAATTTTAGTTTATTAGATTCTCTTCAAAAATCTAACCTAGTTACTGAACTAGTGTGAAAAAAATCAGGTGTTTTATACATAAAAGTCTTTTATTCTTCTTTTGAAACAGTCTGACCAACTTTTCAATTGAAAACAGACTTAGAAATATCTCAATTGAAACAGTCTAACCAACTTTTCATTGAGTGAAAACAATGAGTTCAAAAATACACTCAGTTGATATGAAAAAAGATGCTTTCTCAAATACTATTCCTGAGATTGAAATTCTGAAGAGAAGAAAGAAAGAAGAAATAGAGAAATAACAAGTTCTTGAAATACAGAAACTTGAAAAAGTAAGCAAGATTCTTAGAAAGCAGTGTCTGAGTGAGATGAATGAAGAAGTAAGCAAGATTCTTAGAAAGCAGTGTCTGAGTGAGATGAATGAAGAAGTTCTGTTAATTCTTCATACTCAGACTAGACAACTATAGAAGATGATCAAGTTCAAACTTGAAATCTCAAACACAGTTCAAAAAACCTTGAAAATTTCTAGTATAATTACTGACTCTTCATCTTGCTCTTCTTCTTTCATTTTTTCTACTTCTTCTTCTTCTTTGAATCAGAAGAAAACATATGTTTAAGCAGCTGAATCTGCTGTCTCTAAATCTGCTGTCTCAAAACCTGCTCAAAATCCTGAGAAAACTGAGAAGAATACTGCTCATGCCTCTATTCATAGAAAAGTGAAAAAGAAAATGTAAAAAGAGAAAAACTCTCAAATCTTCAGAAATAGAAGACTTATTCTCAAAGTTTCAAATCAGGACATTCTGCAAAGAAACAGACTAAACTCAAATCTCATTTTCAGAATCAGAAATGAAATTAATCAGCAGTTCTTTTCTCAGTTGATGACTGATATTGAAGTTCAAAAATCAGTTATAGCTTCAATTGAGTCATTATTCTTTAAAAACTTCATTATTCTGACTACAATGCCTGAATTCAGTGCTGAATTCCTTATTCAGAATGAGAATCTCTGAAAGTCAGTAGTAGAATCTTTGTTAAACACAATAATTCTATCTGAAAGAGATGAAAAGTGAGACAAATTCATTCTTCATGATATTTCAGTTGAAATTTTTGACTGTGAAGAAGAAATACTACTTCTCAAAAATAAATTGAAAGAATACAACTCTATTCAACTGAGAAAGAAGTCTGTATGACTAAATTCAATTGAGTTCAGACAAAGCAGGAGAAATGTCTCTGTTCTAGTATATATAAAAACACTTGAACAGTCAAAGATCTCTGAAGTAAGAGTAACAGATTCGAAAATGAGAGTTCATAAATACAAAGACTTAAGAATGAATCTCAAAGCTCAAACACAGTGTTCAAACTGTCAAAGATATGAATACTTTGCAATCTCATGTTTTAGAGACTTAAAATGTGCATTCTGTATCAGAGATCATAAAACTAGTGAGTATAAATGTGAAACATGCTCAAAAAGAGATAAAATATGTCAATACACTCTGCTTAAGTGCTCTAATTACAAAGAAAAACATGCATCTAGTTTAAAAGAATGTATATTTGCTTCTAGAACTCAAAAGAACTGGAGAAAAGATGAAGCTTAAAGTTAATCTAGAACTGAAGAGAAGAGTCAAGTCAGTAGACTTATAACTGCAAGCTTAAAAAGAAGAAACTCTCAACTATCTAAATCTTCAAACTTCAATTCTTCAGCTAAATGTAAATAGAATTTGAATTCTCAAACTTCTGCTAAGATTAGAGAATTGAGAAATGACTCTGATGATAAACTAGATATAATACAAGCAGTTGAGATTTCTACTTTTCAAAATAGTTATAATCTACTATCTGATGATAGTGACTAGATTCTACTCTATCTCTACTCTCTTTTAGTATGAATATACAACAAAAATAACAAAAAAAGTTTAAAAACTCTTCAAAAATCACATTTATTCAAAATAATATGAATAGAAACTCAAATTATATTTATTCTTGTCTTCAAATTGTATTTAAATAAAAAGTTGATTTTATACTACTTCAGGAACTGAATTTTGATGCTGAGTAAAATTATATCATTTCTCATTCAAGCTACTACTGCTTTCTACCTCAAAAGTCTGAGATAAAGTCAAGAGTAGTAATCTATAAAAGAAAGAGATCAAGATATTAATTTAATCTAAGATTTAATATTATGTCTGACCCTGATATTCTGATGAATGATATTATAGATAAAGAAAATGAGTTTGATACTATACAGCTTATAAATATCTATAATGAAAAGTCATTGAAGAAAAATAACAATATCTGAACAATTAATAGAGAATTTCTGAACATAACTTCATCAAGAAACTCTATAATTGTAGAAGATTTCAATGCACATCATCTCTGATGAAATTCAGAATGCAAGAGAGCAGTGAGAGCTGATAATCTGATTGAATAAATCTTTAAATATTCAATAGATTTGATTAATAAGTCTGATCAGCAAACATTCTTTAGAAAAGGCATGAAATAGAAGTCTATTATAGATCTAATCTTCATGTCATAAAATCTAATGAAAAGAAGACTTGTAAACTGGTTTATTAATTCAAATGAGACATTAGAATCAGATCATGAGATTATTCAATTTAATATTGAACTGAGTGAAAAACAAATGAGTGAAAATCCTCTTCTCTCTAATCAGTATAACTTTGAAAAAGCTGATTGAAAAGCAGTTGAAGAAAGTATAAAACTGTTAAAATCTGAAAGACAGAATGAGCTATATTGAAATTCTGGTCAAGATATCTCAAATGAAATGCTTGAGAATAGAGTGAAGCTTATTACATCTATTATTCTAACAAGTGTTAGAGATAATATTTTAAAAAGAAAATCTTCTGAGTATTCAAAATCTTGATGAAATGAGAATATCTTATCTAAAAGAAAAGAATTAGCTACTGCTAGAAGAGATTAAAAGAATAATGTAATATCTGATGAAGAGTTCAAAGCTGTCAGAAATGAATATTTTTCAGATATTAAAAGAGCTAAAATAGACTGCTGGAATAAATTTCTTGAAGAAGTATAAGAAAAGAAAGTTTTTAAAGCTTTTAACTATACTAAAACAAGAAGTGTAGCAAAACTTCCAGCTCTAGAATATGAGTTTCAGAATGAATCATATACAGCAAACTCTTTTGAGGAAAAATGTCAAGCTTTCATGAGAATTCTCTTTCAGAACTCACCAGATTCAGATTCAGATTCAGAGGAAGAGAATATATCACTTCTCAACTACATTGATGAAAATGACTGGGAATGGCCTGATCTTACACAAGATGAATTAGAGTCAGCTATCTTCTCAAGTTCTGTTAAAACTGCTGCAGGTTCTGATTCAATTAATCACTTGATTATTCAAAATACATATTCCTACTTAAAGAATGAATATTTTGAGCTCTTTTTCAATCTCTTGAAAAATGGATATCATCCTGAATGCTGAAGAGAAGCCACTGAAGTGATTCTTGCAAAACCTAATAGAAAAACTTCAATCTCTAAGTCATATAGAGTAATATCTCTATTGAACTGTTTAGAAAAGGTTTTAGAAAAGATAATAGCTACTTGACTATCTTTTATAAGCTCTATAGAGAATTCTCTTTTATTCAGTGAATAAATGAGAGATAGAAAACAGTGTTCTGTAATTAACACTGTTCTCTCAGTTATTCATGATATTCAAATAGCAAAGTATGAGAGTCTGATCTCAACTGCAGTTTTTATTGATATAAAAGAAGCATTTAATCATATTTCAAAGTCAAAGTTAATTCAGACATTGAAGATATTAAAACTGTCACTTTGTCTAATAAAATGAGTTAACTATTTTATATCTAAAAGAATTATACAACTCTTCTTTGATGAAATGAAATAAGATAAGACTGAGATAAAAATAGAAGTATTACAGAGATCTTCAATCTCACTCATTTTATTTACAATATACACTGCATATCTATTCAAAAATAGAAATATGAGAATAGTGCAATCTCTGAGTTATATGAATGATATTGATCTAGTCTACAGCTCAAAAACTATCAAAGAGAATTTGAAATTAATTGAAGAAGCTGCAAAGAAAATCTTTGTTAGAGCAGATATCAATCAAATTCAATTTCATATGAATAAAACTGAGTTAATTCATTTCTTTTCTAGATTTCATGAGAAAGAACTATCTCTAACTCTTTTAAATAGAGAGATTAAACTCAGTGTAAATGTCAAATAATTAGAAGTATGATTAAACTCTAAGTTGAATTTTAAATATCACATTTAACAAAGAACTGTCAAGGCAGAAAGACTATTGAACAACATAATCAGACTATCAAATACAGAGAGAGGTCTATTCTTTCAGACTATGAGACAGTTATATATAGCCTGTATTACATCAGTAGCTGATTATGAAGTTTAAGTTTGATAAAATAATCAAGAGAATTTCACTGAACTCTTTCAAAGTCTGTAAAACAGAGCCTTGAGAAGAATTCTGAAAGCATTTAAATCATCTTCTATTAAAGCAATGAAAATTGAAGCTTTAATTCCTTCTTCTGCTATTAAATTTGAAAAGGCCTGTATGAACTATACTCTGAGAGTTGTAAAGATGAGCTCAAATCATATAATCAGAGAAAGAGTCTCTTCTTCATTTTCATCAATTAACTCTGAAAATGAACTGGATTGGAATAGATTTCTTGATTGGAATGAAAATAATTCTTCAAAGAAAATGTCTTCTCAACTGTACAGACTATGCTCTCTGATTAAAAATCAATTTTCTTCTTTAAATGTTGAAAAAGTTGATCATGAGAAGTTATCTCTCTGGAGAAAAAAGCTTGAATCTCTTATAGACTTACAAATAAGTGAACTATCAAAAGAGAAAGAATATGAACAGCATTTGAAGAGAATTTCTACAATCAATATAAAAGACTCTATTCTGATTTATTCAGATGGCTCAAAAAATGAGAACTTGAATAGATTGAGCGCAGACATTGCTTATACTGAAGATAATATTAATTTTATCTCAGATTTCTGAAATCTAGGCTCTGAATGTGAAGTCTTTGATGCTGAACTATTTGCAATAGTGAAAGCTTTCAAACTCATTGAAATAAAATCTCATAAAAGAGGAAATTGTTTGAAAGAGGCATGGATATTCTCTGATAGTCAAGCTGCTTTAAAAAGACTTAGAAATAGTCAGATTCATAATGATCAAATGAATCTTGAACTGATCTTAAACTCTGTTTTAAAAATTCAAGAGAGAAGAACATCAAAGCTGAGAATTCATCTGCACTGAGTTCCTGCTCATATGAATATTCATGACAATGAATTGCCTGATTCAGCTGCAAAAAAGGGTGCAGAATTAAGCAGATCTATTCAAAAAATTGTGTCCTGGTCTTTTATAAAGAGAAAAATAAAAGAATCTTGTTTAGACAAGTGGAATGAAAGCTGGCAGAAACAAAAGAAGAGTATACATTATTCAAGATTTGAAACAAAACCCAAGTGGAAATCTTGTTCAATTAAATGTAAAAAGAAAATATTCTCATCTATAATACAGCTGAAACTAGGACATGGCTATTTCAAATCTTATATACAAAGATTTGATGATAGATTTGACTCAATAGAATGCTCATTCTGCAATACAAATGAGAATCCTGAGCATATTATAATGCACTGTGCATTATACAATAGTCTCAGAGCTAGATTGAAAGAGAAGTATAATCTAAATCAATTAAATATGAGATTCTTATTCTCAACTGAGACAGGAATTAAATACTTAATAGACTTTCTATCAGAAACTCAAGCAGCTACAAGAAAATGGCTAAATTCAGAATTATCTGATTATGAAGAGAAGAAAATCAATCAGATATAATCTGTTAAAACAGCTATACACTCTCTTTTAATAATTTGTTTTATTATAGTCTCTCTTTACTTTATTCTTTTCTTTATCTTTTTCTTTCAATTTCTTTCTATACTATCTATTTAATGTGTCTATCTTTGAGACTGTGTTCTTTTTCTCTTTTCCTTTGTCATGATATTGTCAAATGATTTCAAAGTATTAAAAGATGTTAAAACACTGCAATTTGTAAACAGTTTTTGTATTCTGAGCTGGAATTTTCTGATTTTGCATATCTGAAATTGATGAATGTATAATAGTTAACTTTACAGACATAGGAAAAATCCTGAGAACTTTTAGTTCTCAGGTAGATGTCATAGTCTCTGACTGCATACATCTATAATTGAAGAATAATAATAATAATAAAGTAGTTGTTTGAGAAGTCATATAAGTGAGCTTGACTATCTTGCTTGAATAGCGAGCTTCTAGGCTACAGAGTTATTGCAAGAATATCACAGATATGATACTTAGTATACTAAGAATATTGTATAAGATACACAGTAACTCTCATATATATTTCAGTAGAAGAAAAATGAATCACTGACTTCTTTTATGAGAAGCCAGCATCTAGCTATTCTATATAAACAATGAGCAGATACCTTCTCTTATTTCATGAGTAAGAATAGTCAGAGTGATATTTCAGTGATGTCTTACTATCAAGAAAAAGTAATCTACTGATCTTGTATAGAAGTGAGGTTCTTATATTCATCAATCAGATCTTTCTATGATATATCTCAATAATATCATAGAGTAGTTGAAAACCAGTTCAGACAGTCTGTGAGATGAATGAAATCATTCATATAAAAGTGATAAGCTGTGTGAAATTGCAGTGAGATCTTAGCATAGTCAGAGGTGTGATAATGCCCTTCTCTTTAAGAGCATAGTCTCAATACTCTCAAGATTATCAGATTAGAAATTATCTTTATTATATAGTAACAGTTGTTAACTGATTTAACAGTGCATGTGCTGTATATGATATAAAGAAATAGATGAGTTTTTCTGCTAACTGTATAGATCTTTCTTTTTCATCTTCATTCAAATCAAATACATGGTAAGTGAGTTCCTTATATATCAATTTGAAATGTGGAAAACATAGTTAATAAGTGACTTGCAGATCTCTCATTATATTTTAATCTATATATGAAATTCCCTGTAAAAGTGATGTGTTTTAGAGACAAAGCTAACAGTAGTAACAGGATTTTTCAAAAAGATTTTCTTCTCTATGAAACATTTTTCTTTTCTCTTTCTCAATTGTAACAGTGAGTGCATGAGAGTATCATTCTTGAAGAATAATAAAGAACTTATTCTGATATTTTCTAGTGAATAAATGTCTTTGTGATGTGACTGCAGTCTCTGTGACTGTCAAGAAAGCCAGATTGAAGGTGAAGACAGTGTCAATGAGCTGCAGAAGCACTGCTCTTATTGTCATATCTTCTTTCTCTTCTGCATCTCTTACAGCTGTGGTGATAGTAGCTGTACTATGCAGTGAGATGTCATCTCTTCTGTCAGCTGATGCATCTGTGTCTGGTCTGTCTCTTGCCTCTCTTATCACTGTTGTAACACCACCCCTCTTCTCAGCTAATACAGTGATGTATGACCCTGTATGATCATTCAGAGAGAAACTCAGAGAGAGCTTGATTTCAGAGACAGTGACTTCAAGAAGCTCAATCTATAGTTTCTCTTCTGTATATCTGAGCCCTGCTCAGAATACTGCTGAGTTGAGTTCACAGAGTTCTGCAGTTTCTTCATCTTCTCTCTGTGAGAAGACTTCAGTGCAGTCTCTGATCAGCACTATCACTTATCTGTGCTGTGCTAAGCAGCTGAAGAAGAGAGAGATTTTATACACTCATCTCTTCTCTTACTTCTGTTATTTTTATTATATCTGTAACAATAACTCCTGTCTCTCTGTAAATATTATCTCACAGAAAGACATCATGTCAGCTCTGATAAGAAGTCTAGATGCTCAAGCAGTATAGAGTGAGAGTCTCAGAGCTTTAAGTATTGATAGATTCTATCAAGGCTGAAGAGATCTCTCTTACTCATCTGTAAAAGAAGATGAAAGTATGAGTCTCTGAGATGAAAAAACATCTCAGAATAGCTGACTCTAAGAAGAGATTAGCTGATACTGCTATTGAAAGTACTACAGAGATTAATTACTGATTTAAGAGAATCTCACTTTAATTGAAACAGATAACTGAGATACTTTATAAATTGATAAGTTGATACTTTAAGTATCTCTTATACTCTTCTACAGCATGCTTTTCTGCAGCACTGTAGTGCTAACTTCTCAGCAGATAAAGATACTAATACTGAAGACTTCAATGATGAAGAATGAGTTTGATGAAAATGTAATTGTTAATGAGTAGACTCTGATCTCTCTTTTTACTTTTTCAGCAAGCTGTAGTCTCATTAGAATAGCAGGAGTCTGCAGATTGATAATATTAATCTTTTTATTAATTTTAAATATTTCTTTTCTTTTAACTGCTTCAGAAATTTTACACTTGTGTAGTCTCATTAAACTTCTAAAAACTCTTTGAGAGAAAATAGAAGAAGAGTGTTACAGAGTCTATAAGACATCAGCTTATTACTGTGAGATTATCTCTAAAAAATTCTTTGAAAAAAATGAGAAGTCTTAAGCAGCATTTCTTACTTAATATCTCTGATATATAATAGAGCAGTCTTTACTAGTTATCTCATAACTTACAATCTCTTTCTCAGCATTTTTCAAATACTTAAGCAGTTCTTATGAATTCTCTGATAATAAATATTCTTCTTATTTAATAAGATATTAAAGCTTACTGTAATATATTCACTTATTTAATATTTTCTTCATAAGATATTTGATATCACTCTCAATCTCAATATCATTCAGTCAAGATAACTTCATCTCAGAATATTACTTATAGATCTCTAAATAGAAAATATGAAAAATAGAATGAATTGATTTCAATTCTGTGAGTAATTTCAACTCATATATCTGCTTATTTATTACTCTTATTACTGAGAAAGATTCTAGTTATCACTTACTGAGCTTCTTACACAGTCTTATTATCTTAATATTCTTTGCTGAAAGTAGTACTTGATTCTCTATTAAGAACTTCATTGAAAGATGTTTTCAATTATAGTATTCTATCTACTACTTCTAAGCACAGTGAATGCTTTTCACTGTCTTCTCATGAATTTTATTCAAAAGTTTCAATCTTACTTTTACTTCTAATACTGAGAAATACTTTATTCTCTGTATCTGTCTGATATTCTGACTGTCTATTCTTCTCTTTGAAACATTGTTCACAATATCACTGAGTAATAAAGAATTATATTTATAATAAGTATAGAAAGAAGATATCT
This sequence comes from Blastomyces dermatitidis ER-3, assembly GCF_000003525.1. NCBI lineage: Eukaryota > Fungi > Ascomycota > Eurotiomycetes > Onygenales > Ajellomycetaceae > Blastomyces > Blastomyces dermatitidis. The sequence continues at coordinate 599,240 of NW_025544779.1, read as the reverse complement.
TTAAGATTACATTCTTTGTATTATTATATATGAATTCAGCAGTTAGAAGATATTTGAGCTAATCATTCTAATAATATAAACAGAATACTTAAAGATACTGCTCTAGTATCTGATTCTGATATTCAGTCTGATCATCTGTCTGCAGATGAAATACAGTACTGAGAAGACATCTTATTATAAGATAATAGCAAAAAGCTGATCAGTATTTACTGATAAAAAGAGATTCTTGATCTGTTATCAATGATTTCAGAGCACTGTGATCATAAATAATGATATCTAAAAACAGATCAGTCAATTCAGAGGCTTTAATCTTTTTATAAGTAGAGATATATCTGATCATCTTTATAAAGTGATTAATAATGACTAAAATTAAGTCATATTCTTTGACTCTTGTCAACTTCAGCAGATTAACTATGAAATTCATTAATAGATTCTATCATGAGCTCTTTGAAATAGACAGTGATATCAACTCACTGTATTACTTATATCATGAAATCTTTATTCTTTGACAGATATTATAAGTCTTAATATACTCTTTGACATCTGTTCAGAGCTTGTCTTAAATATATTTATATTTTAGAAGTGTCTCAGTCTTCTCTAATCTGAAGTGCTTTACATGAGAATTATTATGATGAATTCTCAATAACTTCTGACACATCACTCTACTATAAGAGATGAAGACTGAATTATTCAGTAATAGAAGTTCATATTCTTCTAGTTATCAGTAACTTGATTTCTTAGCAGTATCACTCTACTCAGAATCTGTCTCTTTCAAGTTCAAATCAGATTCTTTCTTCTTCAATTTCTGAATTTAAGCTGTAGTAGAGACATTCCTCTTCTATAACTTATCAATGAATTTCAAAAGTAGTCAGATTGAAAGATTGTAGACTGTTTTATTCTTTACTAATTCAATGATTATAAGATATAATATAAGAAGCTCATGATCTTCAGTGTCAGTTCTCTGTGAGAATCTGGATTTTCTTCCACCTTCTATACTGAATTATGCAGCTGTCTTTCCAGTGCTGTTTTCAAGCTTTAGAGAATTTTAATTCTCTGCAGCCAGCTTCTTCTGTAGTAATAACAGAGATTCTTTTATAGAATTCTTCTCTGCATCAATGATATTATAATCAGACTGTCTAGACAGTATATCAGCAGAGTTAAGCTAATCTGAATAATATCAGATATAGAAATCATACTCTGAAAGCAGCTTCACTTATCTGACTTGATATTCTGTCAAGCTCTTTGTTGTTAAGAAGTAATGCAGATTTGTATAATTAGTGAGAACTTGCACTGAGTACTTACTACTCTGAAGATAATGTTGTCAGATCTTAAAGAATTTAACAATTGCTAACATTTTCTGATCATAAGTATTATATCTTCTCTATATAAGTAATAACTTCTTGAAGAAGAAGATCACTGATCTTTATTCACAGTATCTTATAGACTTTATGAAAAAGTCTTCTCTCACAGACAATTCATTATCTGTTTTCTCAGAGATAATTATTCTCTAATTCTTTCAATATTGAAAGGCCTTCAGTGTTAACTGTGAAAAGATTTCACAGATTTCATTCTCAGATATATCAGTCTCACACTGACTGAGTAAGTCAGAATTAAAGTGATTCAGTATTATAACATCTGTAAAAGCTTGTTTCAATTCTATAAACATCTGCACAGTATCTTGAGTGAGAATAAACAGTTTCATTTTTCTGTCTTTCACACTTCTCTTTAACAGATCTGTAAGAGAGACAGTAATCTGTGAATATATATAGATGAATTATCTTTAGAAATTTACAAATTCTAGAAATATATGCATCTCACAGTATATTCACAGCACTGATCAGTTCTCAATAATAAAGACTTGACTTCTATTCATTGAAATACTGTTCATCTCAATAATATAATCTAAGAAATCAATCTCCTGCATATAGAATGAGCATTTTTCAGTGTTTATATAGAGTTAATACTGTCTCAAGTGACTTAACACTTCTTGAATATAAATATTATATTCTTTCTCTGTTTTTGAGAAGATTAAAATGTTGTTCAGATATACTATACAGAAGATGTTGACAAGGCTCTGAAGTGTCTCATTTATATAGATCTGAAAGATGACTGAAGTATTATAATGATTAAAAGATAAAACAAGATATTCAAAATTGCTGTACTTGATATGAAAAGTCATTTTTCAAACATTGTCTTTGTTAACTCTGATTCTATGATAGATATTCTGTATATCAATCTTTGAGAACATCTTTGCTTCAGATAATCAATTAATTATCTTGTTAATTAACAGTAATGAATAGTAATTCTTAACTATCATCTTATTAAGGCCTCTGTAGTCTATGCATAGATGTAGTCTATCATTCTTCTTGAGTATAAAGAGTATAGACATCTTTGTCAGACTCTTTGATAGATATATTCAGTTCTTTGATTGCATTTCTTCAAGATATTTATACAGAATATTCAATTTCTTTACAGACAAGTTGTAAAGAGATCTGTATAACACTGTTACACTGTCTTCAAGATAAATCTTATATCATATCTTAATATCAGAAAACTTCACTACTTCTCTTTCTGAAAAGATATTCTTAAAATCTATAAAGAGATGTTATGTATGTTCATCTTTAATAATGAATACTGCTGCTAATCTTGTAGTGAGAATGATGACTTTTTCATCTGTTTTCAAGTCTCAATCACCTGCTATATAGTATATCAACTCAATCTTTTTCTCAAGATTCTTCTGATGAAACTCTTCAGATTTCTCTATCACTGTCTCTTCATTAGTGAGATAATATCATCACATCTGAGTGACTCAGTCAATGAGAGAATTGTTTTCTCTCAATTATAGAAGATCTAGAATGACATTCTCATCTATGATATTAACTGTATGAAGAAGCAGACTGCTCTTCTTAAAGATTTCTTCTAAGTCTGTAATCACACACTTCACTTGAATTATATCAAAACAGTGATATTTTATTTTATCAGTAAATTTTATATAATCTGACAGATCTATCTTCTTTCAACTCTTTATCAAAGAAAAGAAATAGAATATAAAGTTAATATTCACTCTGAAGTCAAGTAGGCATCTCACTGATATCTTCTTATTCAGAGTATATATTATAATCATAATACAAACTCAGAGATGTAAGAATTATCAATTCTTTTCTTTCTATTTTTTATCTTCTATGAATACATTTGTCAGAAGAGAAGTTAACTTTAAAGAGATATCTTTTCAGTTTCTTCTCTTCTTCAGCTTCTTATAATCACTGACATAGTAATTATCAGCTCTGCAGTTGAAACAGAGATCTTTATCAAATCTTTTTTAACATTTCTTTACAGTAAGTGAAGAATCAGAATACTTGAAATTCTTCTTTACTTTCTCTACACTAAAGCTGTCACAGCATTATTTAGATTCTATTATTAATTACTTAGAAGAGATCTTATTAATCTTTTTCTCAGAGAATTAATTATTTAAATAGATCTGAGAAGTCAGATTGACAAGCTCAGTGTAATTAATTAATAAACTCTGATATTATAATATTATTATTTATATCTTATAAGTCAGCTTTATGAGATAAAGCTGTGTTTTTAATTGATTCAAATTATCAGCTAATTTCTTTCAATATTCTTCAAATCTTGTATTGAAATTGAAAGAATTCTTATTATTTTATTAATATAATAAGTTAAATCACTGCACTGCTGTGAAGCTGTAGTTATAATAATCTTCAATTTAATTCAGTAGAAAGTTCTTGAATTCTTTCTAAGTTATAATAGTATTAATATACTCAAGCTCTCTCTTCTTAATGACTCAAGTAGTCACAGAGATGCCTTTAAGAAAGTTAGCAGCATATATTACTCATATCTTATGAGTATTATACTGGCTCAGATTAAGGTGGAATTTCTGTTCAAGAGTACAGATAAAGCTGTGAAATTCAGATAAGATATTTCTCTTATATCTTGATAAATCTTTGATCTTAATCTCTCTATCTTCATGATAGATGTAGATGTGTAGAGACTGTGACAGTGATAGAGTGATTGAAGAGCTCATGTCAAAATGTGCAGCAGATTCAGAAATCTCAGATTTCTGTCAGAGTAGAGATGTACACACTCTAGAGAATAATGTAGTGTTTTTCTCAGAGAATGAGATCAGATCAGTCTCAGCACAGATGCATGAGATTATATCAGTCTGTTAGAGCTTGACTGATTCAAATATATAATCAGATTAAGTAATTCAAATTATAATATAACAGAACTGAAGCAGTGACTAGTTAGCAGCATTATATAGAGATAGTTATTTAAGAAGTCATATGAGTGAGCTTGACTATCTTGCTTGAATAGCAAGCTCATAGGCTACAGGATTATTACAAGAATATCACAGATATGATACTTAGTATACTAAGAATATTGTATGAGACATGCAGTAACTCTTATATATATTTCAGTAGAAGAAAAATGAATCACTGACTTCTTTTATAAGAAGCCAGCATCTAGCTATTCTATATAGACAATGAGCAGATATCTTCTCTCATTTCATGAGTGAGAATAGCTGAAGTAATACCTCAGTGATGTCTCACTGTTAAGGAAAAGTAATCTGCTGACCTCATATAGAAGCAGAGTTCTCATATTCTTCAATCAGATCTTTCTATGATATATTCGAATGATGTCATAGAGCGGTTGGAAACCGGTTCGAACGGCCTGTGAAATGGATGGAATCATCCGCATGAAAGCAATGAGCCGTGTGAAACCGCAGTGAGGCCTTGGCGCGGCCAGAGGCGTGACAAATTTCTCTTATTTTGTGAGACTTTTCAATTGTAATCTTCTTCTTTTTCAATACTGATAATAGTACTGTGAATAATTATAATTTACTCAAGTCTTGCATCTTTACTTTTATAAGATGTGAATCATTTATTAAGTTATATAAGATCTGTTCTCTCTGATTCTTTCAAGATGTATATTCTCAGAGAATGTGATTTGAGTATTTTATATAACTCAAATCATCTAGATTGAAACTTCTCAGAACTCTTCTTATATATAAGAACTTACATTCTTATCTTGAGACTTGATTTCTTAACTAGTGAGTCTTGTATTCTTTTTAATTGAATTACTCAATTCAGAAGTAACTTATTAGCTTTTATACATGCATAACTGATCTCTTTCAATCTTGATTTCATATTCACAACTATTATGTCTGTAACTGTTGTTTCTACTGTATCTGCAACTGCTGTTCTCTTCTTCATCTTTTTCAAAGCATTCTTCAGAATGCGCGGATGCAATTTATACAACAGATAGAATGATAAACACTTGAAGACTGCATGCTGCTGAATTCATGTAACTAATAGTGTCTGACTGAGATATTCATTTCATAATCTTGTAGACTTACTCACTAGATATTTTATCAGCATATTACTTAAGATTTTATTCAAGTATTTCACTTTCTCATTCATCTGTGAGTGATATAATATTATTCTACAATGTCTTGTCTGTAACTGACTTATAAAATACCTCATCACTTCTTCTATGAGATTTGCACTGTTATTGATTAGAATCTTATACAGTATTTCATAGTTGATATAGATCTTATTATATAGAAACTTCATCACTATCTTCTCTATTATCTCTGAAACTACTTTCATGATTGATCAGTCAGTAGCATAGTCAATAGTAGTGATTATTCAATGATTTCTATTTGACATTCATAGTGATATATCTATAAGATTCATCTTTCATTATTTGAACAGTTGTATTATACACTTTATCTGATATTACACTTTCTCACATTCTAATTCTTTCTTAGATTCTTTCATAATCTGATAATTCAGACACTTGTAAGTATATATCTGAATGTTCTCAGTCATGCTTGATCAGTACACTCTTGATTTGAGTATACTTATAAGTTCAGAGATTTCTAAGTGACTGAATTTCTTGTGCATGTGAGTTATCAAGTGATGTTTAAATAAATATTCTAGATAGAGAGCTTCTGCATATTCTAGATTATAATAAAGCATAACAACATTTTTCAATTTTCTCAGCTTGAAGTTTGAAAACATCTCTTCTACTACTTTCACAAGATGCTTATTATCTGATATCTTGTTATTCTTTAAGTGAGAGATTATTATATTCACTTATTCTGATTTCTTACATCTTCTCAGTGTATTTAATATAAACTTCTCTTATATCTGATTTACAGAACTCTTACTCATGAAATCAAGTCTGTGACTGATTGCATTAGATATCACAGTGTCTTATCTCTTTCAGTATTTAATATTAAGATTATACACTTGAAACTCTGAGATTCAATGTACTAAGTATTTAAAAGCTTTTATTATCAATTATAGATAGATAAAACTTTTATAATCTATGATCACTGTTATTATATAACTGTTGTTAATATATCTATCTTATAACATCAGCACATGCTTGATCACTAGTAATTTCTTTTTATACACTGAGTAATTGAGCTCAGTGTCTGATAGTTTTCTATTATTATATGTCACTGAGTGCAGCTTGCTGTTCTTGCTTATCTGTAGAAAAGTATCTCTGATAGCTCATTCAGATATATCTGTCTTAATGTAGAAAGATTTATCATAATCTGATTGAATAAGTACTGAAGATTTTATTACACATTCTCTCAGTGTGAAAAAAGTCTCTTTATATACAGTATTTCAGATAATTAATTGAAACTTCTTCTTTCACAGATTAGTATCTGTTTCTCTTAAGAGATCTGAGAGTGATGTAGTTATTTATATGAAATTCTTGATAAATCTGTGATAATATAAGATTATCTTAAGAAACTGTTATATATAATATACATTTCTTAACTATAGTTAATTTACTATAATATTCAATTTCTCTGAGATAAGATGTATACAATCATCACTTACTATATATTCTATAAACTTCAACTCTTTCATTTTAAACACACACTTTGTTAATTTGATATAGAGCTTATACTCTGTTAGAGTTATAAGCGCTTCATTGAGATACTTCAGATATTCATTATATAAGTTTGAAAAGACTAGAATATTATTCAGATATATAAGATATAAGATTTCATTCTATTTATACAGAATTGTATTTATCATTATTTAAAAAAAAGTAGATGCATTTATCAGACTGAATAATATTGTCAGAAATTCAAACTTCTTTTATTATATATTAAATACAGTTCATGAAACTGACAGTTTATCTACACAGATCTGTCAGTATTCTGAAAGAAGATCAGTCTTTAATAGATATCAGATATTTTCAACTGTATTCAACTGTTATTGAATCTGTGATAGTGAATATTTATTCTTGATTGTAAGCTTATTAAGTACTTAATAATTAATACATATTCATCACTTCTTATTCATCTTTTTCATAAATAGAAATGAAAAGTCTCATATATTTAATAAGAATTGTATAAGATCACATTCTAAATTATTATTATTATTCTTCAATTATAGATGTATATAGTCAGAGACTATAACATCTACCTGAGAATCTTTAGTTCTCAGGGTTTTTTCTATATCTATAGAGTTAACTATTATACACTTATTAATTTCAGATATATAAAATCAGAAAATTTCAGCTCAGAATACAAAAACTATTTATAAATTACAGTATTTCAACATCTTTTAATACTTTGAAATTATTTGAAAATATTATGATAAAGAAAAAGAGAACATAGTCTTAAAGATAGATATATTAAATAGATAGATAGAAAAGAATAGAAAGAAATAAGTACAGTGAAGAGAGCTATAGAACAAGATCTCTGCAGTTTATATTTTAAGTGATATACATATTTTAACATTCTATATAACTGATCACTGCCTCTGTTCTCTCAGATCTGCTTCAGAGGTTATCATTTTCTCTAAAGAGCTGCCGCTCAGCTAGCTTCTGTAACTAGCTTATTCATAAGTAAGATTCTCATTAAGAATAACATCAGAGCTACTTAATTCTAGTTAAGTCTCTAATCTTTCAGCTGTCAATCTCAGCATTTCAGTCTATCAATTAACTGTCATGATCTTGCTTGCACTAATCATCTATTAAGAGCATCTAGATCTTGTCTCATCTAGATTCTTGCTAGACTCAGAGTGTTCTAATCAGATAGTTTTTAAATCTTATTTCTCAGAAGTAAGTGTCTAGAGTGAGAGAAATAAGATCTGACTAGTTAAGCTTGATGATAATTCACTATGCTGCAGACATTCTAGATCTCAATCACTTTAGTACTGATCTAACTTGAAGCACTCAGAGAGCTGTTAATTCTAAGATCAGTGAGAATTAGCACTCAGAAATCTCTGAGATAAACATCTTAAGCTTGACAATAATTCACTATAGTGCATTCAGAGGCTTCTGATACTGTTTTATAACTTAACAGTGAAAGCTGTGATTAAGATGACTCTTGCAGAGTTCAAATCTGCTCTCTCTTGACATTCATTCCCCAGAGGGAAGGCCGCTAATTGAGGCTTCATGATAGCGTAGTTAACTACTACATCACCGGGTCATCACATTCTAGAAGATCTGTGATCTGATACTTCTATTCTTTAACATGTGTTTATAACAGAGAGTATACATTCTGATTGACTGATTTTACATTCTCTGTGTTAATCTCATGTATAAATCCTCATTTTAGCAGTATTTCTGATAAAAGATCTGTTCAGAAGATCTTCTCATACTTCTTCAGAAGCTTCTTTATACACTTATTCTCTTATATATTCTTTATCTTGATTTTCTCTTCTTTCAGATTCTGTATAATATACAGAATGCTTTTAAATAAGGTTTTATAAATTATTTTCTTTACTTATTAATATATAAGCAGATTTAATTCTTCTATATCAGAGATATGAAATGTTCTTCTCATATCAGTTAATAGAATTATATAAACTGTTTTCTTCTTATCAGTTAACTGTATATAGTATATATATCATTGAATCTGTGAATTGAATCTTTGAAATTAATTAAGTCTGAGAATAAGATTGTATTTCACATTCTGCAGCTCTCACACTTAAATATAGTAAGATTATTCTTTGAAGTGTAAGAGAACTCTTACTCTTACAGATAATACTAAATATCAGTTATCAGATAATCTTATATATCAGAGATTCTTCACTTAATGAACTTCTTTTAATCTTCAAATTATATAATTATTAATATATTATGTAAAAGCTTTTATATCTGTTAATACTTTTGCAGTTATCTCTCAATTCTTTTTCAAGTACTCTTTATATATTAACATTTCAGATCTTAAGATATTAAGATAAGTATCTGCTTCATCATTCTCATCTACACCTTATTTAAGAGTCTGCTTTCTCTTAGTATTTGCAGGATTCAGAGAGTCATTTAATACAGAAATCTCTTTCACTTTGAAGACTTTTTATAAAATATCAGTGAGTGTCTCTGAGCTCACTGATTCTGCTAGTTTTTTAACTTTCTTACTTCTCTTAACTGTGCATGCTGTGTATAATTCTTTGTATTATGATTCTGACTTTCACAGTTGAAGCAAGCTTGATGCTCATAATATCAAGATTTTTACTCAGAGAATCTCTTTTTCAGAGAATTCAGTACTTTAGTAATGATATTCAGATCTAGATTCATTATATTCAGATGTATGACTTATATTATAGAAGTTTGATTATTCATTCTCTGTTAAGATATACTCAATTGTAGTATTTTCTATTATAATTGACTCACTTATTCTTATATAATGAGAATATTATATACTTTTTTCACTGTATCTGATTATGAGATTAAGCATTTTTATTCTACTCTTAACTCAGATGTAAGATTATGAATGAAGATCTGTAAATAGAAAGATATTAAAAGCTCTTCATTCAATGTGAGATAGTGTAAGCTGAAGTGTGTAAAGTATAATATAAGATTACTTACTTATCTACACTCAGTAAAGTATTTATAATGCTTATCTTATATATTCACTTTCTCAAAGTTATACAAGATTCATTTGAAAAACTCATTTCATATTTATAAAAATGAATATTATTCTGAATCTGTGAGATTCATCTTTTTATCAGTTATTCACAATGACTTTACTTTTTTATATAGAAACACAGCAGATCTTAAGACTTATTAAAATTCTATTAACTATTTATCTATAAGTTCATATTCAATTTGACAATATAATTGTATCTGACTTAGTCAGCTGATTACAGCATTATTTTTTCAGTCATTATTAAAGCTTAATAACTCTAACAGATCTCTCAGCTTGATATATCTTATGTTCAGATTCTCATTCTATGCAGCAGTCTCTGATAATATATATACTTTTAAAGAGATTGTGAATAATTGTGATAAGATCTTCAGATTTAGTATAATTATCTATCTATATAAATATTTGATCTTCTGCTGCAGATCTAAGATCTGATTTTCTCTATTCTTATTAATAATGATAATTGCATCAGCAAACCTCTTTATAGTGAATGCTTAATTCACAGTAAATATCAATTGTTGTTTAGCTTCTCTCTTGATCTGTTACTGTGTATACAAGATCTCAATTTCATTTAGAATTCTTGTACATATACAGAGCTTTGATTTCAGTTCAGTGATTTTAGCTACTTTTCTTACTGCTTTGAGTAAACTCTCTGAGAGATTCTGTATATCTTTCAGTTCAGATAGCAGAGAAGAATATTCATATTAACTAAAGAAGATGTTTATTTCAGTGATTTCTTGTTAATTGTATAATATCTATTATCATATTACTATATTGTTATATTACTATAGTATTATATCACTATCTATTATTATTATATAACTTCAGTAATAATCACTCTCTCTTTTTATTCTTCTTTTAAGTAGAGAGTGAACTTCTTTGAATCTGATTCACTGCTTATATTCTCTTTCTCACATCTTATCTATTTACATCTCATACATAGCATTCATCTGAGTGTGAAGTTTTTCTTTAATAAGTGAAGCAGTATTGATTAGATACTCTTCTACTCACTACTCTTTATATACTATCTTTTGAAATGTTTTCAGAATCACACTGACATGATAACTATGAATTACTTTGTAGATGAAATTATTATGCTCTGCAAAAGTCTATACTTCTCACTGATTTTTAGACATGCTATCAGATGTGATTCAAAGATTGCTTGAGTTAGTGTATGATTACAGACATACACTGACTTCTTATATACTGTACACTAAATTAATTGATGGCTGCTATGGCCTCTTTACATTCGTAAGCAAGTTCAGAAGCGGCCGCGTTATTATCCGGCAGTTGAACATTCTTCCGAATCACAGTATCAGCTTCAGTAATGAATTTTTCTGAGATAGTTGAGAAAACAGCTGTTTCACTATTATATTCTGTAACTAGCAACCTCTTAAATACTTTAATGTGTATAAAGATTATATTATCTATACATTTTTATAATCTGAAGTCTTTTTCATTATAATAGATGTCTTCTATATGAAAACATGATTTTCATGTAATAATATTTGTATGAAAATTTCAGATGTAAGCTGTGTTAATGAGATTGACACTGAACTACTTTTCTGCTTCATTTATTATAATTATTCTAACAGTTTTATAATCTTTGACTTTAGTACTAAAATTATCTGTATAGACTTTCACATTCTTATTCACAGATATAAAGAATAGAAAATATGTTTAATTATTATATATATACTGTTTCATATCTAGACTGACTGTGTGACTGTGTCTGAGACTAGAACCAGATTTTTTAATAGTCTTATTATCAATTTGACTGATCTCATTACACAGTTTTAACATTAGATAGTAGTCTTATACTGTCTCAGTAAGACTTACTATCTACTCTTAACATATTTTTCAAATAAGATTATGATTTTCACTTCTCAATTTAAATTATTTTTATTACTTTAAATGACTTTAAATCTCATTTGAGTGTTATCAAAAAGTGTTACTTTTTAAAAAATTAAAAATAGTCTAAAAAAAACCTTAAAATGTCTAAAAATAGTAACTTTATGCTAAGAATGAGACTAAATGAGATTAAATGAGATCACTTTCTCATTTTTTTCAAGTCATGATTTCATTTTAAGATCTGATATATAGTTACTTTGCATGTTTTTTTAATGACTAGTCCCAGCGGGATTCATATCAAGAAATGTATGAGACCACATTAAATGAGATTAAATGTGAAATTCATAGTCCCGGCGGTCAGTCTATTCACACTAGTATCAAAAGTGAGAATTTAAAGAGTTTATTAATATTTTTCAGATTTGCTGATTAATAGATTAATAATTAATTAATTAAAGATTGATAGATTGATAATTAATAGATTAATAATCAATAAATTGAGAATCTGATTACTTCAGAATTATTTCTTCTAGAACTGCTTGATCTATTATATTCATATTTATAAATGAATCTCTAGATATTACATAATTAATACATCTCTTCAATTCTTGATTCTTAAGAGCTTGATTAATCTGAGTTCTCTTCTCTCTATTTTCCTCTCATTCAGATAACTTTCTTAAGAAATTAAGATAGTAGTACTGAGTGTATTAATAACAGACTTTATAGATACAGTTTCTGAATGTTACTAATCTTTTATTAAGAGTAGTAAAGTTCATAGATTTATCTTCTTTAAGAATACTCATTTCTCTATACTGTTTTTTAAAGTTCTTAACTAACTCTATTAAAGATATAACATCTTTATCATATCAGATATTCTTAGCTTATACTTGTATATAATCTACATTAATAGCTAGATTCATATTTAAGAAATCTTTCTTTCAGTTAAACTGTTCAGCTATATCTGTCTCTTTGATATTATCTTTAATAAGAGATCAGTCATTTAATCACTTCTCTATACTTCTGTTTTTCAGTGCTTTACAGATATTGTGATATCAGGTTCTTATATTCTCTTAATAGTCTGTAGTTATGAGTGAGAGACAATTTCTTAATAAATGAATAATCTTCTTTACATTATCATTCTCATTGCATATATGTTATAGTTCTGTGATATTCACTGTTCTTTATATATTAATCTTGTATCTTTATCATATCTTCATTCAATTTCTCATATTTCATATATTTGATTTTTCACACAGTGATCTTAATATTATATACTATCTTGACCTCTGCAGTGACTTCTTCTGAATACTCAGGTTTCAGAGATTCTTCTAGTTCAGAGAAGATATCAGGTTTATCAAGATTGATAAAGTCTGATATCTTCTTATTCTTTGCATATTCTAGTATATGCTTGTATTAAAGTTTTCAATCTTCAGAAAGACTAAGATAAACTATTGTACTAGACATTATCTTATCTATCATATCAGTTATATTGAATGAATTGAGAAATCAGTTCAAGTATTTGAGAATATAATCAGAATTCAGTGTATAACAGTTAAGTATTTCAGAATATATACATGTCAGAATCTATCTTCTCAGTTCAAATGATAGTTATCAGTTTAAATGAGGATTGAGATCAGTGATCAATCATCTCAGTTTGAATGATAGTTTATCAGTTCAAAAGAGAATTAGAATCAGTGTATCATACTTCTCTTCAGATGCTGCTTACTGAGAATCAGGTATGATATAACAGTCAAGTAATTCGAACTGTATATGAATGAGGATCAATCATCTCAGTTCAAATGATAGTTATCAGTTCAAATGAGGATTGGGATCAGTGTATCGCGCTTCTCTTCAGATGCTGCTTACCAGGCTCATAACTGTTGAAATGGGTGTCACACATGAATATGTTGGAGACATATGAATCTTATGTGTATCAAGATCTGCTTATTATATTATCCATACACTATCTAATATATCTATTTCATACAAAAGATAGAGCTATTTATAGTAAAATATATGTGCGAGCCAAGAGAGCTAGCATAAGTGAGTATTAGACGAGCGTTGTAGTAAGCTGATGATGATGAGAAATATTGTAGTAATACGATGTTGGTGGCGTTCAGTAGTGTATAACCTCTTTTTCCTGACAGATGTATACTCGGCATGGACAGTGACCGCCGAGCAAGATGAATACTTCACAGCATGAATTCACATCTTCTCCAATGTTGGAAGAATAATATAGGAGATTCGTTCGTTTCGAAGTATTAGAAGTAGAATACATTATTCTCTTCTATTATGCCCATCCTTGGGACCATTGAGATCGTCGCGTCCTTGGACATAGGTAGACTTTTTGGCTGCGGCACATAGACTAACTGTATGGTAGCATGACACCGTCATGGTTGAAAAGAGATAGAATATCAACCTTGCAAACGACCCGCTGGTTAGTCATACTGGTAGCCCGGGAATTCCTTGGTGAATGCAAAGGTAGTGAGGAGTGTTATATTTAAGCTCAGTGCTAATATTTCGGGGAGAATAGCTTATGGAAATAATATACACTTCCGAAATTCAGCCAGGCCTGCACAGATACATGCCGTACAATTACCACACCGAGAGCCATGGCATTCTCGTGGAGCTAGGGTCCGATACGTGCAAGGCTTCCGGGAGTAGAGTAGTGCCCTAGCCCAGTGTTTTGATGGACAAAGACTCCACATTGAAATTATCCGCCATCCAGCAAATATTCACATGCCTATGGCCATAGGTATGTATGTCGTGGAGCAGCCTGCAGAGCCTGCCGAACAGTCTCTCGGGACAAAGCTCTCCCCCGCCTGCATCATCAAATATCTCTCGAAGTGGTTTTGACCGTGCCATGCAGGTACGCGTCAATTTTCTCGGTTGGTTGGGTATGCACCCGCGAGGCGCCTGCCGGTAGTAATGCGTTCCCATGCGAGATGACTCTGGCGAGTCTCAACGAACACGTGTTTGGGTATCGCGCAGCGCATTATCTATTCCGAACCGAAAGAGAGAGGTCGGCTAATAGAAGTTTAGGATCGAGAAAATAAGGTGACTCCCAATGAGCATGTGGGAGTAAAAGGGCCCCAGGGTATGTCCTTGGACTGTTGAACGGCTCCATAACAATTTGACAGATATCCTGCATGATCTCTGTGTTCTCTGCAAAGTAGAGAAATAAAGGACATTTACCCCTCACGTTGCATTGCCTGTTCGTTCGATCTGTTGACCGCTTAACCGCTGGTCTGCATCATTTCCGATGGATCTACAGCTCAAACACCCTTCCGTTCTTTCAGGGAAGCGGAGGAGCGCTTATTTATCTCCATACGGACCCGCCAGCACTTTGGCAAACAGAAAATTCGAGGGATGTAGCCTCGATCCGTCTAGTAACTTTCAACAGGGTGTCCGAACTCGAAAGTGACCTGATGTGGTTATATGCTACAGGCAAATGTTGATTCCTCAAACAGATCGTCCAATGGATGTCGCGTTAAGGATGCATGATGAGTTCAGCTGCTCGAAAAATCCCCTGACACAAACCACCTCAAGAGCCTAACCAGTCCAGTAGGTAGCCTGCCAAGTTCGTATCACGAATCCCCTAATATTTTTAGGTTCTGCCGAATAACATCCCTGTTGCAAGCACGTTTCATGCTTGAGCTAAGGGGGGAATATATTGTATGTATTATTACGCGGAATGGCCATGCGCAAATTCAAGATATAAATTTAGGCTGGAAACTCAAGAGCAAACTCGAGAAAGCGCTCTTGGCGACTTCTGCAATGAAGCTGTACAACATTGTTCGCCCCAAGTACAGAACAAGACGATAAAATTGTCTGATAACATATTTTGTGTTCACATATTCTCGACCGACGGACGGCATCCGGTGGTGATGGTTTCAGAATCATTATTAATAACTGAAAAGGAATCGAGAACTGGAGATGGGTTAAATAAAAATCTGTCAACTAGCGGCCCAGAGTGGGGAGGGAGGTCGTATTGTGGATGTGGATAGAGCGTGATAACCCGCCAAACGAAACCCAAAGCACGCTCCATGGCCTGCTCGCGGTGTTGGATGAGGATATGCAGTTGTTATTGTATTATTGTTATGTTATGCATGGCAATAATGAAGAGCCAATGCAGGTCCCTGGAAGAGAAGTAGAAAGATGGCGAAAAGGTCCGAAGTCCACGGGATGTGATATGTTCCTCTTAAATGCGGGTGCAATGTGCAATGCTATTGTGTCGCTGCGTGGATTTGTCCAGAGTATCACAACTCGTCAGAGGCGGGATAACCTTACGAACGAAGCTCTAACAGTACAGACTTGATTCGTCCCAAGGAACCAGTGAGCCTGCGGCCCTGACTGGTTTCCCCATTCCAAAATCCAGGCACACCCGTACTGTGTACATGTATGTACATCTGCTTTTTTATTTTTTTAATTTTTTTTCGCGCTTTATTTAACTCAATCCGCCAACCAGAAAAATCACCCGTGGATCCAGTTTGGTTCGTGAAAGAATGGATGTCGCCTCCATTGCTGGCCACTCATGGTCAATTGATCCATTCAACAGCGGCAAAATATGAAACCGAACGAGCTTCAAGCTTGCAGCATTTCAAGCAGGTTTAGGCAAAAGGACTCTATCGAATTCCCACCAGGGGCCCTCCTTTTTTCTTTGCACTCTTCATGAATAGTCCGTAAGTTAGACGGTCAGTTGCTCAAAAACAAATCACCAGTAGCGTACTCCGTAGAAGTCAATGATTGATATATACTATGCTATTGCTGTATATTCTTGGAGCTGCCCTCAAGCTGCGAATTCAATTGATCTGACATCGACATCACTTCTTGCGTCGTCCAAGAGACTTCTGTTGCACCTCCGGTTGACCGATTCACCACGTTGTATCCGTATCCCCTGCCCAGTTTAAAATTGAGTACGGGTCCGTAGAATTGGCCGTGTTTATTCCTGGCAAACCGAAGAGACATCAACATTCTGACTGGTTGGGAAAAATCCTAATTATTATGACGGAGTATCCGTCGCTTGCCCTTGGCCTATCGCTCGCTCCTCATTCGCTCCACTTCGTCCCCGCTGGGCTGGGGATATTTGCGTTCTTCAGCCGCCAGAAATCTGGGCCAAGGATAGTACTAAAGTAGTAAGTGAAAAAAAAAACCTGGGAATTCTGGCTGATACGATACCATAATAAGAGCAAATGTCAGCCAGCACCGGCGGAGTAGCCTGGAAGGAAAAATACCCACCAAATTCACCAGATTCGCAACCAGCTGGGATCTTCTCAGCCACAGTTTTCCGCTCTCTTTGTCTCCTTCGCTGCCGGCCGCGCCTTTATTACTCGATTGCGCCTAGTCGAGATTATTTCTCTTCCTTTTGCTGGGCCCCATCCTGGCCCTGTTTCGCTTCAACGGCGCTCTGTCTACCTCTAGTTGCAAACAATCCCTGACTCCAATCTTGTTGTCGCTGTCGCTGTCGCTGTCGCTCGCTGCCCAGTAGTGCGTGCCCTTCATTCAGACTTCCCCCATCATCCAGGACACACAGCATCCACCTCGACCGTGGAGGCTCGCTACACCGACTTCGAAGCAGACGACAATCATTCTCCAGCCGCTTTACTGTTGCTCATTCGCCGTCCATCTAAGTAATCCGTATCGCCTCTTCCTCCATCGTTACGTTTTTAATCCGGGGGGCGGTTGAGTGAGAGAGAGTGTGTGAGAGAGAGAGAGAGAGAGAGAGAGTGTGTGTGTGTGTGTGTGTTGTCCCCGCCCAACCACCAGCATTGTTTTTCGCTGTTTCCAAAATCGCCCGCAGTTCCTGTTCCTGGCCGCCGCAACAAATCCAATCCATTATTCCCATTCCATTCCACTCCATGATACCAGCTCCAGAGACCTAACTGTCCGGGTTTGTACTCTTTGACAGGCCTTAACACCGAAACGGCGACTTCTTCCCTCCCCTTCTGGTGACAACAACGGGGGACGCGCTCCACCAATCCACGATGGGATCGGCTCAGTTTGGCAAATTTCACGTACAAAATCCCTTCTTCTTCTTCTTCTTCTACTTTTTTTTTCATTTTTTTCATTTTTTTCATTTTTTTCGTTTACGCTTGTGTCTATATATTTACTTCGATTTACTGACGACTGATGTTTTTTGGTGTCGCAGGACTTTTGTCAACACTCGACTCTGCCAGTGTGTAATGTATGTATCACTTCTTGCGCCAGAACCTCCAATGCCCCGGCCATCATCAAGATAACGCCGGCCCAACTTAGCAAGGAATGCTTAATAACACAATTACCGTTGCGCATAGCTTTTCGTCGCAGATAACCAACCCCCGAATGAGAAGTTCGGAGGATGCGCCCTTACGGGAATCAATCTGAGCGGTGAAAGGAACCTGGCGAACTTAGGTACGACTTGAACTAAACACCGCAACCACAACCTATATATCCACCTGAAGTAGGATCTGACGATAGAACTGCGCAGGATCCATTCTTTTTGCTGTCACAGCAATTTTCCTCAGTGGGTTCTTAATATGGAGATCGGAGTTGAAGCGAGCTGCGGTGGGAAGAAGGTGTGTTTATACAAACTCTCCTTGGCGATGCGACGCGATGCGATGCGATTAAATAAAAATTCAATTGAAAATGTGTGAAGTTAAATAAGATAGAGGCTAACCAAACCCGTGGTGGCACTTTCTTAGGGAGATTCAAATATTCTTAGTTGGATACATGATAATTCAGCTTTGCGAGATCTTCACGATTGGTGGGATTCCCCTCGCTGATAATGTCAGAAAAGTATGTCTGAAAACTGCATCCCTTTTGGGACCCCGGAATCAAACAACGATAAAAACTAACGGCTCCTGTTGTGCTTCAGGGATTCACGGTCGTACACCTAGCTGCCATTGCCGCGACGGCCTGGATATTACTTCTTAATGCGATCGTCGGGTTCCAGCTCCTCGACGACGGCACCCCAGTCTCAGTCGGCCTTCTCATTGCTTCCGGGGCCATCCTGTTCATAGGGACCGGTTATATCGCGTTGGACACTGGCTTCCGATGGACGGGCCATTTCGACCCGAGCTTGAACGGAGATAATCGAAATATCGGTCTCTACGTCTTATATCTGCTATTTCCACTCGTTTGCTTGGTCGCCTTCTTCGCGTTGGAAGCGGTCTTGGTCTTACGTATCCTTGGGGAGTTAAGGCCTCTGTGTATGTTGGGCCCCTTTTTTTGCTACCCAATTGTCTCTGTGACACTCTGAGCCGATTCCTCTGTCTCCCCCATTGCTGACCACTCTTGTCCTTTGATATATTTAGTATACCTCAGCGCAGCCGGCCTTCTTTTCACCATCGGACAGATTTTCCAATTCGTCATCAGCACTCACCTATGTTCAGCATCTAGAGGGAAGATAAACGGATCTCTCTTCGCGACCCTCTTCACAGAACTTGCTGTTGGGGCAGTATGGATATTCTGGAGCAGCATAACCGAGGACGACTGGCCCGTCCCCGTTGTAAGTGGTGGCTACAACTAAGAAACAACTTAACCTCCCAAAATTTAATCATAATTAAAGAAAGGGGTGGAGTGAAACAAGGGGGTGAAACCCGGAACAAAAGTTGGAATCAAAAGAGGAATCTCGCGCTCTGATGTGATACACCTTCGAATTGATAGGGATTGGACGTACGGAAATCACGAAAAGCACCATACTCATTGTCTTGGAAAAGCTACATGGTTTTCATACTCTCATCCCTTTCAATGTTTGGTTGTCGTTTGTCACGTCGTTTTTCCGCCGTCCTCGTTTTTCCCACTTGACGCCGCTCCTTTTTTTTTATCGCCATTACATACCTCCTCTTGGTTTGCCCTCCTTTTATATCCTTTTGTCATTCAGTCGTCATATCTTTGCCCCTTGTTATATTCTGCGAGCCAATTTCGAGTCATCTTGCAATTTTTCCTTTTTTAACCAATCCTGGATACCAAGCTCTGTTATATCAAGTGCCTACTTCGGCATTTATTTTTGTCCCCTTATTTCCCTTGATCTCCCTCCTTTTCCTTTGTTGCTGCTATAATATTTTCCTTCTCTTCATTATGTCTTGAACATGGCATACTTATAACCATTTCTTCTACCATGTGTGTTGATTTTCCGCGCCCTTTCCTCCCTTTTTTTCCCCTTGTTTTTGTTTTGCTACTTAATCTACGTCTTGATGTTCAAAAAGATATCCCTACAACGTCCCACTCCCCCAATCAGTACAAAGACTGCACGACTGTCTTTTTACCCTATGATGTTTCCTTCTTCTCTCTTCTCTCTCCCCCCCTTACCTGTAAACTCATTCTTCGCACTACATTTATCTCCCTAGCCTCCAAACCTACTTGCACTCCTTCCATACATGCATACATACGTACCATACAATATCCACTATTGTCACATTTCGTTAGTCTTTCGAATATGTGATTTTTCAAGTTTTCTCGGTTTTGGATGTTCATCTTCATCTACCTCATGATAGCCCCGGCGAGTTTCTGTATTTCTTAAAAACAGTAATAATAATTGAGAGACTCGAGTGACAACATACAGTTCGAGGTGTTCGAAAGAGAGAGGAGAACATTGTCATGATGATTTTGACTCTGCCAAGATGAATATATGATATCGATCGTCACACATACAAAAATGAAAGGACATTTGGTGGAGATTTGAGCTAGCATCACCCGGTGCAATATAGATCGATATATTTATCCCTGGCAATTTACAAAATTGAGGTGTTATTGTGTCTCATCCCCAACAGCATAACTGATATGGGACGCTTATTACTTCAAATTTCAAAAGATCTCCCATTCTAACATTACCTTCCCGAAAGAACAGAAGTACAAAGGGAGAGGATATTGTCGTGAGATCGTGCTAAATGAATAATATAAAAGGCCCCTTGTCGTGTCGGATACTTTCGTGTTTCATTTTTAAATGGCTCAGTCCTGGAGCCCTCCTTAGGGCTAGCTTCCATATTGGGCCTAGCATCCTGGCATGGTATGGAAATCTTTGAGCCCCTTTTCTCCTGCGATATCAGCAATTGTTTTCTCTGCAATAATACTGACTCCGTGTATACAGAAAACTTGACCTCGCTAAGTGCGCCACTTGACCTCATTACATAATTATGACCCTGACCTTGCACAAAGCAGCACAATACAGTAATAATCAGTTGATAATTGACTTTCAACCTTTCAACCACTCACTCATCCATTCACTCAACCTATTAATCAATTAAATTTTTCATTCTTCATAACTAAAAAAGCAGTGAAATAGCAGATATAACAGCTCTAGCTTAGATAGTAAGTAAAATATTAATAAAAAAGATAGAAAATCTGATAGACTGACTGTATAACTGTATCTGAGATCAGAATCAGAATATTTAATAATTTTATTACTAATTTAACTGATCTTATTACATGATTTTAATATTAAATAGTAGTCTTATACTGTCTCAGTGAGACTTAAACTGACTATGTAACTAGACTAATTATGTGATTATATCTGAAATCAGAATCAGATTTTTTAATAGTTTTATTATCAATTTAACTGCTCTTATTACACAGTTTTAACATTAAATAGTAGTCTTATACTGTCTCAGTGAGACTTACTGTCTACTCTTATCACATTTTTCAAATAAGACTATGATTTTCACTTCTCAATTTAAATTATTTTTATTACTTTAAATGACTTTAAATCTCATTTAAGTGTTATCAAAAAGCATTACTTTTTAAAAAATTAAAAATAGTCTAAAAAAAACCTTAAAATGTCTAAAAATAGTAACTTTATACTAAGAATGAAATTAAATGAGATTAAATAAGATCACTTTCTTATTTTTTTCAAGTCATAATTTCATTTTAAGATCTGATATATTATATATAGTTACTTTACATGTTTTTTTAATAGTCAGTCTCAGTGAGATTTACATCAAGAAATGTATGAGATTAGATTAAATGAAATTAAATGTGAAATTTATAGTCTCAGCAGTCAGTCTATATATAGCTATGTCTGAAATCAGAATTAAACTTTATAGTTATTATATTATTTAAAAGTATTACTTTTAATTATAATTTATATTTATTACATTAATCTCAAATCACATTATTTTAAATATTAAAGATTTTAGATTTACTGTTTAAATAAAAATCTAGTCTTTGTGATTCGGAAGAACGTATGACTGTCGGATAATAACGCGGCCGCTTCCGAACTACTAGCATACGCGTATGAGTGTAAAGAGGCCATAGCGGCTGCTAATTAAATTAGTATATAATATTATAATATATAAGAAGTCAGTATACATCTGTAATTGTACACTGACTTAAGCAATCTTTGAATCATATCTGATAGCATGTCTAAAAACTGGTGAGAAGTGCAGACTTCTTCAGAATATAATAATTTCATCTATGAAGTAATTTATAGTTATCATGTTAGTGTGGTTCTAGAATGTCTCAAAAGATAGCATATGAAAGACAGTGAGTGAAAAAGCATTTGATTGATACTGCTTCACTTGTTGAGAAAAAACTTCACACTCAGATAAATATAACATATGTGAACAGATAAGATGTGAGAAAAGAAATAAGAGTAATAAATCAGATTTAAAAAAGACTACTCTTCACTTAAAGAGATAAAAGAGAGAAAGTGATCATCACTGAAGTTGTATAATAATAACAGAATAATATAGTGATATAATAATACAGTGATATAATAATAGATATTATATAATTAATAAGAAATCACTGAAATAAATATCTTTTCTAGTTAATACAAACAAC
Organism: Blastomyces dermatitidis ER-3; assembly: GCF_000003525.1. Taxonomy (NCBI): domain Eukaryota; kingdom Fungi; phylum Ascomycota; class Eurotiomycetes; order Onygenales; family Ajellomycetaceae; genus Blastomyces; species Blastomyces dermatitidis. The sequence goes on along the minus strand of NW_025544779.1, from coordinate 576,712 downwards.
ACTCTTCTCTGCTATCTGAACCAGAAGATATACAGAATCTCTCAGAGAGTTTACTCAAAGTAGTAAGAAAAGTAACTGAGACTGCTGAACTGAAATTGAAGCTCTGTATATATATAAGAATTCTAAATAAGATTGAGATCTTGTATACACAGTAGCAGGCTGAGACAGAAGTTAAACAATAATTAACATTCACTGCAGATTAAGCATTCACTATGAAGAGCTTCACTGACACAATTATCACTATTAATAAGAATAGAGAAAATCAGATCTTAGATCTGTAGCAGAAGATTGAATATTTATACAGATAAATAACTATACTAAATCTGAAGATCTTATTATAATTATTTATAATCTCTTCAGAAGTGTATATATTATCAGAGATTACTATACAGAATGAGAATTTAAGTATAAGATATATTAAGCTAAGAGATCTGCTGAAGTTATTAAGCTTTAATAATAACTGAAAAAATAATACTGCAATCAGCTGACTAAGTCAGATATAATTATATTATCAGATTGAATATGAACTCACAGACAGATAATTAATAGAATTTTAATAAGTCTTAAGATCTGCTATGTTTCTACACAGAAAAGTGAAGTTATTATAAATAACTGATAAAAAGATGAATCTCACAGATCTGAAGTGATATTCATTTTTATAAATATAAAATGAGTTTTTCAAATGAATCTTGCATAACTTTAAGAAAGTGAATGTATAAGATAAGTATTATAAACACTTTATTAAGTGTAGATAAGTGAGTAATCTTATATTGTACTTCATACACTTCAGTTTACACTATCTCATATTGAATAAAGAGCTTTCAATATCTTTCTATTTATAGATCTTCATTCATAATCTTATACCTGAGTTGAGAGTGAAATGAAAATACTTAATCTCACAGTCAGATATAGTGAAGAAAGCATATAATATTCTCATTGTACAGAAATAAGTAAGTCAATTATAACAGAAAATACTGCAATTGAGTATATCTCAGCAGAGGACAGATAATCAGACTTCTATAACACAAGTTACACACTCAGATGTAATGAATCTAGATCTGAATATTATTACTAAAGTACTGAATTCTCTGAAAAAGAGATTCTCTGAGTGAAAATCTTGATATTATAAGTATTGAGCTTGCTTCAACTGCAGATACTAAAATCATAGTATAAAAGATTACACTCAGCATGCACAGTTAAGAGAAGTAAGAGAGTTAAAAAACTAGCAGAATTAGTGAGCTTAAAGATACTCACTAATATTCTATAAAAAGTCTTCAAAGTAAAAGAGATGTCTGTATTAGATGACTCTCTGAATTCTGCAAATGCAAAGAAGAAGCAGGCTTTTAAATAAGATATAAGTGAGAATGATGAAGTGAACACTCATCTCAATGTCTTGAGACCTGAAATGTTAATGTATAGAGAGCACTTGAGTTAGAATTGAGAGATAGCTGTAAAAGTGTTAGCAGATACAGAAGCTTCTACATAATATATTAATAATTATATAATTTGAAGATTGAAAGAAGTCTGCTGAGTGAAGAATTCTCAATATATAAGATTATCTGATAACTGATATTTGATATCATCTGTAAGAGTAAGAGTTCTCTTGCACTTCAGAGAATGATCTTGCTATATTTAAGCATGAGAGCTGCAGAACATGAAATATAATCTTATTCTCAGACTTGATTGATTTCAAAGATTCAATCTGCAGATTCAATGATGTACATATCATATGCAGTTGACTGATAGAAAGAAAATGATTCATACAATTCTATCAACTAATATGAGAAGAACATTTCACATCTCTAATATAGAAGAATTAAATCTGCTTATACATTAACAAGTAAAGAGAATGATTTATAAGACCTCATCTAAAAGTATTCTGTATATTATACAGAACTCAGAAGTAGAGAAAACTAAGATAAAAGATATACAGAAGAATAAGTGTATGAAGAAGCTTCTGAAGAAGTATGAGAAGATCTTTTAAACAGATCTTTCATCAGAATTGTCACTGAAACAAGAATTCATACATGAGATTGACACAGAGAATGCAAAACTTATCAATCAGAATGTATACTCTCTGTCACAGACATATCTTGAAGAATAAAAGTGTCAGATCATCAATCTTCTAGAATATGATTTTATATGACTCTTATCAAGCATGTGAGGCTTTTCAGTTCTATTTGTGAAAAAGACAGATGAAGAGTGACAGATGTGTATTGATTATTAAGCACTTAATAAGCTTACAATTAAGATGAATATTCACTGTCACAGATTCAATAATAGTTAAATACAGTTGAAAACATCTGATATCTATCAAAGATTGATCTTCTCTCAGAATACTGATAGATTTATATAGATAAACTGTCAGTTCTGTAAACTATATTTAATATATAATGAGAGAAGTTTGAATTTCTAGTAATATTATTCAGTCTGATAAATGCATCTATCATCTTTCAAACAATGATGAATATGATTCTTTATAAATAGAATAAAATCTTATATCTCATATATCTCAATGAAATTCTAGTCTTTTCAAACTTATATAATAAATATCTGAAGTATCTTGATGAAGTGCTTATAACTCTGACAGAGTATAAGCTCTATATTAAATCAATTAAGTGTGTGTTTGAAACAGAAGAGTTGAAGTTTATAAAATATATAGTAAGTGATAACTGTATACATCTCATCTCAGAGAAATTGAATGTCATAGTGAATTAACTGTGACTGAGAAATATACATTATGTATAATAGTTTCTTGAGTTAATCTTATATTACTGCAGATTTATCAAGAATTTCATATGAATATCTGCATCACTCTCAGATCTCTTAAGAGAAATAAATACAAATCTGTGAAAGAAGAAGTTTTATTCAATTATCTGAAATATCATGTGTGAAGAGACTTTTCTCACACTGAGAAAATATATAATAACATTCTCAGTGCTTATTCAATCAGATCATGATAAACCTTTCTACATTGAGACAGATGCATCTGAATGAGCTATCAGAAATACTCTTCTACAGATGAGTAAGAATAGCAAGCTGTATCTGATAGCATATGATGATAGAAAACTATCAGATATCAAGCTCAATTACTCAGTGTATGAAAAGAAATTGCTAGCAATTAAGCACACACTGATGTTGTGAAATAGATATATTAACAACAGATATATAACAATGATAATCACAGATTATGAAAGTCTTGTCTATCTACAATCAATGATAAAACCTTTCAAACACTTAGTATGTTGAATCTCAGAGTTCTAAGTATATAATCTTCATATTAAATACTGAAAGAAATTAAATACTGTGATATCTGATGCAATCAGTCATAGATCTGATTTCATAAGTGAGAATTCTGTGAATCAGATATAAGAGATATTTGTGTTAAATACACTGAGAGAATGTAAGAAATCAGAATGAATGAACATCATGATCTCTTACTTGAAGAATAGCAAGATATCAGATAATAAGCATCTTGTAAAAGTAGTAGAAGAGATGCTTTCAAACTTCAAGCTGAGAAAATTAAAAAATGATGTTATGCTTTACTATGATCTAGAATATGTGAAAGCTTTCTATCTAGAATCTTTATTTAGATGTAACTTGATAACTCACATGCATAAGAAATTCAGTCACTTAGAAAGCTCTGAACTCATGAGTGTACTTGAATCAAGAGTATACTGATCAAGCATGACTGAGAATATTCAGATGTATACTCACAAGTGTCTGAATTGTCAGGTTGTGAAAGAATCTAAGAAAGGATTAGAATGTGAGAAAGTATAACATCAGATGAAGTGTATAATATAACTGTTTAAATAATAAGAGATGAATCTCATAGACATATTACTATGAATATCAAATGAAAATTGATAAATAATCACTGCTATTGATTACACTACTGACTGACCAGTTATGAAAGCAGTTTCAGAGATAACAGAGAAGATGATGATGAAGTTTCTATATAATAAGATCTATATTAACTATGAAATGTCATATGAGATTCTAACTGATAATAATGTGAATCTTGTAGAAGAAGTGATGAGGCATTTTATAAGTCAGTTATAGACAAGACATTATAGAACAACATTATATTATTCATGAATGAATGAGAAGATAAAATACTTGAATGAAATCTTGAGCAATATGCTGACAAAATATCTAGTGAGCAAGCCTACAAGATTATGAAATGAATATCTCAGACAGATGCTATTAGTCACATGAATTCAGCAGTATGCAGTTATCAAGTATTCATCATTCTACCTGTTGTATGAATTGCATCCGCGCATCCCGGAGAATGCTTCAGAAAAGATAAGAGAGGAAATAACAGTCACAGATACAGAATCAAGATTGAAAGAGATCAGTCATGTATGTATAAAAGCTAATAAGTTACTTCTGAATCAAGCAATTCAATTGAAAAGAATATGAGACTCACTTGTTAAGAAATCAAGTCTCAAGATAAGAACATGAGTTCTTGTACATAATGAGAGTTCTGAGAAGTTTCAATCTAGATGATTTAAGTTATATAAAATACTTAAATCATATTCTCTGAAAATGTATATATTGAAAGAATCAGAGAGACAGATCTTACACAACTTAATTAATAATTCATAACTTATGAAAGTAAAGATACAAGATCTGAGCAGATTATAGTCATCTACAGCACTATTATCAGTGTTGAAAAAGAAGAGACTTACAATTGAAAAGTCTCATGAAGTAAGAGAAATTATAGATGCTTACAAATCAGATGATCTCACTTATTTCAATCTTTTCACAATTATAAGAAAAGAATGAGAAGAAATGAAGAAATCAGATAAATATCACACTTTAATAAGTGATGAGACTGTAGCTGATCATATAATAATGTGTTATAAACAGTAGATATAACATGATAAAGAGCAGTTTCAAAGCAGCAGACTTGTATATGAATCAGATCACAGAAGAAAAAGAAATTCAGAGTTAAATTTAACTGTTTACATCAGTTCAATCACAGAGATTACAGAGAATAAACTATCTGAAATATTTATAGATGTGTGAGACTAAGTTATCTTGATCTCTGAGAATGCTCAGAGATTGAGTGAGATTAGTTTCAATGAGCTGTTCACTGTAGTGATCTGAGCAGGTGAAGAGAGACAGTATAATACATGAGACAGAATTACAAAAGATGAAAGCTATCAAATCTAGTCACTGAATGCTGTATTATATAGAGGTCATGTAAGAGTAGTGACTAGCAGATAAAGAAAAAGTATAAGAAAAGAGATAATGAATTAATCATCAACTGTAAGAGTCAGCTGTAAAAGACAAATGTTATCATACAGAA